>NC_041220.1:104283753-104314197 GCF_002837175.3 Physeter macrocephalus
ACATATATACAATGGAATATTACTCAGCCTAAAAAGGAATGAAATTGAGTTATTTATGGTGAGGTGGATGGACCTAGAGTCTGTCATACAGAGTGAAGTAAGTCAGAAAGAGAAAAACAAATACCATATGCTAACACATATATATGGAATTTAAAAAAAATGGTTCTGATGAACCTAGGGGCAGGAGAGGAATCAAGATGCAGACACAGACGTAGAGAATGGACTTGAGGACACAGTGAGGGGGAAGGGGAAGCTGGGAGGAAGTGAGAGAGTGGCATGGACATATATACACTACCAAACGTAAAATAGATAGCTAGTGGGAAACAGCAGCATAGCACAGGGAGATCAGCACAGTGCTTTGTGACCACCTAGAGGGGTGGGATGGGGAGGGTGGGAGGGAGACGCAAGAGGGAGGGGATATGGGGATATAAGTATACATACAGCTAATTTACTTTGTTGTACAGTAGAAACTAATACAATAATGTAAAGCAATTATATTACAATAAAGATGTAAAAAAAAAGTCAATTGTATCTCTACATACAAAAAACATACCATGTAAATGTTATCTTTTAAAAATTTCATTGGAGTTTGGTATTGACATATACACACTGCTATATTTAAAATAGATAACCAACAAGAGCCTAGTATATAGCACAGGGAATGCTGCTCAATATTCTGTAATAATCTAAATGGGAAAACAATTTGAAAAAGAATAGATACATGTATACATATAACTGAATCACTTTGCTGTACACCTGAAACTAACACAACATTGTTAATCAACTATGCTCCAATATAAAATAAACATTTAAAAAAATCTGGTGTCACAAGCATCCAAAAGTCTTGGATTTTTAAAAGAAACATGGAGGAGATATAATTTGAAAGGAAAAGGGAGAGCAAGGAGATCACCTGTGTTTCTTGAAGTGTTTCCTGGGGTGTTAGAGAATAAGTAGCTTTTACTGAAGGGAGAGGACTTCATCCTGGTGGTTAGAGATATTCCATTTTCCTTAGGGAGCTTCTTCTTGGGGCAGCTGGGATAAGGGAACTTGTTATGACCATAGTAGTGGTGTCAGGGGACACTCAAGTTCATTGAATGTTTGAGAGATGGTTGAAGATATAGGAGAGTTTGCTGGTCATTGGTCATGAGTTCAAAGGAGCACTAAGGACTTTGACCAGGCTGAGGGTTCTACAAGCATCATGTGGATGAGGTCAGAGATGCTGGAAAACTTAGGAGGAGCAGATGTCTGCTATGACTGGAATGTGAGCCGTGGGTGTTAGTTCTACATTGAGGAAGTCGGGTAACCAGTTCTAACTGCATAGTAGGGAGTTCCACAACCTGTTCTTTCCAGTAGCCCCTGAACACATGTGGTGGCCAAGAGTGGAGCAAACATGTTGGAAAGAAATCACTTTCTTTGGGTAGCTAGGAGTATGAGCATTTGTCTACTATGGCAAAGTTTTGTAATTTTTAAATATAATAAATTCCTTTAAGTGCAGAGTTTCTACCATGTTCTTTTGTGTGTCTTTGGCAGCACTTAGCCCAATGTTAGTCTCCTTTTGATGGTTAATAAACAGCTTATCGAATCAAAATGCATGTAGTATTTACAATATATTAAGTACAGTCCTAAGTACATTAAAATATGAGCCTATTTAATTCTTATGACAATTGTCAGATATAGATATTATTATCTCAAAGTTACCTGTGAAGTAATAAAATACATAGAAGTTATAAAAATTATCAAAATCATAGCTTTAAGTAAATGGCAGAGGCAGGATTCAGACCCACTCTGTCTGGCTCTGAAATTCGTGCTCTTAAACAGTATCCTATGCTAGTGTAAGAGAAAGAATAAAGAAATGAATGAATGTTACAAAATTTTTTAAAGTTTGTTAAAAGTTCAAATGCCATCAAGAGTAAAATGCACAGGAAAAATAAACTGGGGAATAGTCACACAATGGAATACTATACAGTGATGAAAATGAACATAAAGAAATTACACTGGACAATATGAATGAATCTCACAAACATGATGAAAGAAGCCAGACCCAAAAGAGTATATACTATAGGAGTCTATGCTCTTTCAAGCCCTATTGAAAACCAGACCAAACTAATCTACAGTATTAGAAGTCAGGTTAATGGGTACTCTGGGGTCTGCAGTGACTGAAAGAGAAGGCAGGGAGCTTGTTTTACATGGGTGTGTTCAGTTTTTGAAAATTAATTGAGCTTATGATTTATATACTTTTCTTTTTGCAATACTTCAATAAAATCTTCAAAAACAAAACAAACAAAACAAAACAAAAGTCCTCTTGGTTGAAAGGGATGGGCCACACATACCCAGTTTCTCATTCTGAAATCACCAATTAGGTAGTCACTTCTTCTTCTTAGAGGTTTAGAGAAGAGAGGACGGTTGTATTAAGGTAGCTCCTTCCACATGAATGGAACATCAGAAGAGGGGAAGACTCTGCCCTACTTGACACAGGGAAACAACAGGGCATAGCAGTTTTCAGTGAAAGCCAGCTTCAATGGCTAATTGAGACTTCTACATTATATTGTGACTTCTGTGGAGTTTAAATGGTCTACTTAATCGAAACATAAGAAGGAACTTCCAGTTTTGGTAATTAGAGTTGTCATGACCTTTCTCCCTTGTTCACTTGGCAAATTACTGTTCATACTTACAACTTCTGCTCTATTCCTGCATTTACTGCAAGAGAACTCTCACCACTGTGTGCTGTCTATGCTCCATCCTCCGTCTTTCCCTGGACTCATTACACTTCATCTCTCACTGCTCTGTATTACCTCTGAACAAAATGTATGCTCTGTACCCTGCATGTGCACACACAACTCTGCATTCTAAATTATTTCTTTGACTTTCTGGCTCTGAGATCCCTGATGGTATTGATAAGAGATAAGAGCCTATTTGTGTCCATATGCCAGGCACCTAGCAGAGTTCCCAGCATATATTAGGCTCCTACACTGGGACTCTTGATCAAATGATTGAATTATGAAGATTACCTCAAGTTCAAGTCTCAGAGGAAACACACAATTATCCAATTCTTTCAAACTAAAGGGAGAGAATAGTGATAAATTATAAGCAAATGAATGAAACCATTAGCAACACCTCTTCAAAGAGCAGCTACATTTCTCCTTTAAAGGAAAAAAAAATCATTTATATGACATGAAATCTTAGATTTCACACTTTCCCATTTGAGAATTTAGTGGCACCAGGTAAGGAGCATAGTGGATACACACAGAATGATCAATTTGTTGGAATGTCTAATGTGTTCAATTATCTGTAAAATGTCAAGAAATGAGTGACATCTGTTGATTTAAAAGACAACATTCTGTAACTCTTCCCTCATTTTTTTTTTTCTTCACCCATATTCACATTAAGGAAAAACTTCTCTCTTTTTCCAGATGGTAGCATAAATTTTCAGGTCAAGTGATATTAAAAATAGATAATAGCCAGGACCCCATGAGTCTCTACAGAAAGACTAAACAGTCACAATGGGGAATATCATTGTTTTGGTTTTCTTTATGAGCTTTTATGTACTCAGCTGCTTCTCAGGCAGACTTTTACTGCAGTGGGACCTGGATCATTCTGAATTCCGGTTCCACATCACTTCCCATCCTTTACACTCAGCTCCATGCCACACAAGTCAAGGGAAAAAACCTTACAGCTGCACTCAGGTTCTGAATGTGCTCTCCCCCAAGGAGCTAGCTTGGTTTCGCTTCTGGAGTCAGAATTCTATACATTTTGTCTCTCGGTGCTGATGTTTATAAGTACTCTGCTGTTTTGTGGAAATTGGGCTGATAGAAAAAATGTAAAGGGAAAACCAAATTATTTCAAATCAAATTAAAAGGTTCAGCTAGTCTTGTTTAAAGATTAGAGTGAATACTTTTGACTCAGATTAATAATTATTCTTGGTTATTGCACTCAGTACATATCTCAAATGCTCTTTTTTTTTTTCAGGAAGATTTCCCAAATCCTCTAACTCTTAAGTGATCTCATTGTTTGAACTTTCTAGAGTCCCATCTTTTCAAATGTTTTTACCTAGAAGTCCATGAAACACTTGCTCAATAAAGCATTTTACACCTAATTCTTCTTAGTGTTCCTTTCAGTTGCTGACCATGAAGAACGGAGGCACTCTATTTATGTTTGCTAAATTGTAATGAAGTAATCTGTGATATGTTATAGCTATGATGCCATATATCTAAAAACCTTGAGAGATTAACGTTGAATTCAGAACTGCCTTTTAATCATTTTAATTAAGATCACCTTTCCTTTTATTATCAATATTTATTTGTTGTGCTTATACTCAGAATAACTACTAAAATCAAAGGATGTCAACAAAGTTTATAAATAGAATAAAACCAAATAATAAGGAAAACATTATCAAAACTTCATAAAAGTCAAAACTGAGAGAGACCCTAGAGATATCATGAAGAATATTCTTACTTCATACATAAGAAATATGAGGCCTGACGAGTGTGACTTATGCCAGATCCTACAGTGAATCACTGGTCGACTCTAGGCTAAACTAAGGTTTTAGGAGAAGCATTACCTAATGCAGTCAGACAGGTGTGGGTTTTCTTGAAACTTCATTCCAATTGTGTATCCTTGGGCAAATTACTCAAAATCCCAAAGATTAACTGTGATAGTGTGGTTTATAGTAAGAAATATATGTTTGGTCTTTTGTTCTCCTTTCTGGTTCAGAGCTCCTAAAACCCTTGAAATTTAAGTCAGGAGAGCAATAAAGGTGTCTTTTGTTATGTTAATAAAATGACTTTTTGGGAAGCAACTGAGGTTGGGAGCTGGTTGCCAGGGGAAACAACCATATCAGAAGATCAGAACTTTCAATCCCACACCCCTGACCTCTAGGGAGATGTGAGGAAATGGAGGTTGAATTGATGGTCAGTGGCCAATGACTTAATCAATCCTTCCTATGTAATGATATTCCATAAAAACCCCAAAAGAAAGGGTTCAGAGAGCTTCTGGGTTGCATGAAGATTTGGGAAGATTGGCCAGCTTGAAGAGAGCTGTGCACTTTTTCCAGACGCTGCCCTATGTATCTCCTCCATCTGACTGTTCCTGAGTTTTATCTTTCATAATAAACCAGTGATCTAGTAAATAAAATGTTTCTTAGAGTTCAGTGAGCCACTCTCTAACAAATTAATTGAACCCAAGGAGGGGGTCATTGGAACCTCTGATCTATAGCATGCCTGCCAGAAGCAGAGGTGACAACCTGCTCTTGCAAATGTGTCTGAAGTATGTGTAAGAAACAGTCTTGTGGGATTTAGCCCTTAACCTGTGTGATCTGACCCTCTCTTTCCAGGTATATAGTGTCAGAATTGAGTTGGATTGTAAGGCACCCAGCTGGTGTCAGAGAATTGCCCAGTGGTGTGGGAAACACCCTCACCACCCACCCACCCCCAGTCAGAATTGGTGAACAGAATCCTTGTTAACTTTTCTCATTTGTAACATGTCAATAATGCTAACTCTGCAACATTTGTATGGGGATGAAATGACACAACATATAGGAAATCATCTGGTTCTCAGCAGAAAGTGCTCAATAATTGCTAACTGCTCTTAGAAGAAGAATATCTCACATAATTAAGTGGGCTGCCATATGTATAAGTTCTGATGCTTAATAAATATTTCCCTCTCTAATCCTTTCTTAGTGTTTGATACCTTATGGTCAAACACCAGTGTTTAGTAAAGTAATCATGGCTTTTTTCCCTAAGAAGTGCATGCAGCAGTCATGTCAATTACTAATTCTAGTACTGAGACAACTTCACCCACAGCTCTCAGGAAGGATCACCCTAAATACATATACAGCTTATATTGCTGTTAATTGTACCATGGGCTTCATTGGCTCAACTTGCCAATGTGAGTCTCTCCAAATAATTAAGAATGATGACATGGAGAGAACGAGTTCATGAGAATTGTGGACTCGAACTAAGAAGTCATATAGCGTTGGGTCAAGTGCCAGTGATATGGCAAGTTAAAGGCTCAGAGAGGACTTTGGGAGAAAAGCTGTGAGTGAAACAGAGAAAGCCAGTTGCAGACCAAGGCAGGAAAATAGAAGACTAGAAGGAGAGACATAAGTAACAATTTAGCCCTTGGAAAACTGAGGTTGGCTTTGACTTGTGAGATGAATCAGTTGCGTCCATACAATAAAGCATGCTTCACTTATGCTAGCTTGAGCAGGTTCTCTTTCTGGTGATCAAAATTTTATGCCAAGAACTGTGTATTAGTGGTACACATAACTTGTCAATGGCAAAGGGGAAAATAAATCACTCATTCCAAATACCAGAAATATATTGGCACTGCTCACTGTAACTCAGGAATGTTTACTTCAGTCTCTTTCAAATGTGACATCACTTAGCTTCTTTATGTGCTTACAGGGTTTTGGCACAGGAAACAGCTCTTCCACCCTTCCCCCACCCCAATTCCGGCCCCTTCTTTTTCCTCCTCTGAATTCTTGAATGGTGACCATGTGAGCTGCAACCAAAATGTGTGGTCTGAGCTGGCCTTTGAAGATTGCTATAATGATCTTTGCTGACTTCTGCCCTGTGCTTTTATTTGGAACCCCTGGTTGGCTGTTTGCTTTCCTAAATGTTAGCAGACTCTGAGCTGATGAGTTTTAAGTGCCTGCAGTGATCAACACCAGATCCTTCTTGATCAGTGACTTTCAGTTTTGCATTTACTTTATATATTGAAAAATGAAATGAAAAATTCCAAGATAGAGGGACTTTCATGTTCCTTCCTCCCTCCCTTCCTTCTTTCTCCTTTTTCTCCTTCCTTTTCATTCTCCCTCTCCTAACTCTATCATTTCTCAGTTTTGAACATAGCTATCTGATGATAATAGACATTTACCTTTTCTCCATGGTTCAGTGTTATATTCATTATAGAAAATATGAAAAATAAAGGGAATACAAAGAAAAATACCAGAATTATACCATGTAGAACAATTAGAATTAACTTTTTGGTTTTTCTCTTTTTCTTCCTAGTTTTGTCTCAGATATATAGATAAATCAATAAATTAGGTGAATAGATAGATATATGATAGATAGACAGATACAGAGAAGGAACTGGTATAATAGTCTACCAGTCTATATATTTTTTGTTTTCTGTGTTTATCACTTTACATATCATAAGCATTTTTTCAAAGTTAAATATTCTTGGAAATCATCTTTAATGCCTGAATATTTTATCATACAGATACACCATAATTTATTTTTAGTAATAATTACACAATTAATTCTGTACTTCAGCCAGTAATGTTGTCTTATATTTTTCAGATATATAAAATGTTATAATGAATAGTCTTCATATCTTTGTAAACAAAAATTCAATGCACGATAGTTCTCTGGGATAAAATAATATAAGCAAATGTATAGGGTTGTATAGTATAAACTTTTTAAGAGATCTTGATGGACATTTCCAGACTACCTTTGAGAAAGTTTATTCCAAGGTAAATTTAAGGATACCATTTAAAATTTACATAGCTGAAATGTAAGATAATTAAGTGTGATCATTATTTATTAATGTGTCTGATAAATTATTAAGGAGTATTAAAAATTTGTGATCCTATGTAATGCAATTGAAATATGCCCTGAAGACATTTATAGAAAGATAATAGAGAGCTTTGCTAGAAAGAATTTTATTCTTGAAAAATAATTTCAATATACAAGAAGTGATCAGTGCTATGGGCTTAATGACCTATACCAAATCATGAAATATTAAATTTTAAAACAATTTTGTCAGTAAAAGATGTGGAACAATAATATTCATACCTTTGTGTGATAATAGTGAATAAGCACAGACTTTAAAGTCAGATAGACAGGAAGAGATCAACAGTGTTTGAGGGTAAAGAAAGAATATTGCCTTCCAGTTAACAATGACAGCATAAGCATATGAATGACCTTACTATTCTTACTTTTCAAAAGCACTCACTAATGTTTTTTTTTACTATATTAAACATATACATTGCCATTTGTACAAATGAGAGCAAAATCCTTGTGGACTGAGAAAAAATCCATAGTGGTGTGTAAGAGCTAAAAACCATATCTGTACAGAGCCTGCAAGAGCCCTGAACTCCTTACAGATAGCTTGATACAGACTGAACACAAGAAAACAAGGTTGAGACAGTTGCTGAAAGAGAAAGGCATGAGTAGAGAAAAAATTCCACAGCGGCTGAGCTCTCAGCCTAAATCAAAAAGTATATGAGCACATTCATCACCACACATGGAAAGTTTGAATGAGAAATTTGCCTTATTTAATACCCTGTAAATTAGTGATAGATAACTCTTGGGTTAAGGGTTTGAATTCATGCTACCTACATATCTAAACTTCAAATGGAGAATTTAAAGTGTAATGACATGATCATGTTCAGAAGTTTCTGGGAGGAGCAAACAAAATCTATCTCTAGAGGCATATGATTTCAATTCCAGGCTCAAATTGTACCCCAGGTAAAGATCAAAGTAAAATTGGCAACTTCCAAAAATTTTTTTAAAAATCACAAAACATGCAAATAAGTGAACAAAGCTAAATGACAGCCAGAGGTCAGGGGAGGGGTCTCAGAAAACAGAATTTCACTTACAAATACTTCAGATGCTTCAATTATTAAAACAACATATAAATTAACCTTGCTTAATATGTTTAAAGAAATAAAAGAGAAGCTTGACAACATAGACAAGGCAGGTTTATTGTTATTATTATTATAAAACAAAGAAGTTTTAAAATTGAGTGAAACAAAACATGTATAAATGAAAATGTAATCATTGAAAGTGAAAGCTCAATGCATAGATTAAGAACAGATTACAATATACTGTACATCTGAAACTAATGTAATGTTATATGTCAATTATGCCTCAATTTTTAAAAGTCACAGTTCAAATATTTTTAAAAAATGGAATAAATACCTGCTCCCTCCAGAAAACACAGATTACAGAAGAGATAAATTGCACACCATGTTCATAGCAGCATTATTCACAAGAGCTAAAACATGGAAGCAACCCAAGAGTCCCTTGATGAATGAATTGATAAACAAAACATGTTCTGTCCATACAATGGAATATTATTCAGCCTTAAAAAGGAAGGAAATTCTGACACATGCTACAATATGGTTGAATCTGGATGACATTATACTAAGTGAAAGAAGACAGTCACAGGAAGACAAATACTATATGATTCCACTTACAGGGGTTACCAAGAGTTGTCAAGTTCATAGAGATAGAAAGCAGAATGATTGTTGCTAGGAATAAGGGGAGGGAGGAATGGGGAGTTGTTTAATGGGTACAAGGTTTCAGTTTTGCAAGGAAAACAGTTCTGCAGAGTGGTTGTGCAACAATGTGAATGCACTTAACATTAGTGAACTGTGCACTTAAAAATGGCTAAGATGGTAAGTTTTATGTTATATATTTTTTACCACAATTTAAAAAAAATTAAAAAGAAAATATTACAAACAGTTGAAGAGAGAAATATTAAAGTGGAATATGGAGGTAAAGAAATTACCTACAATGTGTCTCAGAGAACAAAGAGAGAGAGAGAGAGAGAGATGACAATTAGGAAGAGAAGATGAGACAAAGAGGAATAACATGAGAAGTTTTAGCTTGTTCTTACCAAGGTTATTGAAGGACATGATGAAGAGAACAGGAAAGAGACAACATTCAAAATGGTAGAGGCTGAAAACATTACAAAATTATTTAAAAACACCAGTCTTTAGATTCCCCCAAAGCACAATTAACACCAAGCAGGAAAAATGGAAGGGAATCCTCACCTAAAAACCTTTAAACACCATGAAAAAGAGATCTTAAAGCAGCCAGAGGAAAAGAGACTACAAAAGTATGATTGGGAGACAGTTGATAGACTTGTTAACAGCAATAATTAAAGACAGAAGACTAGAATAGTTTTTGAAAATGCTGAAAAAAATAATAATTGTCAACCCAGAATTGTATACATGTTTACAATTGCATACCTGGTCAAATAATTCCACTAACCACTAAAATACCATACATAGAGTATACTATTTCCAAACAAGTAGAGGGGAAGAATGGAGTTGGAAACAAAGGAAAAAAATAAGTCAATCAATCCAAAAGATGGCAAGAAAGAAATGAGAATAAGAAAAAATGGGACAGAAAGAAAATACGTAATGAAATAATCAATAATAATCAATATAAATCCAGGTAAAAGAGTGACCACAAAAAATGTGCAAGGTCTCAACTATCTAGTTAAGGGTGAAATTGTCATTGTGGATTAAAAATAAAATCCACTTTTATGATTTTTAGAGGCGACATGCAGAATATGCAGAAATAAAAGGTTTGAATTCAAAATATGAAAAAAAATATTTGCCATGTAAATATAAAACAAAAAAGTTGATTGAACCTCTTATATCAAACAAAATATATTTAGACACAAAGGATGAGAGATTACAAAATGTATAAAGTTTAATAATTCTAGATAATATAACAATATATTATTTAAGATATTGTATATTACATAGATTATATATATATATCCCACTAAGGAAAAGCAAGAATTTATTAGAATGAAATTTACATTAGGTGTTAAATCAACAGGGGGAAAATCCAACTGGGAAGCGATGAGACAAAGACTTCTAGGGTACTGGTAATCTACTTTTTGGTCAACATAGTGTGTGTAAATGAGAATTTATCATTTTTATTCAAATTTATGTTACATTTTATTCATGTTTATGTGTTTAAGCATAAAATATTAATTTGCTAAAGGATAAGAAAGTTTTCTTTAGAATGATTCAAGAAAACTGTCAAGTATATATTGGTACATTTGGGAAAAACGCAATTGACAGCCTTGCAAATGGGAAACATACCTAGTGAAATATTAAAAAGAGGGTTAGATAAACCTGAGAAAGACATAGCTGATGGTAGAATGAATGTATTTGACACTAGATCTGAACACGTAAATGCAACACAGATTCATAAGAAGATGAAAAATAGTAAAAAGAATTCAAGAACATGTGATATACTTTGAGAAGCTCTATCACACATCTACTAGATGGTTTGAAAAGAGACAAATTTTAAGTCCACGCAGTGAAAAGTTTTGTCAAGTATGAAAAGAAATAATTTTTTAGAAATATATATTTGAATGCATAGTATTAGACTGTAGAACAACAAAAATAGCGGGGGAATCTGGAACATAACCTAAGAGAATAGACTCATAAATTGTCTACAGAGGAGTAAATTCAGATTGACAATAGAATTCCCAGGAGCAGTGATAGTTACCTGAAGACGTGAATTAATATGAACCAAGTAATCAGGGTTAATAACTACCAAGCTATGATTCTAAACTCCTTCAAGAATGAAGGTAAAATAAAATCATGTTTAGATGTACAAACAACAGAGAATAATTATCCACAGATCTTTGTTGAAAAAATTGCTCAAGGATGGTCTTTAGCTAGAATAAAAATGGGGGCATTTTATATTTAAGAGGTTAATCCATCAGAAAGTCATAGTTCTAAATTTATATGCTAATAGCATAGCTTCATAATTTGTAAAGCAGAAATTAGCAAAACAAAAAGGAGAAATAGATAAATCATGATCAAGTTTGCTAGTTGTGTCGTGTAAATCTTCAATATGCTTATTGGATTTGACTGCTTTCCCTATCATGTACTAAAAGAAATGGATTAAAATCTCTCTTTATAATGGGAATTTGTGTTCCACGTATATGAATTCCACGTCTTTTAATTCCCACTATAGGCACAGCCTATGACCCCACAATTTCAATTGCCAACAGAAATAGTTGCTTATATACACCAAAAAAACATGTTCAAGACTGTTCATAGCAGTGTTATTTATACAGTCTCCAGACTGGACACAACCCTAGTGTCTAACCACAGTAGATTGGATGAATTAATTTTGGCATATTCATGTAATGAAATTCTATACACCAGTAAAAATAAATGAAGCTCACATACATAATGTTGAATAAAAAAGCTAAATAGTGTATGATTTCATTTATATTCAGACACCAGGTCAACTAATCTCTGGTATTAAAAGTCAGAAATTGTATTTTGGAAGGAAGAATTAGTAACTAGCTGAGAGAAAGAAGGGGGTCTCTGGGTGTCAATAAGTATTTCTTCATCTGACTAGCGGTTATTTTGTCATGCTCACTTTGTGAAAATTCAAGTTGTAACAGGGGGTTTGAGTCATTTTCTACATGTTTGATATACTCAAAGTAAAATCTTTAATTAAAAAAATATGTGTACATGGTTTAAACAGTCAAATAATTTTGTAAGTTTATTCTTCTTATTTATTTATTTATTTACAAATGATAGTCTACATTCCCTCACTTCTAGTTTCATCCTCTCACCCACTCTGCCTCTGTACTACTTAACATGCCTCTAAATAACATATCTTTATTTCTACTTCTCATTTTTGTATTAAGTACTTTATTTGCTTTTCCAAAAATATTTGTTCATTGAATGAAATCCAGGCTTTGTTTATTGCTTTCTCTTTTTTATTTTGTTGTTTGTAATTGAAACATATAGGGAAAGATTTGTAAGCATATTATCACAATATATGTATTGGTCGTGTCGTAGCTTATTAAAAGATTTAGTTATATTTTAAACTATTCAGTATTGAAGACATGCACATATAACCACATCCTCATATTTTGAGGATGTCACTGTAACACATACACGTTCGCACGAACAGACACTACATAGAACCAACTGCACTGTGATTTTGTAGAAGTATCTCCACTGGGCATATTTAAATACATTTTCCCAAACATTTCTTGAGTAACGGATGCATGATAGAGACCCGAGAGGTACTAAAGGATATCCCAGAGGTGAAGACAAAGCCCTGCCCTTGTGAAATAACAAGAAAGGATGGGGCAAGGAACAGACAACCAAGCAATCAATGGAAATGCAGTGCTTTACGAAGTGAAGTGACAGAACCATAGTGAGCCTGCTGAAAGTACAGAAGTGGGGCTTCTTAATGGGTAGGGTGAGCTGTGCTCTGGTCCAGGAAAGATGAATTCAGTATCTGCGGGTTCCGTATTCGCTGATACAGAGGGCTGTCTGTACGCATAAGAGGGGAGCATCCGCGAATATTGGTATCCGAGGGGATTCTGGAACCAACCCACACAATTCAGCTAGGACAGAAAAAATGAAGGGATTTCGGGTTGATGAAGCCTACGCAGATATCGCGTGGTGGATGCTTTATCAGTTTGTAGATCCGAGTGGAGAGAGGAGAGCCTTCTGGAGGTAGACGAGAGGCAGGAGCCACGCCCCAGGTGCTTGCAGCGCCCCCACGAGGCTCCCTTTTAGCCCATCTTGCCTCTCGAATGAGGCTGACTTCTCCTTTCTGGCTTGGTCTGGTTCCAGGTTGTGCAGAATAGGGAACAAGTCTTACACTAATATTGGCAGGTTCTGACCAGCATGCCGTGCTGGGAAACTAGTTTTGCTCTCTTAGACTGAGGTACTTCGAACGCAGTTTTCAGGCTGTGCAAGGTAAGAAATATAAAACAGAAACCAGAAGGGAGGGCTCCCCTTCACTGCTCGTCTGCTGTATGCAAGACACCAGGACGAAATCTTGTGCGTATATTGTCTCCTTTCCTCTTTGCACAAACACGCAGGTACGCTCAAGGCTCCCCATTTTACAGACGGGGACACTGAGACTAACAAAAGTTGATCAAGATCACGCAGCTAAGTAAATGGGGTGGCGCCGATGTCTGGGGGTGTTCCAAGCTGAGACTACTTTGGCTTAATTAGTTCTGGGGTTCTGGGGATGAACATCAGTTGCTGCTGGTAGCGCAGCAAGATTTAGTACTTTCCCGACATCTTAACTGGAGTCTATGCACGGGGGCGGGGAGGGGGGAATGGCTAAACATTTAAGTCGTCGTCCGCTATTAACTCTCTGGGCAAGGAAACACGCGTCTCCATTTATACTGCGAGCCTTGGCGGTCATGCCGAGGCGGCACTGGAGTATGTGTTTCTCCGTGTCCGTGGCAGGAGGCCACACGCCATGCCTAGGTGCGCGTTAACATGACATAAATGTTAATGTCCTGTTCGAAAACCAAAGCCTGCGGGAGAGAGGAAATACCACCCCCGCCGTACCCAGGGCCCGTGTTTGGATACTGCAGTCTATATTTTGACTCCAGAGTGTGATGACTATGTAACTTTTCACAAGGATTTCATTTTTTCCCTGTCAAGCCACATTATTTTAAGGGTGACAATAACTTGGCTGCAAATGAGCTGAAACCATCAAGGTGATAAATGAGTTTCTGGGGCAGGGAGGCATCAGCCTGGCCTGTGCTTTGCAGGACCACACACCTCTGTCCTCTTCCACCTTCTTAGCAGAACAATGTGTCACAGATCTCCCCTCTCTGCAGCCCCCAAGGCCCCTGCCCTCCCAGCCTCCTGCTTCTTAAGGCGACAGAGAACCGTGAACACTTGACTTTGGAAAATATACCGTATTTCCCAGAGTTTGGGAAGGAGGGAGAAAGATTTGATATTTTCCTCGGGATGTTCGCAAGGATCTGATTTATAAAACTGCCACTGAGACGACCCCTCACTCGGTTTATTTTCTCTGTCAGCCAGGTCCGTCTCTGAAGTGGGGTCGCCCATGGTCAGCTCAGTGGTCAGCCTGCTTTTTGGAAATGAAACTTAAGAGTTATGTCCGGAAGGGCCTGGTGAGCTGGTGTGCTGGATTTCTGGTCAAGAAAGATGACTTTCATTATTATTTTACTAGGGAAAGTAGGGGGTAGGGGACAGGTTATGCCCAAGTTTTACATACATAATCTTATTTAAGTTATTCTCTTTTAAATTATTGAAATCATAGCTGGTTTAAGTGATTTACTAAAGGCTTCTCCCTGAGACTTAGCTGCCAGACTTTGAGCCACAAGCTGTTATACTCTGAAGCTTCTTTCCTTGCCTCCTGCTTTATTTTTGTCCAGTCCTCTGTGGGAGATAACACCCATATCATCAGGAAGTACAGCAAAAGTACACTCACTCTCTTGCATATTCAATAGCGAGGAAACACTCAGGAGCAAAGCTTTGTAGTGATAAGTGAGTGTAAAGCCTTTTAACAGTGCCTGGCTTGGAGCTATAAGCTTTCTCTTTGCTATTATTATATTGTTCATGTTATGTAAACTGTGGACTTTGGGTGATAATGATGTGTCAGTGTAGGTCCATCAGTTGTAAAAAAATGTACCACTCTGGTTGGGGATGTTGATAGTTCGGAGGCTATGCATGTGTGGGGGGCAGGGGACATAAGGTTACTCAGTTTTGCTGTGAACCTACAACTGCTCTAAAAAATAGTCTGTTAAAGATTTAGATAGTATTCAAGAGCAATATTTAGCCTTACTACACAGAGGTAATATACATATATAAATCCATGAGTGCATACATTCGACAAGCATTTGCTGATTCCCTTCTATCTTTTATCCACAATTGCACACACTAGGGTAATTCAATCTGAGAGATGCTAACATTTTAGTGACAATAGCAGAGGTAAATGAATAGTTATAGCACACCCTGATAAGCACCGTGAGAGAAGTAAGCATTCTCTCCTCTTTTAACCTTTCTGTTCCTGGCTTTCTGTAAATTCACACAATAAAGGCTTAGAAGACAAAAGCTGACGTGTTAGTTATTTGTTTTGATTTCTCTTCAGTGCTGCACCTGTGACCTTAAAACTCTAGATGACTAACTTCGGCCACTGGGGAAGCTGAAATGACTTGCCCTGACCTTTCATGACCTACCTTGAGGCTAAATCCAAGCCTGGAGGAACAGACACTGGTGTGGACAGAGCCCTCGTTCAGCTGTGTTTATCAAGAGAGGATCACAGGGGTGTGTTTCTGCAATGCAACCTTCTTTCTGTGCACTTCATTTTTCAAGATGCTTGGAATCATTGGTGCATTTATTGCTTTTACCTTAATCCATCATTTAAAATAATACATGTCTTAGTGTTGAATGGTATGAAGTGACTCAGCTCTAATAATTTTCTTACAGTAAATGAGAGTGGGAAACAGAATATAATTAGTCACCAATATTTACCAGACTCACTTGGTGAGGGGAGCAGGCTGGATCAAAGTGGACAGGCCACCAGTTCTGTTCCCAGGTTTCTGGAAGCGAAAGGAGCAGAAGATTTGAAAGTCTACTTTTTAAAAAAAAAAAATATTAGCTATTTAAAATCTTTATTTAGTTTTTACTTTTTCTTTAATAAAGGTTATATATAAGATGTGAATATACTTTTTTAAAAAATTAATCTTTTTGGAGTATAGTTGCTTTACAATGTTGTGTTAGTTTCCGCTGTACGGCAAAGTGAATCAGCTATACGTATACATATACCCCCTCTTTTTTGACTTTCCTTCCCATTTAGGTCACCACAGAACACTGAGTAGAGATCCCTGTGTGATACCGTAGATTCTCTTTAATTATGAGATTAGGATTGACAAACATACATGAAAGTCTACTTTCTGATTCAGCCCTGACTCATAGGCCACAGTTTACAATTACTATTGATCTGTCCGTGGTGCTTAGTATTGCCTTGGATACACCAGTTCCTTTGGAAAATCCTTATTTCCTTGATTGTAAAATGAAAATATTAGCCTACATCAATTGTCTTCAACTCTAGTTCACATTAGAACCCCCAAGGGGCTTTTAAGAATGATGATCCCCAGATCCCTCTCAGATCAATTGAATTCAAACATCTGGGGGGCTGGGCTTGGTTACGGGCATTGGTGGGTTTTGACCTGCTCCAGGGAACTCTAATATGCAGCCTACATGGAGAAACGGTTGGAACAAGCATCCTAAAGTTCCTTCTATCTCCCAGAGTCTTTGAATCGATGAGATTTTTCAAAGGCTAACTCCACTCATGAGAATGATGTTTCCCTGGAGCAAATTTTAAGAAATCAATTTATTTTAAACTTTTTAATTCATTTACACAGGTACAGATTGAGGTTGTGTTGTGTGTTAGATCCTGTGGCAGTTGTTATAGGAAAAATGTTGATTCCCCAGGCTGACCACAGAGCCTCTGAATCAGAATCTAAAAACTGAGGCCCTGGAGCCACACCAGCTACATAAGTTGTAGGGCTCAGTGCAAAATGAACATGGGGTCCCCTGGCTAAAATTATTAAGAAGTTTGAGATGGTGGCAGCAGAACATTAAACCAAATGCAGGCCTCTTCTGAGCATGGGGCTCTGTGAGACTACATGGATTAAACACCCATGAAGGTGATCTTGCAGAGGCGTTTGCTGTTAAAAAATTCCCCACGTAATTCTGATAGGTCTCCAGAGGTTTGGAAAACTCTGTGGTAAGGAATTAAAAGATGCATAATTCCTAATGTAGTAAATCCTAATGCAGTGGGGAGAACAGGCCAACACAAGTCAATGGGCTAATCAGGCACCTTTGCAGATAAGGATCAGAGGCTTACTCAAGATTTCTTAAATTTCGTTTAATTTAAAATGTTCAGAGGAAATTGGACAGAAGTGATTCCTAGAGGGATAAGAAAACTCTAGTGTGAAAGTCCAATTCTCCCTAAAACCGGCCATGGGAAACCATTTGGGATCCAAAGAGCTCTACGAACTGGCTGCACTGGTTAGAACTCTGCTGCTTGCAAGAGACAGAAAACCCAACCCACTCACCTATAAGGAAAATTGCATTGACTCACATATCAGAAAAGCCTGCACGGAGGGCTGATTCCAAACACACTTCGCCTAGGACTTGGTTCTCTCCGTTCTTGACTTGGCTCTCTCCATTTTTGACTTGGCTTTGGTCTCCTTTTATTGGCTTCTTTCTGAGACAGATTCTCTCTTTGGTATTAAAATGCTGTTGCTGCCACTTGAGACTTTTTGGCTGGTGGTGAGGAGGGCAGCTTCCTTCCCCTAGAGTCAAACTGTCTTCTCCTGGTTAGCAGTGACTCAAATTGTTCCCCATGCTAATTCCTCACCCAGTTAAGCTGGACTGGGGTTGGGCTGTATTGACTAGTATATCCCCGTAAGAACTTGATGAGGGGAAGCTATTCTCTCCTTTTTCTAGACAAGGGAATTGAAGTAGAGAGGTTTATAATTTGGCGAGGTCGTAAAGCTGGTAAGAGTGAAGCCTGGACTTTAAACCTAGGTATCTAACTTCAGGACCCACATTATTATCCACTTAGCCATCTTAAAATTTCTGATTAAACAGACATTTTGTTTTTCATGGTTTCTTCTTATTCATATATTTAACGATCTCATAATTTTAGCACATCTGTAGCCTCGCATGACTTATTCTCTACCCTCTGATATTTTGGTGGAAATACCACTGATGCCAACTCCGTAATTTTTTCTTTTTCCTGTTTCAGATTCCTGATTGAAATAATATAACTGACCTGGTTTGACCTTGTTTGAGTAGAGCTTTAAATGCCAGTCCTCTTCATTAGCCACTGGCCAGCTTATTACGGTAAGTCGGTGTCTTCTTCTGGGCTAATGCCCTTTGTCAGGTGAAGCCGGTCACGATGACGTAATATATAGGCTGTGTCTCCTTCCTTTCCTCCTCGCCTACCATTTCTCCACTCCAAGCTGGAGCTCGGGGCATGACTATTTCCCTTAGAAGTAGATACTAGTGAATGATGTATACACGCGTGTGCTGAAAATTACGCTAGGGGACAAAGTAAAATGCATTGCCTAAAGCTGGCCCAAACACAACACTGTGAAGATTAAAGAAGGGAGAGGTCTCATTTGGCATGCTCTTTAGAGTTGTGGCCATAGTGTGGGTCTTGAAAATGATTAGGGAAGGTGAATCAGGTAAAAGGGACTTCAGGAACAGGGCTGGAGTCTGAATAGCTTGGCATGTGATTGTTATAGACATTGGGATATGTCACTTCACTAAAGAGACATCTATTGAGCAACCAATATATGCCCAAGGATATAGATGATAGAGAGATAGATACATAGATAAATAGATAGATAGATAGATAGCCTCAGACTTCTAGAAGCTGACAGTTTAATTAGAAAAGGAGGAAGAGTTATTGTGTGCAGACTGTTTACTGCTATGGGTGGGGCAGAAGGGGCTTTACATTAGTTCTGAAGTCCTACAATTTAAGCTCAAGCACTCCTTGTAAGAATTTCTTTGTCTTTCCCCAAAGACATTTGGACAGCCCCCCTCCGTGTCAGTTCAGGCCCTCCGAGAGGCAGATACCATGATGGAATTCAAGATATTTATTGAGGAAATGTTGATGAGGAATAAGGGGAGAGGCCGCAGGAGAAATTTGAGGACCTTAAGATCATGGTGCAGGTCTGACATTTGTAAAAGGAGAGAGAGAAGAATGAATTGGGGAGAAAGAGCTTCAGGCCAAGGTGAGTAGGGAGCAGACACTGCCCACCAGAGCAGTCCTGCACTTGGTAGGAATGCCTGGTCCAGAACAGCCTGAGGAGAGTGTAACTTTGCTCAGAACATCATGGGTGATCCTGAAGTTGTGGTAGCTGGAGCAAACTATATTCCTCATGGCAGCTTCTCTCTTAGAAAAAGAAATCTCCATGGCCCAGCCCCATTGCTGTCCTATACCTCTAAAACAATAACTCATATTTTATTTTTTACTGTATGCCATAATATTTTAATTATTAATACATTTTGTCCTTTTTGCATGCCTGCCTAACTATTGTTTATATCTTTCACCTTACTAAATTTAGCTCCTGGAGTACAAATACCATGTATTGTTATTCATTTTTCATATTTCAACATCTAGCAAAAATACAGTAGATTTAAATTAGATATTCAGTAAATATTCAGAAATGAATGAATGAGTGATGCCGTCAATTAATCAATGAAGGACTTTGAGTAATGAAATTAAATGATTGAAGTCAATCTTTTGAAAGGTTATTCTGCTGTTGCCATAGTTTGAGTGGTGCATGGAAAGACCATGGACTCTCACATCTAACAATCTTAGATTTGAATCATATTTCAAACTGCTTATTAAGTTTGTATCTTTAGCCAAGTAACCTGGCTTTTCTGAGTCTCAGTTTTATCATGTATAAAATGAAAATAGCACTTAACCTCATGGCTTTTTTGGGGGGTTAAAAGAGATGATGCCCGTAAATTGCTGGTACAGAGCCTGGCATCCAGAAGACCATCTATCAGTGTTGCTTGGGAATTCCCTGGTGGTCCAGTGGTTAGGACTCAGCTCTTTCACTGCCGCGGCCTGGGTTCAATCCCTGGTCAGGGAACTAAGATCCTGCAAGCCACACGGCATGGCAAAAAAAAAAAAAAAAAAAAAGGTTATCAGTGTTGCTTGCTTACTTCCTTTCTTTCTAAGATCGAATCACTCAATCGCCTACTAAAGAGAGTGAATGTATTTGCCTGCTCTTCATTATGAGGAGAAAGGCAGCAAAGTGTAATCCCAAAAGTGACTTCCATAGTCCAGTATTTGACATAATGATAATCTGATGGAGTATCTACTGGATATATTATCTTTTAATCCTCTTAATAGCCTCCGAATAACTGATGTAACAAACGATGCAGTAGTGCTATACCCATTTTACAGAGGGGGAAGCTGAAGTTTAGGAGGTTAAATAGCCTTAAGCTACATTTCAGTAAGTGGAAATTTTAGGATTCTGATCCAAGTCTGTTCTGAGTCTGAGTTCCTAACCAGGATACTGGCTCTCTAGTGATGGACAAGCAGACCCCCAAGGATGACCTCTGATCCAGAGTTCTCTAGAGGTGCTCTTAAGATCCCAAGAAGCTGCTTGAGGGTGCTCTAACACTGCTAGCACAATACCAGGCAATACCATCCAAAGAGAGAGGAGGGATAGGAATGTGGAATATGCTCCCCTTTTGTTAGGGTGCTCTGCCCTCTGCTGGTTGCTCTTAATCCTTTTATATCCTTGGGTCATTTAAAATGCCAGGTAATCGCTTTTTAAATGTAGGTCCCCTTGGTGGTAATCAAATTCTTTTAAATAAGAACACTGCATAATATGTGTTTATGGTTTATAAACATATGACTATTTTCAGGTATATGCGTGTGCTCACTCACAAAACTACGAAGCATAAACACAATGCCTGTCCCACAACAGATGATAAGTAAATGTTGCATGAATGAATGACTGAAAAGTCACATGCAGGAAAAACACAAAGCAATTAAAGAGTTGGATTGAGTATAGAATTAAGGTGATAGGAAAAAATAATAGCATAGCTACAAAGGAACCATAATAGTGTGCAGCAGTGAAAAGTAACTATTAATACCACCACTTTGCAGTTAAGGGAATAAAGGCACAGCAAGGTTTCATACTTTGATCAAAGTCTCAGCCAAATGAGTCACCAGATACCTGAATTCAACTTGGCTTCCAGGGAAAATCAACACAGCCCTACCCTCAGGCTCTAGGCTGGTAAAGACCTTGACCCCGAAGTCTAAAATGAGTAGTGGGGTCATTGAAGGTCCAGAAAGTATGAAAAGGAAGTGAGGGTGTGTGTTCCCTCGAGAGTTACCATGTGCAAGTGTAGATGGGGGTGAGGCGCTTCAGTAAGGAGAGCTACAGATACATGGCTTGTAAATATTGTTCACGTAAGTCTCAGAAGGGATAGAGTTTTCTGCAATGTCTTCAGATGAAGACACCAAGGCTCAAAAAGCACTCACAGGTTGAAACTTGATGGTCACTTTTGTCTCAGAAACTGAGAAGTGGTTGTCCCTATGTGCCAGACGTGGGAGCCAATAACAGAAGCATCTGAAAAAAAGGCAGGAACCACAACACTGAGATGGTGAGCTTGCTGGATGCTAGGACCTGATCTAGCTCAGCGCTCCTCAAAGTTTGAGGTGTGCACAAAAACCTGGCCGTTTGGATAAAATGTAGGCTTGGACGCATTAGGTCTGGATTGGGGCTTGCGATTGTGCTATTCTAACAAACTCCCAGGTGACACCCATTCGGCTGGCTCATGAACCACGCTCTAGTAGTGAGGCTCTAAGCCCTCAGCCTGACATCTGGCAAAAAGTTGACGGTCCCCATTTCTTGAATGAATGGACAAATTAATTAATTGATTGATCAATCAGCCAATGTTGACATTTCTGCAATTATAATAAAAATCAGGAGTCAACAACCTGTGTCTTCTTTCAAGCCTAAATCTCTTTTGTTAACAAATGATTGCTTTCTCTTATTTTGCTCTCTGGATGGTCCCACTGAGATCCTTTCATCTCTTTTCTAGTTAATAAAAGTCATTGGCACGGTGACAGGAAGCACTGTTTCCCAGGCTGGGATATTTTAGAGACAACACTTGTAAGTAAGGGTATCTTGAAATATTGCTGAAAAATTCTGACACTCGGGCATTAGGAATTTTCTCACTCATTTTTCTCCTTTCCTCCCTCCTCTTCACTTTCTTTCTTTCTCACAAAAATGAAGGTGAAGCACCTGGATTTTTGTGATTTCTATTGTCTCTTGTTTCCAATCTCCATATGTGGCACTCCAGAGGATAGGATTGCTCTTCTGAATGCAGCAGACCTCTTCCCCCCACCTCATTCCACCCAAAACCCAAACATAGAGAAATTACTCTGGAAGCAATTCTGGCAATTTCCCCACTCAGTGTCAACTAACCCACTACTTCTGGATTAGGTATGCAAATTCATCACCCAAATCAGCAAAAGCGGGAGGCCATCCGTGGGTGCAGGGACTTAATGAGCATTTTATTACCTTCAACACAGTGCTTCCTGGCCTGCCCAGTTAGCATTTTGTGAACACTGCTTGGAACTAATGAGATCATCCCAAACCTCTTTGCTCTCCAGTTCCTCTGGGGAAAACAAAAAAGTGCTGGAGGAAAGGGAAATGAGGGCCCTGTCAGGACGGATGGCATCTGCTTTTCTGAGTTTTCTTATTTGTGCCATATCTTTTGAATTCTAAGTAAAAGGCTCAGAGAAGCTAGGAAAATGTCTCAATGCCATCCTGAGGATGTTTTTCTCTAAATTCAAATAATAAAGTGAAAAATAGGTATATAATAGGTACATACATATATATGCATATAAATGCCATACGTATACAATGAGTTTAATAAAACCAATGATCTGATTGAGTGCATTGAAGCGCAGTTGACAATAACAGTGAAATTAGCTGCCCTTCCATACTTCTAATTAGTCATAAGGGGGTTTAGGTGCTTCCCACTATAATAACAATAATAATTTCTATATCATAGTATTTATTAATATAAAATACTATAGAATTATATACTATTATTTATTAATAATAGTGATTATATTATTCTAAAAGTTATTTTAAAGGTTATAAAGCCATGGAATTACAGCAATTCAGAGAAGGAAAGGAAAAAGAAAAATCATTCCCACTTCCATCATTTTAACACAATAGTAGTGAGTGTTAAATTTTATTTTCTTCCTACCATTTCATTATGCGCATCCTATTTCACAGGTGTGTACATAGTAACCTTGTAATTTTGTGTCCAGATTTTTTTCACTTATTGTTTTCACATACCTTTATAAGCATTTTTCTATACTATGATCTGATATTTATGCTGATTAATTTTAATAGATTTGTGATTTTTTTTTTTATCAAGTAAATATAAACAGTTTTTACTAGCAAATCTACTCTGGTGTCTCCCATTCATAATCAAAAGTTTTCAAAGGTAGAGAAATACCTCTGAAATAGCGCCTAGACTTCGACTCCAATATTTAAAAGTTGGTGTTCTCTTGTACGCATTTTAAAACCGCAGGTTAGCCAGAGTGAAAAGAGGGTGTCAGTTGACTCGGCTTCTTTGACTGGCTCAACCAGTCATACTGTTTTCAACACGCTGCTTCATGTTAATCTTCAGTGCCTTTGAAATCAGTGACAAGTATTTCTCTTACCTTAAAGTGCTGTGGGGAGGACTCCACGTGGAGAAGCACATTTAGATCTTGAAAGCACATATGCAACATATTGCAATGTCATTTGGTTATTGTCATTTTATGCTATTCTGTAAGGCTCTTGTGATGCCCTTCATCTTGAAAAGGCAGGGAAGCCTAGGCAGCTCCTGGAAAGTACCATTATCAACAATAAAATTCAAAAGCAAGCAAGCAAACAACTTGGCTAGCTGAGTTCCAGAAGAATGTCAGCATAAGCTGTGGTGGGCTTTGACTGCAACTTTTGGGGCTGCACAAAAGGTCACCTTCTCTTGGACACTCAGATACGCTCTGCCCCAGAGTCCATCTTTCCCTCTCAGTCACGGTGTCAACTTGGACTCCGTGATCCTTTTCTAGCTGTGGTCCTGTGTCTCTCTTTATCATAGGCTTGGCTGTCATTGAATTTCATCTGTTTTTCTTCTGGTTTAGACTAGACAGGATTTCAGATTCATGAGGGCTGTGTAGAAAGCAAAGGCAAGCCAAGCTACATGGCTTTAGAAGCAATCACTTGTAAAATTAAAGAATCAGATTTTACACTGCTGATAAATTCTGACATTATTATTTGACATTATTATGTACAAAATGTCTCTCTGTCTCTCTCTGATCTCAGCAAGTATGTGAGAGTCAGAAATAAAATCTCTCTTACCACTTACACATAACCGCAAACCACCAGACTCAATTAAGTGTGACATACCGGTGAATACTGTTATAACAAGAGCCCCAAAGGGATAAAACATAGAGAAGAAACCATCGATGAAAGTAATATACATGATGATTTGATCTCAAAAGTAACAGCAAGGTGGTTACTATCTAACAGCACTTTGTGTTACCTCTTTCTTCTGCAAATGGGCACAGCACAATCTGGAGCATCAAAGGAAGAATTAATACAAGTGGAAAACTGCCACTCATAACTAGTTTTTCCCAGTAAGACATTATTCCTTTTTTTCCATTTGTTGACTTTCAAAATTATTTTGCCAATGTTTTCAGAGAATTACTTGTCTCACAAATGCCTTCCAGTAAGTCAAGTTTCTCTTCTTGAAACTTGAAACTTCTTCCCCATTCCTACAAATTCATATGCCAACTGTCACTTGTGTTGCTTTTGGCCCCAGGTGCCTGCCTGGGCTCCCAGCATCTCTATGTTCTCCTCTTATTCCCAGTCTGCCTTGCAGTTAGTTTGGGCCATGTGACCATTTCTGGTCAATGGACTGAGAATAGAAGTGACTGTCAAACCCAGCGTGCCTCCTCCATCCTTTTTTTCCCACTGCTGCAGCACCTTGTTGGGGGGGCATTCTTTCCCGATGGAGATTCTGTATTGAAAGATGTATAAGATAAGAGATAGCTGTTGAACCCACATGCAACTGTGATACAAGTGAAAAGTAAACTTTTAATGTATCAAGCCACTGAGATTTCAGAGCTTCTCTGTTGCACACATTAGTATTCAGTAACCCGACTAATACAGCTTTGCAACAAAGCAGGTTCAAATGCCCAAATGGTTTGGGTAAAGGACACATCTGCATATCTTGCCAGTATTTCACACATCTCATTAGAGAACTGTGTCTGCTGCATAGATAATTTAAATTCACTGCTCAATTATTTTCAAGAGATTGTTTTTGTAACATGAATTTTCCTCAGTTGCCAAAATTATCTTTTTGCCTCATCTTAGAATGTTTTAGTTCTGTATGTGGTCATCTTTACAAGGCTGTTAGATGCTGAATAACTGACACTCTGTGATTAGCTTTTATCTCTGATGTGACATGACCTATTAAAGTGTTCTTGCAATGTGTGGTTGGTACCAAATATATGGCTTATAAATGACTGAATGAATACACTCATTTTCAATATCTATCTCATTTTCAGAAATGGCAATTTAATGATTTAATTCATTGTAAGATACATAGCAGAGTATTATTGAGGCTATCATGTACAATTGGAAGAGAAGAGGCAGCAGAATCTTAAGTTCTGAGTCTAAATCTCACCTCCACAAGACCAGCTGCAAGACTTTCTGCAGGATATCTGTGTTCTCTCAGCCTGTAACTGCACTCCCCTTAAAAGAGAAAATGAGGGGATATTTCATTGGGTTGTTATGAAAATTAAATGTATGAAAGTACCTGAGATTTCATAAGACATACAGTAAAGGAATTTCTCAATATACACTAGTTATTCTCTATAAACATATTCTTTAGCCGAATCACAGCCTCACCTAAGAGATTAAAAAAGAAAAAAAAATCCTCCAGTTCAGACGATCTATGGACTATGGCCACCAGATGGCACCATTGAGTCAACAGCAAAGACTTTCCTGGAAGAAAGGGGAGAAAATGTCAATTCTGAAAGTCTAAAAATGTATATCCACTGTGATCACAACACAGATAGTTGTTAACTATTATGAGATCTGTGCTGTATGTTTTCATTTGTACTGACTTCCAATACTTAGAAAATACTTAGAACATAATTCACCATTGGCAGATTGTTATTATTATCATCATCATTATTATGAGCAATGGAAATGGAGACATACTTTATTTTTTTTTTAGCCTAGGGTTGTTTATCAGAGAATTATCAGGCTTTCACAAAGAGAAAAGTTTCAAATTCCTTTTCTGGATGACACATAGATATGGCCAAGGCAGAAGAAATGTCCTTCTCATAAAGATTGGTCCCTGAATGACAGGAAGGAGAATGAACCCTGTTCCTCTGGGCAGCTGTGCAATTTGAAATGAGCTGATATAGTCCTAAGGCATGCCTGTCATTTGTCCTCAACTCTGGGTCTTCCAAAGAAGGGACCTTCTCTTAGTCCCTTGGAAACTCCCCTGAAGTCCCTGGCCTCTGAACTCCTGTGCTCCACAGACCCTGTTCTATCTCCTCCATCTCCTCGCCCTTTGATTCAGGTTGACAATCACTTAGCTCCATCTACCTCTGCCCTGTGAGCTAGTGAGGGCTTCACATACCTGTGAGCTGAGGAGGAAAAGGAGGAGAGTGTCACGTCATTAAAAAATAAATTGAAATATTTTAAACATTTAGAAAAGTATGGAACACAACAACATCTGTGTACTCACCACCTTCATCTAGCAAATGTTATCATTCCATCATATTTATTTCAGCTCTTTAAACAAACTGGACAGCTAAAATCTCCACCCACCGTCCTATTTTCTTCTTTCTCTCTACACAGAGAACTATTACCAGGTAATTGGTAAGTGTCTTGTAATGAACTTATTGATTCTTTGGCTATTTATTTATATAATGGCTCTGAAGGTAATTCTGTGAGGTGTACCTGCTTTTTCTGCTTTGGAAAACTAGAGAATGAGACAGGCAGAGGTAGAATCATTCAGCGGTCACTTACCCTTCCTCCCTCCCTGCACCCAGAGGCCTATGCTGTGTCTGTCTGACCCCATCTTTCATGTTCTCATTTCTCAGGATGCTGCATGGAAAGGTGCATGCTATTTAATCTCAAAGGGCATAGATTTAGTTCCAGCTCTGATATGAATACACTGGAAGACCTTGGGCAAATCGCATCATTTCTCCGAGCTGCATTGAGTTATCAACATACAATGTCTGAAATATAACACTGTTTTTTATGGGGACCATTAATTTAGTCTACAATTACGTATTATAGATTTTTATTGCAATGGAAAATCATGCATTTCTAGTGCTTGGCATTAGAAATGCAAACTCAAATAATACAGTATCTCTAGGGAAAAAAATCCCCTTCTTGAGTGGAAAACAGGAGTATTAAAAGCAATTACTATCTGATGTGATCAGTATTATAATTTAGGTATTTATTAATTGCTGTGGGAACCCGGGAGAGGAAAATATTAGTTGTGCCCTTAGGCATCGAATGGAGCTTTATTGTTATTGTTGTTTGGTTTTGATTTTTATTATTTTAAGGTGACAATCTGAGTTGTGCTACACAGATGTGTTGGGGGAAAAAAAGAGAGTGAAATCAACATAGATATGGCACTTATTAATGCCTGGCACCAAACATATCCAATCTCACTTCCTTTCTCATCTATCCATTTGTATTTTGTTTTGCCTTTCTTTATCCAGTGCTTATACTGTGCTTGGTATTAAGAAAATGACATTTTGTTCCTGTTTTCCAGATAAGGAAGCTGAGACTCAGAGAGGAAAAGCAAAGCATCCAAGATCACAGGACATGTAAGGACTGCAAGCAAGCCCCCACACCCTCTCATGACACCGCCTGGGTCAGGACGGGTGAGTGGGTACGGGGGCTTGGAAGTATAGGCTCAACCTCCACTCAGTCCCCTCTGAATCAAAGTTATTTGGGGATAACTCTTCAAGTCAAAACTGGCCTTATGCTAGTGGTCTTCTTTGCCAGCATCTCACCGTGTACCTCCTCCCTCCTTCTTGAAGCTCTCAGCTCCCCTGGCTTCTAAGAGCCCACCTCTCTTGACATTTCTGTACCTCCTCCCACATGCCCACAGCCTCCCCAGAGGCCCACACCTTGCAGGTGGCTACATCGAGGTCCCGTCTGTAGTCCATGTTTCTTTTACTTTACACCTTGCACGGTTGCAACCCCAACCTCTACGCCAAGCCCTGGAGCCAGCTCTCTGTCTCATCATTGGGTCACAATTTGAGCTTCTTAATTAGAGAAACTTTCCTGACTGTCAGAGAGTCAGGTCTCAATCTCATATCCTTCATAACACTAATTATAATGTTAAATTATCTAACTTGATGTGGTTATTTGTTTAAGAGCTTTCTCCTCTTCCAAACTCTAAGTTCTATGAAAATAGACTGTATCTGTTTAGCTTGAAACTGCATATCCATTGCCCAGCATGACAACTGTATATAGTAAGTGCTAAATAAGTATTTGTTGAAACACTCGCAGTGAAAGAAAAGCAAGTTCCCAGATATTCATCTTTAGTTTATACCATATCACTTTTGTGAACTCTTAACCCATGCAACTGACTTACCCCTTAATGCCGGACAGACACTTCACACACACACAGGAGGAAGGCTTACATTTTAATCTGCCTTCCTGTATATTCTCTCAGTGGCTAAATGGCTTTGGGCCCCATGGTCCACTTGGACAACCACCAGCCTAGGTTTCTACTTCATTAGAGGCTTCTCTGTATCCCTGTTCTCCTCCATTCAAATAATCATCCATTCACGCTGACTGATCTACTAAATATTTTGCAAATCTCTCCCCTTCCTTTCATCACATCCATATGATTATGAACCTACTTCAAACCCCCATGTTCTCCCATCAGTAGCAATAGCCTTTATTTAAAGCTACCCTTTTGAATCTGGTTTCCCAAACTTCATACTTCTGTGTACCACCTTCAGACTACCTTTTGCTGTATTCATCACATCTCCATAGCAACTCTACTGTTATTTAGGTTATTAAAAATAGAGTTGGATCTTCTTTTCAAATTGAGCTAAATGTTTGCTAAGCCATAATAGAAATGAATACAGTTTTCATATACTAGTCATCATTTTTCTGATTAAAATGATGACTAGTATATTTCTAAACATTTCATATATGTTTAGAAATGTTTAGGAATTTCTAAACATTTCATATACATTTATGTGATAAACATATAATCATTAACATAAACAATATTAATTCAAATGCTACCTAAAATCATGTCACTTCACACATCCCTTGTGGAGCATGTGACACATTCCCCAAACGCTGACTTGGTTTACTATGTACGGTTCATGTTATAAGGGCCTCCCCCCTGTAGCTAGTTGAACATGGTATGTCCTATCTAATTGAGTCATTATAGCAACATCTGTCGTAAGTATGGTTATCTCTATTTTACAAAAGACAAAATGGGAGCTTAGGGATGTTAAGTAGTGAGCCCAGTGATAAGTAAGGACCCGGATAAGAAGTTAGTTCTGAATGATGGATCCCTATTTGGCTCAGGACACTGCTGTCCCTACTTTAGCTGTTGGTCATGTTCCCTTCAGTCCCGAACACTTGGATTCCTTGTGTCACACCCTTCAATGTCACCCTATTGCTTACAGAAAAAAGCCTGTATACCTTAGCACAATAGATCAGACCCCATCGGCACAGTGCTTTACTACCTGTCCTGTCTCATCTTTCACTTTGCCCTGGCTTGTGCTCTGTGCTCCAGGAACTCTGACCTGCTGGCCGGACGTCACACCTCTGGGTGATTTTTGCCTTCCAGACTCTCTTAATTCTGTCCCCTACGGATGGAAGGCTCCTCTCTCCACTGCTCTGCTCATCCTTATGTGCCCTCTCTTCCCTCTTCTCCTCTGTTAACACTTATATGCAGCCTCACCTCATTTCTTTTTTTATTTTTTTATTTTTTACATCTTTATTGGAGTATAATTGCTTTACAATGGTGTGTTAGTTTCTGCTTTATAACAAAGTGAATCAGCTATGCATATACATATATCCCATATCTCCTCCCTCTTGCGTCTCCCCGCCACCCTCCCTATCCCACCCCTCTAGGTGGTCACAAAGCACAGAGCTGATCTCCCTGTGCCATGCGGCTGCTTCCCACTAGCCATCTGTTTTACATTTGGTAGTGTATATATGTCCATGCCACTCTCTCGCTTCGTCCCGGCTTACCCTTCCCCCTCCCCATGTCCTCAAGTCCATTCTCTATGTCTGTGTCTTTATTCCTGTCCTGCCCCTAGGTTC
>NC_041220.1:104314370-104331908 GCF_002837175.3 Physeter macrocephalus
CATTCCCACCAACAGTGCAAGAGGGTTCCCTTTTCTCCACACCCTCTCCAGCATTTATTGTTTGTAGATTTTTTGATGATGGCCATTCTGACCGGTGTGAGGTGATACCTCATTGTAGTTTTGATTTGCATTTCTCTAATGATTAGTGATGTTGAGCATCCTTCCATGTGTTTGTTGGCAATCTGTATGTCTTCTTTGGAGAAACATCTATTTAGGTCTTCTGCCCATTTTTGGATTGGGTTGTTTGTTTTTTTGATATTGAGCTGCATGAGCTGCTTGTAAATTACAGAGATTAACCCTTTATCTGTTGCTTCATTTGCAAATATTTTCTCCCATTTGGAGGGTTGTTTTTTCATCTTGTTTATGTTTTCCTTTGCTGTGCAAAAGCTTTTAAGTTTCATTAGGTCCCATTTGTTTATTTTTGTTTTTATTTCCATTTCTCTAAAAGGAGCCTCACCTCCTTTATGATGCCCTCCTGAGAGCTCCTTCTCCAGTTCCCAGGGTGGGTTTGCTGTGTTTCTCCTAACACTGCCTGCATCTGTATCTCACCTTACCACATTATATTACAACGACCCACTGTGTTTCCAATTTCCTCCCAAAGGCGATTTCCCCTGCAGAGAAGACCTGTGTTTGTTGTTTACTTACTTTTTTGTCCAGCAAACCTAACCTAACATGTCTAGGTTCAATAAATCAGAATTAAGTACACGAACCAATTCTCTCTATTTAATGAAAATTTTCATGAGAATAGGTCCTCAGCTCCATTTTTGTGTTAGTTGCCCACGTAAGTATTTGTTGAAATAGAATATGGAAACATCTATTGCACTTAGGACATTCTCCTGTTATTCTGATCTAATTTAAAACCAGATTCTTTTTTGAAGAATTTTTGTTGGCTTTCAGAGACAATATTAAACCATGTGGTCATCTGGTTGTCCTTTTTTGTAGAAAGGGGTCACTCTTTAGGCCTCTGTGGTTTGTTCCTTTACAAACCTGACCGTTCAGCCTTCCAAGAAGCAGGGCTTCTGTTTCTGTTGATGAAGAGATTGCCCCGGGAAGCACCTTCCCAAATTCTGCCTGCTCAACTTTTGGATCCTTGCCCGGTGCTTGATAACTCTTTTTAATTAGCCCCTTGGTGATCTTCCCTCTCTCCAAAACTACCATTTTGTTGTAGGGAGACAAGGACAATCTCTTTTTTCCGAGAGATAATCCTGGATCCCCACTGCAGAATCAGATGACTGTTGTAATGGGTTTCAGAGGCTCTTGTTATCAAAATGTGTATGCTAAACCATCAGTGTCCATCTCTGCACAGTGACTGCCGTTCATTGTCTGGTGACACGTGTGGGTCACGAGTTCTTTATTTTGAATCAGACTATTTTTGCAATCATTTTCATCATCAGTTCATCCCCTGCTCTTTTTTTTCCCAGTAGATTTGTGTTTCCTCTGCTGGATGAAACGTTACCCAGACCTGGGGATTTAGCAAACGTCAATTCCAGTTTAGCTTCACTCAAAGCATCAAACTACCTCAGGCAGAATTAGTTCCTTCTCCCAAATGGGGCAAAGAGGGCATCATTTCATTCCTATTTCTATGAAAAGAAATAAAGATTGAGCTAGAATTGAGCTTGCTGTGTAAGTTTCTCTCCTGCTAAGAAGCTTGTTCAGGAGGACACAGGACATGGCTCCTTTACCTTTGCATTTTCTGTGCTTGCACCCAGTGGGCTGTTTAAGTATTTGTTGAGATGAATGAAAACAAAGTGATTGATCTTTCTGTCTCCAGATTTTCCCATCTTTGGCAGAGGGACCTTCATAAAACAAAGATCTGACCCATCTGCTGGGCCTGACAGTGGAAATCCCCTGGGATCTGCCATTGTGTGCTGCTCCATTTTCATCTTTTCTTGCTCCTTGCTTGGCATCTGCACCCTTTGGAGCCCATATGGGGCTGCTTGAGCACGATCTCCAAGCCCATCATGCCCACCTTCTGACTTTGCTCTGTGTTCTGAGCATGACTTGTGTTTATCATATCCTAAGACATCAAAGATCTTACTGCCAAGTGGTCAAGTGTTAGGACCGCTTCAAGGGGTTGGAAGGATCTGGTTTCTCTTATCCAAAGTCGTATCCTGGGGAATTCCCTGGTGATCCAGTGGTTAAGACTCCCAGCTTCCACTGCAGGGGGTGCGTGTTCCATCCCTGGTTGGGGCACTAAGATCCCACAAGCCACGTGGTGCAGCCAAAAATTAAAGAAAAAAACAAAAAGTCGTATTCTGGGTGCCTGGTACAGTGTATGGCACAGAGTAGGTGTCGAGCCAGCCAAGTATCTATTAAATGCATGAGGAGTGAATGAAGGAGTCCACACTCTTTTTACAATGCCCTCTCTTGCCCTTTTACCTGCTCCTCTCCTTCATCTGCTGATTCAAACTCGTGGTCCGCTTTTCAGTTCAGATACATATTGCTATGGCAGCCTTCTCAGATCAACCCCCTGACACTTGGATGAAATCTTCCTTCTCTGTGACCCCGTAATGCCTTTGCAGACATTTCTCATTGCCTTTCACACCACATTGCAAATCTCTCTTTATTGGTCTCTCTCCCTATCCTATAGGATTGCGGATGTCTAAAGGTGGAAGTTTTAACTGAGTCATGCTAGTTTTCCTGACTTTAGGGGCTCTACTGTAGGAGGCACTGAAGATATATCGATTGAAGAGATGACCAAGAAATTATGTAATGTTTTGCAGCAATACTATATCCTGTGAAAGTGGGAAGTCAGCCCAAAAAACAGGGATCAATTGAAATACCACTGTCTGTCCGGTGAGATGAAACTCGGAAGAAAAGAAGCAACACAACTAAAGGAACAGATCATAGATCTGCTGGTCCTTGGGGTCTAGGAAATGCTTTTGCAACTCCTCCATTGATTCCCAGAGACCTGCTGGGACTCAGGTGATAATTAACAATGTGCAGACAAAGACAACAAGGGAAATGAAGCATCTTTTAAATATATTCAAAGCCAAATGTCTTCAGCAAGGATATCAGCAAGTAATTTCCCAGAAGAGATGACAGGTACTGCTAAAGGGTGCTGGGACGAGGAAGTGAACAAAAGGATATGTTTTAGTTACAGAAGGCTGCACAATATCTGACTGCAAGCTATTGTTCCTGAGAAAAAATGGACATTTATAATACCTGATATTTTTGGTATTCTGGAGACCAATTTCAGTGTGTGTGTGTGGTGATTCCCACACCAACAATCAATTCTCCAGACACCAGCTAGTGTCCTACAATTCAACTCAATTTTGACATTATCTACCTGAAAATAGCATCAGACCCCATAGGTTAAGGGCTCAGTCCTACAAGAGTGCCCCCACTCCCCACTTCAGATGCTAGTTGCTAGCCTAGGTTGTTACCTGTGCTTCTGTTCCACTGGCTATGAATCATGGGTTCCCACAACTTCCTCCTCAGGTTTGATTAATTTGCTAGAAAGGCTCACAGGACTCAAAGAAATATTTTACTTACTAGATCACCAGTTTATTATAAAAGGATATAACTCAAGAACAGCCAGATGGAGGAGATGCATAGGGCAAGGTAGGATCCAAGAGCATGAAGCTCCCTTGTCCTTTCCAGGTACATCAGTGTCCCAGCACTGCCATACATTCACCAACCCAGAAGCTTTCCAAACCCTGGTCCTTTTAGGTTTTGATGGTGCATTCATTACATAGCCATGATTGATTAAATCATTGGCCATTAACAATTGATTCAACTTCCAGCTTCTCTCCTTTCCCTGGAGGTTGGAGGAGGAAGCTACTGAAAGTTCCAACCCTTTAATCACATGGTTGGTTCCCCTGGCAAGCAACCCCCATCCTTATGTTACCTAAAGGCTTTCCAAAAATCACCTCATTAACAAAAGATACCTTTATATCTCTTATAAGAAATTCCAAGCATTTTAGGATCTCTGTGTGAGGAACAGGGTCAAAGAACAAATATTGTTCTTATTAGAAATCACAGTATCAAACTGACTATGGACATTTATAATACCAAGAGCTTTAAAAGGTGTTCCTTTATCATTGTTTTATAGATGAGGAAAATGAGACTTAATGGCTGAAATTGTTACTTTTGCCCATTTTGCTGTAGAAATATGGAATCCATGGCAATATAAGGTAGTGGTTAAGGGTGTGCACTTGAAGTCAGGTTAACCTCAACTGCAGTCGATTTTCTGCCCACAGTTGACTGTGTCACTCTAGTCAAGTTATTTCATGTCTCTAATCCTCATTTTTTTTCCCTGCAAAACAGGACAAGTTACGGTATCTTCCTCATGGAGATGTTGAAAGAATGAAATGAGCCAATGCAAGTAAAGCACAATAGAGTTAGTTATTATTTTGATGGAAAAAATGATAGATAAGAGCTCTTCAAACTTGTGCTGACAGAGCTGATGGGAAATCGTCAAACCCTTATTGGGGTATTTGTCCAAATTGTTTGCCTGTGCAGGAGTGTGCATGCCTGTCCTCTGTGCCAGCCTGATGGGGAGTTTGTGGTTTTTCTGCTCCCACAGTCCAGACCCCTACTGGTCATCTGACCCCCAGTCCACCTTACTTAACATTCACACAATTCCAGAGCAATCACACCTAATCAAGGGGTTTAAGGGAAGGACAGGAAGGGAGGAGAGGGAGAATTTATTTTCCCACTTTTTCAAAGTGGCTAGAGAAAAATCCCAAGTCTGTTTTCTTCAGCCATTTCCCTGGCTTTGTGCCATTGTCTTAATACCTTCTATACACACAATTCATAAGCTGTTAAACTTGGTACAGTGATCACTGAAACAGGGCCTTGCTTCAATAGCTGTAACTTGATCAAGGTTACCTGGTAATAAATGTTAGATTTAGGAATCATCCAGGAATGTTATTATGTGTCTCAGGTTATCAAATTAATTAATTCATTCTAAATCAGTTAAGAAACACCTACCATATGCCAGGTATTTTACAAGGCGCTTGGGGACAGGATGTCACCCCTGATCTTAAATATTTATAGTCCAGTAAGTCATATCAAAGGAGTTATAATGTATATACATAAAATGTAATAGGAGCTCAAAATGCAGGCACTTCCAGATGTGGGATTCAGTTGTCTTTCCATCCCTACCACCCAATACATAGCTGTGAAATTGAATTGAAATAGTGTTCCTAATTATGTAATATTACATTATCTTATATTGAGTTTAATCCAATAGACATGGTATAGGCAAATGAGTCAAATGAAGCTCAAATAACCAAATTTACAGGTTTAGCTCTACTTACAAACAGGTTAAGTTATAGGAAGCTAAAAATGTTAAGTTTTAAAAAAAAGTTCTCAGTTCATAAATTCAAAAGGGACCCTTACATAAGACTTCACTAAATCCTAGTGTTGGTGAAGTGTTGTCGGCAAGCTTCAACTCTGCTGTTTGCAGACCTCAAACGGAAAGAGACATATCTTGAACCTCCAACAAGGAGAAGGAGAAATGGGTAAACTTTTGGATAATTTGAAATTGCAACGGCCATTCTGGAGAAACTTTGTTTTATATAAGTCGACCTTAAGGGCCACCCTTTAAAACAGAGGATCTCAAACATCTCAGAGAGAATGAATTGCATTCTTTGGTATGCAGAAATTTCTAAAAGACAAAATGACTCCAATAAACAGCTCTAAAAGGATTCTTACAGCAGGCAAAAGAAAAAAAGAAAAGGCTTTAGCCATCTCAGTAAGTAGTAGGTAACCTTAATTTATTCTGTTTATATTTGATTTGGATGCAACTATTCTTTTATAAATTGGTGAGTTGTGCATTATTGCACCTATCTCATGGCTAAAAGATCTCTGTTTGCATCTGTCTATATGTTTGTTTTTGTATCTACACATGTATGTTATAGATGGGAGATATTTTTCCACGTCTGGATGGCAAAATTAATTTATAAAGCGTTCTATTTCGGTGGTTTAAAAGCAAGTACTTGTAAAGATTGGTTATTCTAAAGCTCTCAGAAATATAGAAACCCAAATGTTTTTCAAGTTCACATGATCTGGGACAATCTTTGGTAAATAAAAACTAGTTGAATTTGTTGGTTTAATTAAAATAGGCATGGTTTTAGAGTTATCAGCATTAAATATAATGTAAATAAACAACTTTTATTCTACCTGGACTTATTAGTCAAATGAGTTCACGTTAACTCTTACAGAATTTGTCAGCAGGAAAAATAGCTTGGGATGATGGCTGACCTTACCTAATGTCTCATGAAGTTTTCATGAGTAATATAAACATAATTGTTGGGAGCAAGTGATAGATACAAATGAAAAAAGAGTTTTTAGGTGAACCCTTTAATAAATTATGTTTTATGGTGTGTGTAGTTAAAACGTTTCTCATATCTCTTTGGTAACTTGAAACGTAGAGTTTTGCTAAGTTTAATTAAATGATGGGAAACTCTTGAATATATAGATAATTTCCAAATATGATAAAATACTAAAATATTCATTACTGAACATAGGCTATCTACTTTGGATTTCTTATTACTACGGAACTAGATATTTGGGTCTAGTAGTAAATATGTCTTAATATATTGAGAAATTACACTATGAGGAAGCACAACCTTCTGGAAATTATGGAAGGCATTTTTAATTTTACACAGAATGCTAGTGTAAGACATTCTACTGTTGTTTACTTCCTAAACTTTAACTGGAAATTAAAGTTTTGAGATTTAAAGATTCTAATACATATAATTAAAATACAGAAATAATAAAGAAAATATCTCCATATGCAAGGAAAATAGAATGTGTTTTTGGTTAAGAAAAGTTATGAGGAATGAAGATGCATTTTTCTTAAGGGAAATAAGAGTAACTTTGTCTAACTAGAACTTCTGATTATTTCAGAATGAGAAGGAAGGAAATGAAGAACAAACAATATATACAGAAATAAAGAGAGAAAGAGGGAAAGAGAATTAATCAAGCTGGCTAAAACTGAATTGTTACTATAAATGTTTTTAAGAATTAAGCATTAACATAAATGGTGTACTTATGTAAAACTAAAACTCAACTTTCCTTCACTTGCTAGAAGAACAAAGTTTTATTGGACCATTGGTCTGCTCCTGATAAGAAATTGTAAGGGTTTTTCTTTTTAAGTAATTTGCCTAGAAAGCAAAGATTCTGTGCTTTAGAAAAATAATTTCCTGTTTTAATGTTGTATCAATCAGGTCTTTGATTATTTAAGAAAACTAAGAACTGAGTATTGCTAACAACTATGTAACCTTCTGTATTTGTCTTTGATATCTTTTATTAACACTTTGGTCAGAGAGGTAATTAAATCTTGTGTTATAATAAATCTGTGATTGTATTTAGTCAAGTGTTCTGAAATCTTTTGATATTTTGACAAACTCCCCAAATTCTAAATAAATTCTTTTTGACCTTGAATTAACTTTGAAATCTTATAGAGGGACCCTGCAACATTTCAAAAGATGTGTTCTCTTGCCTTATAAAAAGAGAGATGTTATACTGATTAGGCTTCTTTGGACTATATTACATGGGAGGTGTTGCCAAATAAGTGACAATAAAACTTCTTAGGTTATATTGTATAGGTGAATGTTATTAATATAAGTTGCTTTAGAAATTGTATAAAATTCCTAAAAATCTGATACATCCCAGTATAATGTTATCACTTATAATTCTAGTTAGAATGTTGTGTGTTACAGAAAAAAAAATTTCTTTATCAATTCCACTGTAGTGAATTCTCATTTGATCTTTGACAATGGGCAACTAGTAAGTGGGCAACTAATAAATGACCTTCTTACTACTAATCTCTTACCTTCTGAAATTGCTGTCTTCAAAATTGAGGCTTTCATTAAACAGAATGAATGTGAGTATCAAGGGAATGCCCTAGCTTACTATCACACAAGGATAGAGGCAACAGAATCTATAAAGATTGTGACACATGTGGATGAAGTCCATTCTGCTTCTGCAAAAAAAAAAAAAAAAAAAATACTCCCTTACTGTCAGACTTTTGTCACCCTGATGTTCTTGTAACATGGCAACAGTCTACTCCTGAACTAGAGAAATTAAGACAGGTTAAATAATGGCTGTTAATTAAATAGCCAAGGCTATGGGAGGCCCAAAACAGCTGCTTGGTTCTTCTGAGGTCCCTGGAAAACTCCCTTTTTTCACAATCTCTAGTGATTGAGACACCCATTTCACTCGGCAAATTATATAAGCCTTAATGAAAACCTTGTAAATTTCTTGGAATTATCACTGTCCCTCTCACCTCCAATCATTAGTCAAGTCTATTGGTATACATCTTTCTGCTGATACCTTGTCTCTTGTTAGTATGACCAGCTACTCTAAGTCTGTAATTTCTTATTCTTAGGTCTATCATCAACACATTAAAGAGGCTTCCCTCAATCCCAATTCAGAAGATCCCATTGGTCACAATCTAGAGCCTGGTGACTGATATTCTGACAATGTCATGAGAGGAAGCCCTCAAGCTCCATTGTGAGGGACCTTACCAAATGGTCCTGACCACTGACACTGCTGCAGAACTAGAAGGCATTGAACCTTCAGTGTACATCTCACAGCTAAAGAAAGCACCTGATATCTGGTCCTGTACAAATGCTGGAGACCTCTGAATCAAATTGATGAGGAAGAGAAGCAGCTGACATTGATGTAAACTGCTTCTGTCCAAGATGCCAGATCAAGACTTCCAACTTTAGCTAAGCATGAAACCCTTTCTTTTTTTCTTTCTTTCCTTTACTTCAGCATTGACCTGGAAAGATAACACCCTAATTTTTATCTCCCAGGCCATTGCTAAGGGGAATAATTTCTAGAATTTTGGATGACTCTTTACTTAGGCTAGGAGGTTCTCTTCCCACATGTGCTAAAAATCTGATGGACCCCTGTCCTGAACAGGCAATTGTGCCCCGACAGGATTTATCTTTGTCTGTGATGGTTATCATTCTCCTTGGGTCTATGAATGCCTAGATGGCTGGTGCACAGCTGGGCAATGCCTCTTAGGTTATTTAATTTTGCCCCTAACTGTTATAGAAAGAAACTTTGAGGAGGCATTTATGATTCAGGAATCAATTCCTTTGGCAGGGACATGTTTCCTTGATTGGGAGTAAATACAAACAAGAATGTTATTAGAAGCCTCTTCTTAACTCTTAAAAGTATTGCAGAATCTGGTGCTAAAGCTATAGATGCCCAGGAAATTCCTTAGACTCTCTAGACAAGGTTGTTTTTGATAATCTCTTGGCCCTTCCTGAACAAGGAACAAACACCATCTGTTGCATGTGGATAAACTCCTCTAGGGAAGTAGAAACCCAACTGCATAAAAGTAGGGAACAAGTACATTGGCTATAAGAAATTTCACCAAACGATTTATGATCTTTTGATCTATTTAGCTGGTTACCTTCAGGTCTGGGCTCCTGATTTGGAACCATCATATAATTTGGAATTGTCATGTTACTTTTAGTTCTGTTTTGTATGATTATTTTTAAGTTTTTAACTTGTTGCTTGTTAAACTTTTAAAACAAACTAACAAAAACCTATACCCTATAAGGTGATGCTGGCACAAAGCGTGAAGTTGATTGCCAATGCTTATGACCTTGCTAAGATGTAGACTTCTTACATCTCATTATTATTTAAAGGTGATCTCAGTAGTTTCCCAATCCATGCACTTTTCCTCTGATGTGTACATGACACCCAGGAAAGGTCCTTGTTGGCACTGAGGAACAAAAGACACTGAATTTAGAAAACCTGATTTTGATCACTCATGCTTTTAAGAAAAGATCTTGATCAAACAGGAAATGTGAAAATAAATAAAGGAAACCTCATTTAAATTGGAGTTGGGAAGTGGAAGGTGGAGCTGTCAAGCCCAACCACTTACTGTTGTCTGCAGACCTCAAACAGGAAGAGCTGTATCTGACATCTCTGACAGGAAAAAAGTTACTACTTTACTACCTCAGCAAGAGAAAGGATAGGTTTCCTCTTTGCCTGGCAACAGCCGAGCCAATGAGAGACTGTCACAACTCAACCAATGAAAAGTCACTACACTTCGAACTCCCAGCTTCCACCAATGGACTCTTCGTTTACAACACCTCTCCCATCTTCCCCTTTTCCTCTATGAACAAAAGTTCCTCTCCCTTGTTTTTCCAGACTTGCCTGTAGTTTTTGCTATAAAATGCTTGTCCTGAATTTCAGTTCTCTGCTATTCCTGAATAAACTCATATTGCTGGTAAAATAATTGGTTGTTTTACTTTTAAGGTCAACAAAGTTCATGAGTAAAAAGACCATAACTAGCAAATTTATAAATGAAGTACTTCTTGTATTTAATCTTACAGTTACAAAGAGTGGTAAAAACCTGAAACCCAAGCTTCAGATTTCCCGTCTCACAATGCATATACCTACGGTCCTTGTGCCTTAAATCAAAACAATTACTTTAAATCAACAATTATCCATAATAATTACTGAGTGAAATGAGTCATAGATTTTCAGAGCTGTAAGGTAGTACTGATGGTGATGATGATAATGACGATGAAATTAATTATAATAGGAGCTAATAATTATTGAATGCATGTTAAATCAAGGCATCAGGCTACAGTACATATACCATTTCATATAATCCTTACAAAAATCCAAATAGCATCCTGGGTTTCAGATGAGGAAGCCGAAGCTTTGAGACTTTCCAATCATCAAAAAATAGCAAGCAGCACATCTGGGACTTGACCCCAGGTGCATTTGGGTTCAAAGTCAAGCCCCTAATAGCACACATTCTCAGCTTCATTAACTAAATCTCTTTCACTTCACAGTTGTTGTAGTTAAAAACTAAGAGGTTATACCTTATGCCTGAGGTCAGTCAGTGAGTGACAAAAGATAACAGGAACATAAATGTTCCAACTCTAAGGTCCTACTTGGGGGGACTTTTTTAAAACAGTTTATCAGATACAATTTCAGTGCAGTTCTCAGGCAAAATGCTTTCCCCCTTACCACCATTAAGTTAATAAAATCCATCACATGGCTCATTCTCATTCTTCAAGTCTCGTTTAAATATTTCTCTATCAGTCATGACAGGCTAGGTTACACTATGGTCAAAGAGTCTTAGTGGCTTAAAGCCATAAAGCCTTACTTCTTGCTCATGCAGCATGCCCATTAAGGGAGAGCTCAGGACTGTGCTCTGAGCACCCTTGCTCCAGGACCCAGGCTGATAAATAAACTGTGATCTTGGAGGTGCCTGGTCTCCATGCAGAAAGAAAGAGATCACTGAGCCCTGGGACCAGCATTCAGTCCTGTGTCCATTTATAACCCTTTAGCTGGAAATAATGGCAGGGTCCCAGCCAACCACAAAGGACCGGGAAGAGGGGTCCCACTATTTGTTTGGAAGGCAGAGAGCCAGAAATACTCTCTGAATATCCTTGAGGACCTCCACAGTGACTTCCTCAGACTCCCCTCTTCCTTTCTCAGCAGTGACTGCATTCCTCCACTTAAGGCCACAGCTCCTCGATTATACTTTTGTCAGGTTCTGGCAATAGTTCTTCCTTTCCTTACTGTGGCTTGTCTTTGAGTACTTCCTAATCCTGTGCTGGTTTCCTTAACCCCAACAGCAACCTTGTAGATAGTCCCTTTGAAAGGCTTTACATGCCACTTTGAGTGACATCGCTTTCTTCCTGCATCCTCAGTGTCCCCAAACCAGTAAGCTCAGGTCTAAGTTTAGATCCATCCTACTATTCCTTCCCTAAAGGAATTGATCTCCATAGTGAAACTTTCACTCTCTCCTTAATGCACTGCAGCAGGTTTTCTGCCTATTCTGCTCTCTCATGATGGTTCTCTCTAAAGTTACAAGTACTCTTCAAATGACAAAGTAAATAGATGATATAATTGTCTTATCTCACCCCAATTCTCTTTCTACATGCAGAGGTAGGGGCAGAGCAGATCAACAAGCCTGCTGCCTAAAAGCAAAAACCCAACTAACGACATAGATACTAGGGTTCACTTGACCTTTGGACCGTTAGGATTAGGGTAGAGGTTGGATCTAGCACCGTGGAGGGAACACCACACACACAAAACTTTCCCTGACCCTTTTTCTCCCCTTGGTCGTCTTCTTATATTGATGGGGATACAAGGAGCTGGATGCTGACTGAGAAGCTGGCTTTTCACTGCCTTGAAGAATGATTCTCCCCCAAGTGTTCACAGCTGTTCTGAGAATCTGTAAGCACTTTACACATGTTTGTCCTCAGGGTTGGCTCCCGATCCCTGACTTGGGGACGATAGGGTAATCTCATTCAATGTACTGTCATACCTTTTATTTCAGTTATCCATCACTATATAAAAATGACTCAAAACTTAGTGCCTTAAAACAGCAAACATTTTATTATATCTTATGATGTTGTGGCTCAGGAATTCAAACAAGGCTCAGCTAAGGATTCTTCTGTGATGTGCCAGGGCTGGCTTGCATCGGTTCACTAGAGCCAATTGCTAAATATTAAGGAATTTTGTAAACTCTATGGCTAGACCTTTAATATCTTGGAACCAGCCATGGTGAAGATATTTACATCACAGAAATCAGGAAACACTAAAATCGTTTTTATTTTTTCCCCAGAGGGCCAGTTAACCCACATCCCACTGCTTCCTTGACAGTGGTTAGTATTCAGCTGGTGATGGACTGGTCTGGAGGATATAAGAAGACTGGCATATGTCTGGCACTTTAGTGGAGATGGCTAGAAGGTTCAGCTGAGACTGTCAGACAGAGCACCTACCTGTGGCTGCTTCAGCATGATAGTCTCAGGGTATTTAGTCATTTTATATGACCACTCAGAGCTCTTGGAGCCAGTGTTGCAGGATCCCAGACAGAAGCTGCGACACTTTTTGTGACTTAGCTCACATGCCACATTAATTTATCAATCAAGTTACTATGTCCCATCCAAATCCAAAGGGGTTAGACTTCATCTCTCAATGGAGAAAGTAATAATGAGTTAGTAGTCACCTTAGAAATCTTTTCTAGGTGGTACACACACTCCCCAATATATATAATTGCCTTATTAATATCTCAGTGTCATGTTTTATAGGCATCTGTAACTCACGTTCAAAACTGAATTCATATCCTTTCCCCTTATATCAGTCAGAATAAATCCTGCTAGTTGGTATAACATACAAATGCTGGAAAGTTAATTGCTCACCCTGTGCAAGGTGGTTGTGAGTGGGCCAGTTCTCCATGCAAGCATTCAGGGACCCAGGCTCTTTGAATTCTATGGCTCTGCTATGTTTCACAGGTGGCTTCAAGTTTTCCAGTTCCCACTTAATCCATGTTGGTTGCAGAAAGGAAAGGAGCATGAAGATCACTTGGGAGTTTTCAGGGACTTGGCCCTTTCTTCCACACTTCAGGCCAAATTTATCTTCTTCCTAAGGGAGATGACTCAGAGCCTCATTTAGAAATGGCATTAATTTCAAAGCCCAGATCTATGGTTAATGTATAGTCGTCTTCATCAGACTAGATAGTACTGATATAGTACAATTGCAATAATAATTCCATTAGGGCAAGGAAAAGGAGATCCTGGATCATAGTAATTCATGTCCAATTCTTGCTGAATATAAATTTTGAAAGTTTTCTACCTTGAGGGAGGGGAGAAGTTCCGACTTGGGCTTCCATTCTGCCCTCAGGTAGGAGATTTCCTACCCATTATGCTCTAAGATCACTCTAAGATCCCACCTTTTAGGGGATTCCTTCACATGTATAATCTCTGTTGGCCACAACTGAAAGGGTAAGGAGATTATTTCCGTTATGTACTGTATCTTCAGCTTTATTCCTGCTCATGAAAGATTGGTGATTGTACAGTTATTCTGAGTCTCGAACAAAGTCTTTCTTCCCCTTCTATTATTATTTTTATTCCAGTTTCATGTTTTCTTTGGAAAAACACTTTCCTCACAAATTGTGCAAGCTTCTGATTTATTTCTTGTTAGTCAGTCTCATGCGTCCGTTACCATCCCCAAAGTTCTTTCCTAAGCCGTGATTCTCAAGTCTGATTTATTTCTTTGCTTCTTCGCTGTGAGGCCTCCTTCTTTCTCTAGTGGAGGGTAACGCCTACCTTGAAGTATTCTGAAACAATATCTGGGAAGGCTACATCCTTATTCTGGCCTTTGCCATAGGGCTGAGTCCTTTTATTCAAATGAGAAGATGTACTGGGTCTTTCACACAAAGCTTTTGAAAATTACATCTTTTACATTTGGAGCCTAGGAATAGTTAGTTTTTCCAACCTGAACAACTCTGAATTTCTGGACTTTGGCATTCTGATTATTTTCTTCTTTCCAACCAGCCAATTCTTTCCTGAGGTATTTTTTCCTTTTATTTAATCCTTGCCAAATGCAACCAATATCAATTAATACATACTAGTAAAATCTGTTTACAGTCTCTTTTTCAGCTCACGAGGAGCATGATCTGCTGTCCCAGTTATCAAAACAATTTGACCAAGTGCTTTGCTACTGAATAGCCTGGATCTCTAGCTATCCAGTGACCACTCTGTCACCTAATCAACTGCTTCCTTATCACCTACCAATCAACTAAGGAATGACACCCAAGTTAAGTATACTTTGTTTTGTTTAGTTTCTGTTGTTTGTTTGGTTTTGTTTTTACAGCAACTCCCTACTTCGAGGTACCAATTTCTGATTTTGTCAGGGTAGGCTAACTTCTGTGAGAAACAACAACAGATCTCACTGGCTTAACATTGCAGAGGACCATTCCTTACCCACATGATGGTGTGATGTGTGCATGGTGTTTTTTCTTTCAGCAGTGTCTCACAAGCCCAGGCTACTTCTATTCTGTGGCTCCAAAATCACCCTGGAGGCCTCAATTGGCAGACAGAGGAAGGAACATGGAGGTTCATATGGGAGACTTTAAGGGCTGGGACTGGAAGTGCCCATATTTCATATATGCCCACATTTCATTGGCTAGAACTCAACCGTGTAGGTCTGCAATGCAATCTTCCTATTGGACTGGCAGACAAAGTAAATAGATTTGCTGAATATATAGCATTGTCTCAATCACAGCCCCAAATGACTCCCTTTCTTCATTGTGTATTTAGTTGAAAAATAACATCATCATACTTGGCCCCAAGACAAAGGCCAAGGAGTAAGTCTTCCATATGCAATCTTTCACTAAGTTCTATCCCCTTGCTATCGCTTTCCATCATGTCCTTTTTTCTACTGTGACAAACACTGTTTTAGTGTAGGCATTCATTTTGTGCCCTGTGGGAATTTTTTTAGTCACCACCTACCTGGTCTGCCTAATTTCCATCAGGACTTTGCCAGCCTAAGGCCCACTCTGCTGCTAGACTTGTTTTAATGAAGGAAAAATCTGACCATCTTTCTCCAGGGCTTTAAATTGTTCAGTCGCTCCCGGTGTCTTTTAGGATAAGCATTAAATTTCTTAAAAACACAAAGCCCCCTTAATGACCCATCTCTGTCTGGAAATCTTGTTTTAGTTTTACCTTTAGCCTCTTTTCTCACTCTTTGCTCCAGCCAACACCGACCACTTATTTATTTATTTTTTTCTTTAAGCTTTTTTTAAAAAAACTAATTTATTTTATTTTTGGCGGTGTTGGGTCTTCATTGCTGCGCACGGGCTTTCTCTAGTTGCGGCGAGCAGGGGCTACTCTTCATTGCGGTGTGTGGGCTTCTCATTACGGTAGCTTCTTTTGTTGCGGAGCACAGGCTCTAAGCACGCGGGTTTCAGTAGTTGTGGCCTGGGGCTCTAGAGCACAGCCTCAGTAGTTGTGGCGCATGGGCTTATTTGCTCTGCAGCATGTGGGATCTTGCCAGACAAGGGCTTGAACCCGTGTCCCCTGCATTGGCAGTAGGATTCTTAACCACTGCTCCACCAGGAAAGCCCACCAACCACTTTTTTAAATTAATTTTTTTTATTTTGAGATAATTGTAGATTCACATGCAGTTGTCAGAAGTAAATACCCCAATCACTTTTCACTCCTGAAATCTATCACGCCTCTACATCCCCCACAAGCCTCCAGAGGAAATTTGCTGACTCTTACCGACCATTTAATTCTTGTTTCAACTCTCCACTTCAAAGGGAACTCTTATTCTTTCACCCGTCAGTTGCCCTCCTACCTCACTGTGTACATATACTCACATTTGCACACAACTTTCAAAGTGTGCGTGCTGGACTGTCCACTTACCATAGGCAGGGACCATTTATTTTTCAACTTCATAACCCTTAGTTATGGTTCAGGTCTTGGCCCACGGAAGGTACTCAGCAAAAGACTGTGGATTATTGCTAAGCAAAATTCATCATGGCTGAGCGTTCAGCCTCTGGATTCTGTCTAATTGGTATTTGCACAGTGAAGTGTTAACTCAGCATCTGGGATGCTCAAACTCTGCACATTCCAAAGAAAAGATTGGCCTTTAACAGGCTTCTTGAAGATAACTTCTAAACCCTTGGAAAATCCTGCCTGATAAGAGTGTCTTCTTATTCCTGGAGGCTTGAGCCACGCCAGATAGTTTATGCTAACAATGTTATTTATGATGGGGGCCTTGGGCTAAGCTGTATCAGTTTCATATCTGGAGGAATTAGAGACTGAGACACTAAGATCAAATGGGGGTCCATGCCTACATGACTGACCACAACAGAAACCCTGGACACCAGGGCTCAGGTGAACCTCCTTTTTTGCCAAGACTCTATACACGGCACACGTGGTTGCAAGGAGAATTAAACACTGTCTGTACTATGCCACTGGGAGATGACAACTGGAAGACTGATTATACCTGGACTCTCCTGAACTCTGCTTGATTTGCCTTTTTTAAAAAAATTGGGATGTAGTTGCTCTACAATAATGTGTTAGTTTCTGCTGTGCAAAGAAGTGAATCAGCTATATGTATACGTATATCCCCTCCCTCTCTGACCTCCCTCCCCCTTCCTTCCCACACATCTAGGTCACCACAGAGCACTGAGCTGAGCTCCCTGCACTATACAGCAGGTTCCCACTAGATACCTGTTTTACACATGGTAGCTTTGATGACTTTAATCTCTATCTTTTTGCTGTAGTAAACTATAACTATGATCATAACAGCTTTTCAGAACTCTGTGAGTCCCACTAGCAAATTGTTGACCTAAGAGTGGTCTTGGGGACTTGGCATGGCACAGTCTCTGGTTTCAAAACTAATTAGCTGTGTGACCACAGACAGACAACTCAAACTCTATAGGCTTAATTTTATGATGCGATAAGTGGGACAATAATAATAGTGCTTGTCTCATTGGGATCTTGTGAGGATTCAATACTGCATGTAAAGCACTGGACTTATACATAGTGATCAATAAATATTAGCTGTCCTCACTGTCATAATTATCATACCATGAGAATTTCCATGTTTTACAAATTTTATAGTGTTTATAAGTATCATCTTAAAATATCTGTACACTCTTCCATTAAAAGTAAAAACCCTTGGGGCTTCCCTGGTGGCGCAGTGGTTGCGCGTCCGCCTGCCGATGCAGGGGAACCGGGTTCGCGCCCCGGTCCGGGAGGATCCCGCATGCCGCGGAGCGGCTGGGCCCGTGAGCCATGGCCGCTG
>NC_041220.1:104331930-104395086 GCF_002837175.3 Physeter macrocephalus
AAAAAAAAAAAAAAAAAAGTAAAAACCCTTGGTTTTTTAGTCACTCCTTTTTTATAGAACATCTGTTTTCTAATTTTTTTATTATTATAAATAACATGGTACTGATTCTACAGAGTATGATTTCTAAATTTAGGATTATGTCCTTAAGACACATTCCAGAGATGAAATTCCTGGGTCAAAAGATTAAACATATTAACACTCCTTGATGCATGCTGACTGACTGCTTTCCAAAATATTTGTACTATTTTGCACTTTTAAAAGCAAAGTAAAATTTTGTCCATATTTTTAGACCCATGAAGGCATAAGAAAGAAATGATTTATTTGGATCAAGCATCTCAGAGAAACCAGTCATCCTAACATGACCATAAATTTCCTGAGAATAAACTGAAAAAAATAATTTTTGCTCTTTCTGGTTCTGAAAATGGAAGGTTCATATTTGCACAGACTGCAATTAAGTATATTCGCTATTCACTCATCTATGCATAAGTTGAGAATGCATCATAATGTAGAAAAAAGTAACTTCTATTAGCAAATCTATTAGAGAGGATTAAGGGGGAAGAAAAACATTTTTACCTTTAGTTTCACAGAAGGAATTAATTCATTAGGCAGAGCTATGCTAATCATATTCATGTGTAATGTGATAGTCTTGTCATTAATGTTTGCACAAATCTAAAGCAGGAATGAATATTTTTCCAGAGGTGAATTTTAATTTTGGCTTCTCCAAGTGTATCACTAGCATTATTGCATTTTCACCTTTCCTATACACCTCTTATAATAAAATGAGAGTGACAGGCCAAATAAAACTTGTAGCAACATACTAAACTTTTATCCTTGTGTCTTTATATTGCAACGTTCCAATGATTCAGCTCTCACTGATTATTGGCATGTAAGAATACAGCACAGACATCTTGAGAACTCCAACTGGAAGGGGAAACCAGATGTTTTGCTGAATGTCTTGAGATTACAAAATGGTACCCTGGCCACCTATGAATGCTCTTAAAGAGTGAACACTTTGAAAGTTCATTTTGCCCTCCTCCTTAACACTTAGCTACAGAGGATACCTGTTGTAAGCTTACTGTGGGCCTCTCTAAGGTGAGGGCTTCTAGGGGTGCTGTACAGAGGCTGTGGCCACCAAATGGACGCAGAACCCTGTGAGTTTATCTTATTCACCTCACCAAACTTTAAACTACCCACTGATCCTTTACCATGTCCCCTGAACTTGCATTAAGTGCTGCCCATGTTCAGATTGTTCATACCGCCCAGTGGTCCTCTTCCCATCCCTGCACAGCCCAGTTCTAAACATCCCTGCAGACTCAGCTGAAATGTATCTACCCAAGATTCTTTTTCTCTCTCCCTTCTAGAATATTGCCTTTGCTCAGCGCATTCAGACTTGTGTCATAGTAACTTCTGTAATTGTCCACTCTCTTCTATTAACTATCAAACTCTCAAGGAAAGACATTTTACCTGATTTACCTTTATATTTCCAACAAAGACTTGGGTATAGAAGTTATTAAAGGGGATCTTGGTGAATGAGTAAAGGAGCACTAATAGATAAAATTAAGGGCTACTTTGTAAATGTGCACTGTAGTAAGAAAAAATTCTGGTTTTAGGGACATTTATTCCTTTTTTAATTAAAGGTATATATATTTGATGAACACCTGCTATGTGTCAGGTACTGCTCAAATCCTGACTCTTTTTCTAATAAGCTGTGCAATTTTTAGACAAAGTCTTTAACATTTCTGAGTCTCATTTTCTTCATCAGTAAAGTGGAAGTGATAATCTTCAACTTGCAAGTGTTTTGTGAACACTGAATGTGAAAAATTACATAAAACTCTAAGCATAGTATTTGCTTAATAATTTATATTTGCCCTCTTCCTCGCCAGTCTCTCTGAAAAGAAATATAAATCAGTCAAAAAATAAAATCCTTTCCTAGTTCACACTATGTGGTTTCTCATGCTTCAGATGAAAACAACAACAGCAACTACAACAATAAAAAAAACAGAAGTAAGGAAATTATTTCTCAACAATAGTCTAGTATTAACTTCTGGAATGTATGAAGAATTTTTTTAATACTAGAACATGTAACAATATATCCTTATAGTTCTACCAGGTGACATGTCCCAACGATCCTGTGAGTTGAAAAGGACTTAGCCCTATTTATTCTAATGTGGAAACTGAGGCTCAGAGGAGTCAAGTGACTTCCTCATAGCTATACAGGCAGGAAGCACCAGAGTGAGAAGGTTACCCCCTTCCCTGACCCCCAGAGGGTCAGGATCTCTGAAATCCCTGCCCCTCAGAAGTGCTACTGCCTGAAAATGAATGTCAGCAGAGACTTCTCTCATCAGTGGCCTTCTACCTATCATTTTTCCCAGCCGGCTCAATTTCCAGCAGGTCTCTCCTTTTCAGGCTCCCAGCCTCCTGCCCCTGGAATCCTGCAAGCCAGGCTTGGTAAATGTGTCATCAAGGCAGTGTGTCATAAATCCATCAGCCTTCCCCAGCTCTGTCATGACACTGCCAGAACCCTGCAAACACAGCCCAGGTAGATGCTGGTGAGCTGTAATGGGAAAAAAAAAATGAGCCAGCTTTAAATGAGCTGGAACCTTCTGCCTGAGTTAATGTTTCAGTGGATTTGTTTGCTTCCTGCAGCTGGCTAAGCAGTTTTGGTGACTGTGACAACAGTTTCCACAGATTTGTTTTTACCCCTCATGAGGCTTGACACGCAGCCATTCTGTTCTACAATTTCCATGCTGGAAGTGCTTTGTGATGTGTTTTAAACAGTGTGCCCTGACCACAGCTCTGAGAATGAGCTGAGGCCACCTGAAATAGCTGCAGAAAGAAGCTCCATATACCCTTTACCCTTTTCCAAATTGGGGCAGTACAATAACGTAGGCTGATTCCACCAATATTTTTTTCAAGGAGAAAGTGCATTGAAAGACCTCTGGCCTGGGAGCCTGGGGAACTGGGCTTCCATTCTCCTTCTGATAGGATGTTACTAGGTAACCACAGACAATTCACTTAAGCTACTACAAAACTGCCTGGCCATAAGAATCACTTGAGACAACAATTGCTTGTAAAAAAAAAAATACAGATTTTGAGTTTGTCCTCAGATCATTGCATCAAAACCTCCAAGGGATAAGTCCAGGGACCTATATTATTAACAAGTGTTTCAAGTGGTGTTGGCAGTCAGATTTTTTTTATTTTTTTTACTGGGGGAGGGATACTGGCCTCCAAGATCTCTATGTCCCCTGGCATCTCATATTTAATAATATACAGAAGTGCTTCTGTGTTAGTGGTCCATAATCCACCTACTTCAGGTTACCTGGAGACTTTGCTACAAATGCGAATTCCCAAGCTCTACTGAAGATATGTTGAATCAGGATCCTTGGGAGTATGACTTATATACTTTTTTGACGGTTCTCTAAGTGATTTTATCCACACCAAAATTTGGGAACCACTAATAAAATTTCTTTATACAGTTGATTATGTTTGGAGATATTATCACCATCCTTAAGGCAGCCGTGAGGATTGCAGGAGGTAAAGTATTTAGCATAGTGTCTGTCATGGGTTAGTCCTTGATAAATGTTAGCTACAAATGCAATAAAGTGTATAGTGCTTTTCGTGGGCAGAAATTGCACCTTCTTCTCTTCTCTTGATTTCCACAACATACTAGGAGGGGGCGTGGTGACTGGTCAATATGTTCTTATTGATCTAAGCTGCTTTAGTATTTCAAATTTTATGCTTTCTATTTTCTATTCCTTCTCACGTCTATTCTTGTACTGGAAGAAGCTCAGGGGAGTGAGAACTGCACCTTGACTAGAGCTATTCTGGTCACCATAAAATGTTACATTTGGAAGGTTCCTATGGGGCTGCTTATACAGCGTCTTTAGAGATGAGCAAGGTGGTTATTATTAGTCTCATTCCATGTATGAAAAAAAACCCCAGAAAAAGTGACCTTGTACAAGGTTACTCTGTTGGTGAAAAAGCCGAAACCAGAGCTTGCGAATTACAGGACCATCACTAACATCACCTCTGTTTCCCAAAACTTCATTTTTCCTGCCTTTGTCTTCATTCTCCACACTCACCCCTCTCCCCTTTTGTGATCCCAGCTTTCCATATCTATCCTATCTTCAACTAATGTGTGATAAATAAATCATGATGCCAGGCACAAAGGAAGTTGATTCCTTTGGTTGTGATTGTTTTTGACCAAAGAGCAATATACCCAGGAGTTGCCTGACCCCAGCCTGTAACATGATGGTGGAAATTCAAACACCATGGTACTGAACAGGTGAAAGAGATTCAGGTAGGAAGTTCTTCCTGTGTTCCCTCAAATCTTAATTCTGAAGGCAGCTTCCTCCTCCGATGTCTAAGACTGCTACTGACATCAGGACTATAGCACTATCTTTCTCTGTGATAAGAGATTCCCCAACCTCTAGGATGTTAATATTATTTAGAGAAAAGCATGGATTCCATGGATCATTGAATATCTTGATACTCACTTGAGATGAATTTCCTTTCTAGGTACCAATGTGGGGATGATACTGGACTCTACCAGGATAAGGGTCACATGGGGAGATCCAATCCAGCTCAGATTCCAGTATTTTGAGATCAGGCCTGCCAACTTGACCATGGGCCTCTAGATAGAAAGGTCCACTCATTGGCTGAAATGATACAACTTTATTCCAAGATTTCATGAGAGCGGAATGTGACATTTTAACACATCCTTCTCTGGGACGTTATTGAAACAACATATAAGACACTTACCAGCTTAAACTGGTTTTGCTTCTTACTTAAAACAGGTTTTTGATTAATCAAACACGGAGTTTATTTTACAGAGACAGCACTGCACATGTGCAATACGGGAACCCATGTCTCCAGAGTGACCCCAGAACCAAGAATCATAAGTCTATAGAACTCAAAGAATAGAAATGTTGTTACTGGAGCCCTTTACAAAGCAAGGAAGTCCTTCAATAAAGAAAATCTGGCTTCCAGAAGTTGATTATCATATATGGACTGATTTGAGACTAGCCAATCACCTTATTCTTTCAAACCCTTAAATTTCATTTGAACCCGGGATCAGGGAGACATATTTGAGAACCTAGCCTCCTTTCTCCTTGCTGGTCAACCTCAAAATAAAGCTGTTTCTTTTCTCAAAAGCAAGTGCCATAGCATTAACTTCCATGTGTGTCTAGTAGCAAAACCCTAGCTTGGTGACATTACTTCTACTTGGAATTTTGCAATATTATTTAGCTTATCCTTTACATTTACCTATATAAATGAATTGCTATTCAGCTGCACTTAGCACTCCGATTAATTAAAACATATTTCTTCATTACACCGTATAAACTAGTCTCAATTTTTTTCTCACTAGTACTAATAATCCCTTGAGGGAAGTTCCCCTCCCCACCAACACACACACTGACTCTATTATTTTTGTTTCAGTTGTTTTCTGGAAGTTATCATCGTGTTGTACAGAGTGATGTACTGAAAACAAACCAGGTATTGAACATGGGAATTCAACTATTTTTAACATATAAGAATATGGAGACTACAGATGGCCATTGGTGCTTGATTTAACTTCCTCAACTTCCAAACTTATATATTCATATGTAACCCATGCTGTCCTATCTGAGGCAACTAATGTTATTTTATCTCCCACACTATCTGCTCTTTGACACCTCTCATTCTACATGCAGACCAAGACTATAGTTAGCAGATAAATTATACTTAAAAAAAAAAAAACCCAAAGTAAGCAATAGTTCCATGAGCCCAGACTGCTGTTTGCAGATGCAGTTAGAATCTTTTCATATTCTAAATGAATGTTCTAAGGAATGTTGTAATGCTGTCTCTTCATTCTATGGTCGAGGATTCTGCAAATTTAGATAGACTAGGTTTGGAGGGCCAGTGAGATTTCCCCAAGAAACCTCCAGGCAAAGCAGCTACTTAGGAGATGAGATATTCCAGGCGCAAATGCTGTGTCTGCAGACTAATCAGTGTCAGAGAGGAGATTATTTTGCATGTAGCAAGGATTATGCTGGCCATTGTGCTAGCTTTGGTACTTCCTGGTTATTGGCACATACTGGCTCTGCTTGCTCTCATTAATATTTGTGTAATTCCTCAAAATATTCCAACAGTGATCTCAAAACACATATTGAATGGCAAAAGGAAGGTGTTATTGTACTCATGATGCAGGAGAAGTACAATTTAAAGAAGACTGTACATGAAAGAAAAGAAAACTTTAAAATCATCTGATTTGTGCTCTGAATGAAGAGCAAGAGAGTATTAGCTCTGAAAGAAACTTTTAAAAATGTAAGAGAAAGAACACACTGCATTAAAAAGAAAGATGGCTTCTAAGCAGGCTGAGTAGAAAAGAGAGCTGAGTAAGCAAAAGAAAGCTTGAACATAAATACTGAGTAGTTAAATTTGAATTGGCATTGGGAACAGCAAGGATAAAAACTGATAATGCAGGAAAAAAAATCATTTTTGGATAATAAAGTTGCCTAGAGGAAAACGGATAAGAAGATGAAACTCATGACTGAGAGAAAGTGATAAATGCAGAAGACAATAATCAAGGTGCCGTCTACAAATAATCAAAGATATGACCAGAACAGATGGAGGAGAGTAAGCATTAAGGTATAAGTGAAGAAAACTTTCCTGTGCACAGAGTGCTTGCAATTATTGATCAAAGCCTTTGCTGAATATCAGAAAATAAATAAGCCAACACTGAAAAAAACTTGTTGGACTTTTCTTCAACATTTTGTTATAAAAATTTTTAACATAAAAAAATTGATCAAACTACAGTGAACACAAAATGTCGTCTTGATTCTGTCACTAGAATTTTACTATATTTGTTTACCACATTTCTATGCATTTATCTCCCCTTTCAAACATCAGTCTTTCTTATTTTTGATGCATATCAATGTAAATTGCAAACATTTGTGTACTACTCCCCTAAATACTTCAGAATGAATATTAACTAGTGTTTAATATATTTGCTTAGAGTGTTTTTGTCTTAGATATATGATTTATCTTCAATAAAATGAACAAATGTTACTATACTTTCACTGATTTTTGACAAGGGACATTCTTTTTTTTTCCATATAAATATTTAGGTATTCCAGTACTATTTGCTAGAATGTTTTCCTTTTACCCATTTGATTGCTTTAGCACTTTTCCCAGAAACCAAAATGATTCATACATGTGGGTCTATTTCTGGGTTTCCTGTAATGTAACATTGATACATTTTTCAATTTATATGCCAATATCAAACTGTTTTTATTGAAATAGAATTGACATATAACATTATATTAGTTTCAAGTGTACAATATAATGATTCAATATTTGTATATATATTGCAAAATGATCATCATCGTAAATCTTGTTGACATCCATCACCACACATAGCTACAATTTTTTATCTTGTGATGAGAACTTTTAAGCTGTACTTTCTTAGCAACTTTTGGATATATAGTACAGTATTACTAACTATAGCCATTATGTTTGTACATTAAATTTGTAGACTTATTCATCTTGTGTAACTACAACTTTGTAACCTTTGACCAGAGCAACTTCTCTCTATTTACCCCACTCTAACCCTAACCCCTGGTAACCACTGTTCTACTCTCAGTTTTTATGAGTTTTTTGTTTTTATATAGATTTCACATATAAGTGAAGCCACACAGTATTTGGCTTTCTCTGTCTGGTTTATTTTACTTAGCAAAATGTCCTCCAGTTTCATCTATGCTGTCACAGAGGGCAGGGTTTCCTTCTTCCTCACAGGTGAATAATATATATCATATCTTCTTTATCCATTCATCTGTCAATGGACATTTGGCTGTTTCCATATCTTGGCTATTGTGAATAATACTGTAATGAACGTGAGAGTGCAGATAGCAGGTACGTCTTAGAGATAATGATTTCATTTCCTTTGAATGTGTACACAGAAGTGAGTTGTTGAATCATACGGTAGTACTAGTTTTAATTTTCTAAGAAGCTTCCATACTGTTTTCCGTAATGGCTGTGCCAATTTACATTCCCACCAACAGAGCACAAGGGTTTCCTTTCTCTACATCCTTGCTAACAATTATCTTTTTTTTTTAAATACAACCATTCGAACAGTTGTGAGGTGATATCTCATTATGTTTTTGATTTGCATTTTATTGAACATCTTTCCATGTACCTGTTGGCCATTTGTATGTCTTCTTTTGAGAAATGTCTATTCACATCCTTTTCCCATTTTAAATCAGGTTATTTGTTTTCTTGCTGAGTTGTTTGTATTCCTTCTATATTTTGGATATTAACCCCATATCAGATGTTTCATTTGCAAAAATTTTCTCATTCCATTGGTTGTTTTTTCACTCTGCTGAATATTTCCTTTGAAGTGAAGAAGCTTTTTATTTTGGTGCAATTCCATTTTTCTATTTTTGTTTTTGTTGCATGTGCTTTTGGGGTCATATCGAAAAAATCGTTGCACAAATCATGTCAATAAACTTTTACGTCTTCTTCTAATAGTTTTATGGATCCAGGTCTTGGATTTAAGTCTTTAGTCTATTTTCATTAGTTTTTTGTATGTGGGATGAAATAAGGTTCCAATTTCATTCTTTTGCATGTGGAAAGCCAGTTTTATCAGTACCATTTATTGAAGCTACTATCCTTTCCCCATTGTGTATTGTTGGCCTTTTTGTCAAGGATCAATTGACTATAAATTTATAGATTTATTTCTGGTAGGAAATCATGAAAAATAGTCAAAATTACAAAATCAAAAATAGTTTAAAGGAACTGATGTTATATATTGAAATGTTTATTGATTAGATCCTACATGTAAATGCAAATTATAGCAATATAATATAAAAATAAGATTAAAATAAATACATTAAAACATAGATTTATTAGTTTCTAAAATAATTTTTTAATTCCTAAGTTAAAATGAAATTAATGAAGTCAAAATTATTTTCAGCTCCTTAACTCCACATTATATTAACAATGACTAGATTAGGTACTGAGATCATTTCTTTCTGGACTTGATATCAGACAAATAAAGACTGAAGGACGTTTTAGAGCTAAGCTCATGCACTAGCAGAGGTAAAAACAAGTTGTGTACTTTTGAAATTTTTACAAGAAGCACAAATGAACAAAGGCATGAGAAAATATAGATTCTATAAAACCCAGAAAAATATAATTTTTAATGTTGCTGTGGTTATTTCCTGGTGGTATGGGGGGAAAATAATCGTGTGGGATTTTTTTTTTGAATTTTATTTAATTTATTTTTTTATACAGAAGGTTATTATTAGTTATCTATTTTATACATATTAGTGTATACATGTCAACCCCAATCTCCCAATTCATCCCACCACCACCACCCACCACCACTTTCCCCCCTTGGTGTCCATACGTTTGTCTCTACATCTGTGTCTCTATTTCTGCCCTGCAAACCAGTTCACCTGTATGACCTGGCTATTGTAAATAGTGCTGCAATGAACAATGGGGTGCATGTGTCTTTTGGAATTATGGTTTTCTCTGGGTATATGCCCCGTAGTGGGATTGCTGGGTCATAGTCATGTGAGATTCTTATCTTTCTTGTATCTTTTTATATTTTTTAATTTCATGCCTTTGAGCATCTGTTGCATTTGTAATTGAAATAAAAATGTAAAATTATATTTAAAAACACTTGGAAAAATCTTTAAAATGTAATAATTCATGTTTTGAACCAACTATGCACCACAATTTGATTCACTTTTCAAGTTAAAAAATTCTTTTTATAGGAAGTATTTCACTTAATACTGTAGAAAAATGTACACTGTACTTCACAATTGCCCCTAGAGAATTCATTGTAAACCTCTTGGTGTTTCTTATATTTACTTATGTTGCTGTTTTACAGAATAAACATTGTACCTAATGAATATCAAAAACATAACACACTTTTAATTCATTTGAAAATGTAAATCTTCTAAGCATTAAAAAATAAAATTCTTCAGATATATACAATTAATTCAAATACTTGGGGAAAATATATATTCATATATATATATATATATATGCAGAATTCAAATAAATGCATTGCTAATGACTAAATGTTTGCACCCTCCCAGCCCCTGCCAATTCATATGTTAGCATCCTAACCCCAAGATGGTAGTATTCAGAGGTGGGGCCCTGGGGAGGTGATAGTTCACAAGAGAAGACCCCCTCATGGATGGAATATTAACATCTTTATAAGAGAGATCACAGAGGGATCCCTCCCTCCTTCTGCCATGTGAAGACACAAGAAAAGACTATAGACCAGGAAGCAGGTTCTCACCAAGACACCTAGTCTGCCCAAACCTTAATCTTGAACTTCCCAGCCTCCAAAGCTGTCAGAACTAAATTTATGTTTTTTATAAACCACCCAATCTATGGTATTTTGTTATAGTAGTCTGAATGAACTAACACATGCATTTAGAATCATCTCTTTAGAATCTTGGTTTCAACTTCAGACTAAATAGGGACGGCAATTTTTGAATGCAGAACCCAGTTACCAGGGAGACAAAACTACCTTGTTAAAAACTGAAAGTGAGTGATAGTTACATGAGCCCTGACTGCTGTTCTCAAGATGCAGTTAGAACCTTTTTCCAAAAAATGTCCTAGTGCTGTCTTTTCACTCCGTGGTGGAAGACTGCTGCAAATTTAGATAAGCTTTAGGAGCAAAAGGCAAAACTGATTCTCTGACAATGTAATAAGTAAAATAAGTAAAGTGAAGAGAAGGATGTGCAATTTACTGGATGATATTTGGGGCACACTGGCTTATGTCATAGGAAAACTTAACATTGGCCTGCACTGTGATGGGAACCAGATTGTTTTGGGGGATGAGACCCGGTGGAACAGTGTTTCTCAACATTTTGCATCTGATACAAGGGTTCCTTGAAGTAATACAGGTAGACCGCTTTGGAGGGAAAAGGAAAGACACCAACGAGACTATCCTGAACTAGTTAAAAAGAAGTTAATGGGGAGGTGGGGTTAGGAGTTCTTCAATCATTTAAGATAAAAGTCAATGTCAAAAATACATTTAGGGGAAAACTTTCTCCTCTCCTGTATCTCTACGTTATAACACAGAAGAAGGAAATTTTGGCAATCCATCTGCCTTACAGGGAAGGCTGTGGGAGGCATATCGGTTCTCTCTGGAGGAGTAAGTAGCCTGGGTTGCATTGGAATGCACTTCAATAGAGAATAGAGATAGTGTGGAAAAGCGATGCTTCTGCTTCCTGATCTCTCTCTCACACCAGCCTGAACTTGGACTTAGTATATGTCCACACTTTCTTGGCTTCTTGCTTGGCCTTACAATCTTTTTTCTCTGTCTGTTACACTGATCAGCCCTCTGTCAGGACATCCAGAGTCTCTGCAGTTTGGTAATATTTCACCCATGTAGAAGCTATGTAAGTCCTGCACAATGCACCCAGAGGCTTCAGAGCTAGGAGTGAAAATGCCTTTTTGTTTTCATGTTACAGGCTTGTCCTCTGATAAAGTTAAACAGAATCTCTGTATTTGGCAGTGATTAAATTCTTGTTAAACCATTAATAAACATGAGACCTTGAACTCTACTTGATAGAGATTCTTGTCTCTTCTTATTGGTTAGAATTTCAGTGGGGAACAGGGGTAAGCTCAGCCTGTTTCCATCCCAAAATTCCAACATTTTTTTTTAAATAATAGAGCATTGATAGCCCTTTCTTAATAAAGATACCTGTTGATATTTAATTGGCTTAGGTATGATAAATGTACTGACATTAGAGCAAGGACCACTAATCAGGGTCTTAATAATTTAATAAGATCATGAAGTTCTCAAAACATTGCATACGTTATGCCACTAACTGTTGAGCATCAACAATATATTCTAGATGAGTGAACACTAACTAATTTGTCTTTCTTGAGTGGCTTCTACTTCTTCTGTGAATTGCCCCTTTAAAATATATTTCAAAAAAGATATGCCCTGTCTCACCTCCTTGTCCAGCATGACTGCATCTGATTCAAAATAGGTAAATGAAAAATATTTCCTAGAGTTATTGACATGAGGGCTGCAACAAAGGAGATATTTCCATTGGTGCGAAGACATCATGATGTGAGACTGGGCGCTCCCTGTGACCATATACACCTTGCTACAAGGAAAAGCCAGCTGTGGTAAGAGATATGGAGTCAACATACCTAAAAAAGCGTTGTGAAAATAGTGAAAGTGGAGAGTGATTAGTGACTCTAGTCACGTGGTCTATAGTTTGCTCTGTCTCCTATTATTTGGAAGCTTGGTTGTTCAGCTCATCTTGGAGTTCCACATGTTTCCTTATAATAAATCCTCCTTTGTGTAAGCTTGTTTGAACTGTGCTTCTGTCAATTACAGCCAGCTGTCCCGATTAATATACCAGATCTTTTAAATTAATTTTTTCTGTATTTGTGACAACCCTACAAATAGATATAGATCCCATCTACAGATGAAAAATTTAGGCTAAATCACCTGTCTCATTCCAAAGTCCACATTTTTTTTCTTAACCCCATCTCAAAGAATTTTGGAAATATTTAAACTAAAGTTAACATGATAATAATGCAACAAGTTGATCACATGCTAAGAGGGCTGGCTGTCCTAAAGCTCTACTGTAGGTGAGATGGAGGAATTTATTTGTAGAAGAAGTTTGTGAAGTCCCCCAACTGGCTGAGTCATGTCAGGTGCTCTTCTCTCTTTAATGAGGTGGTAAATGGCTGACATTCTGGTACAAGACCACGGAGAAAATAAGACAGCTGCAATGGAGCTCCAGTCTCCAGACTCTCAGGCTGCTCCTCTTTCTATTGCCACGTATTACACTCTGGGGTTTCCTTTTGGCACAATGAGAATTCAGAAGACTATGCTATTCTCTTAGTAAACAGTAAGTCAGATGAAGGAGTGAAGTTACGCAACAAGAAAAGAGCATCCAGAGACTGATGTGATGGAGAACAAAGAGCAGTGTTAGGTTGGGTGTAAGGGTCTGAGGCAGGCAAGTATAGCCAATGAGTAATTAACTGGCAAAGCTCAAGGTTAGCAGATGGTCGGTGCTAGAGAGACTGGATGGAGTTGTCGGGATGCTATGCTGAGTCGTGGGTAGAGGAGGACAGTATTCATAAAGAAGACTGGCCAGAGCAATGTAGGGTCTCCAACTTGGAGAAAATAGGATACAGGTTGGATTGTGAAGACCAGGACATGGGAAAATAAAGTAACTGATAGAGTTATTAGGGCTAAGAAACAAGCATGGTTGTATTGCTAATAGTTAAGATCCTAATTTAATTTAAATGGTTGGGTTCTTAGGGGTTAAATTGCTAGCCCTTTTCCCTATTTGTTGTCCTCAGGAGATCTAATCCAGTGCTGTCCAGTCACACTTTCTTTGATAATGGAAATGTTCTGTTTTGTTCAATATGGCAGCCACTGGCCATATGTGACAAATGAAATATAAATTAATTAAATTAAATTAAATGTAAAATTCTGCTTCTCAGCTCTACTAGGTATGTTTCAACTGCTCCATAGCCACATGTGGTTAGTGGCTGCCATATTAGAAGCCATGGAATTCAATGCCCATAGCTTCTTCCAATACTGATAATCTTTAGGTTTATTTCTGAGAACCCAATTCATATCTTCATTCCTCTGTATTAAATTGCCTACCAGGCATTTTTCTCCTAGAGTTCACAGGACCCTCCTACATTCCCATTTCAAAATCTAACTCATTTCAGTACCCCAAATTTATCTTTTCCTTGCCTTGGTAAGAGTTGCCATTGAGAGGCTAGTTGTTTGAGCCAGGTATTAAATTGAGATGATTCTCCTTCTAATTTCCTAAAACCAGTAATTTATCAAAACCCATTTATTTTCTCCACTAACTAACTCCGTTCCTGAATTCTGTCTCTGCTACACATTCTTGCTGTCACTGCCCTGATATTTAGTTCCTCAAAACATCTTGTCCCTAATTCCTTGAAAACAAACCTCCTAACTTGAGTCCTTCCTCACAGTTTTGCTCCTATTCAGGGAATCTTCTCTCATGGTTAATCATTCCATTATGGTACATATTCTGAAGAGAAGATCCAGACCTCTTGTGGTAGTATTTTTGAATAAAGTTCCTCTTTATACAAGTCTGAATTTATTTGTATTTGACATCAGGCACCCAGGTTATTTGATATTTAGTAATAGGAGCTACAAATATGAGACTTTTTTAATCCCTACAACTAGGGTAATTAAAAGATTATGAGACAGGAAGAGCCTAAGGTCCCAAGCTATTGGTGGAAACCAGACTGGAGACCAGGGAGCAAGTCAGATGAGTATACAGCAATTTAATTTATAACTGTGATCTTCAGAAACCCTTGGGGGCTTTTATCAATGCCCCTACCCCAGATTACTGCATCCAAATCTTCAGGATGGGGACCAGGAATCTGCATTATTAAAGAACTTCCCAAGTGATTTATATTCACAATCAGTTAAAGGAAATTTTAAAACTTTGACTCCTTCATTTGAATCCTCTTTATTGAATCTGCCAGTGTTTCAAATTATGCATTTCAATATTAACAGAATTGAGCTGTGCAATTTAAAATTTTAACCCCTAGGGCTTCCCTGGTGGTGCAGTGGTTGAGAGTCCGCCTGCCAATGCAGGGGACAAGGGTTCGTGCCCCGGTACGGGGAGATCCCACATGCCGCGGAGCGGCTGGGCCCGTGAGCCATGGCCGCTGAGCCTGCACGTCCGGAGCCTGTGCTCCGCAACGGGAGAGGCCACAACAGTGAGAGGCCCGCGTACTGCAAAAAAAAAAAAAAAAAAAATGTAATCCCTAAACATTTAAAACCATGCATTTATTTCCAGCTCACGTCCCCCCTTCTTTGAATGTGATCTTTATTTTAATAATAATGAAATTTATGAAGCATGCTTCATTTCCCTGATTTACTATAACATAGCTAAATTCATGTCGGAAATGATTAGACTGTGGCTACATATTAAATCCTTAATAAACACATACAAGTGAAATTACTGGGTTCTCTTAAGCCAGTCAGTTAAAAAACGTAGATAATGGAAATAAAATTTCCCGTCAAATCTCTCCTTATTATGACTCAACGGAGTTTGTCATCACCATACAAAATCCAGACACAGATAAAAGGAAGATTATTTTTAAAATGAAGGCCATGTCTTCATTGAATCAGGTTAATTGTTAGAGACCTGATGGCAAATGAGCAGCTTGAAAGATTTTCTTTCTGAGTAGATTGGTTGTTTTGGCACATTATAGATGCAGCCTCAGGCTACCTAAAATGAGTGATGAATTCCAGTATATGCCTTGGCCCCAGATTTATTTTTTTCCTTATTCCGTATCACTTGCCAACACGGTAGGCAGTGAAATACAGTGGGGAAAATATGAAGCCAAATAACACAACAAAATACTGGAACACCTCTTGGGGTCAATTTTGAATCCATAAAGTGGCTGTTAATATTTTCCAATATTCATTCCAAAGAATACTAGTAATCAGTATGGTATTCCTGAGTAACCTCTAGGCTAGATAGGGAAGGACAAAAGTAAAACACAAAAAAATGTTTGCAGAGACATATTTCCTTGTAGGAAGATGAAGTCCAGAAATGCAATCCCAAGTAATTTTACAGAGGAGACAGGACAGTAAAATGAGGGAGCATGATCTATATACCAGACATTTTACATCAATTCTTTCATTTAATCCTCATAAAACCCTGCAAAGAAGCTGCTATGACTCTTATTTTACAGATGAGGAAACAGAGGTTCAGAGACCCTAAGAAACTTGCCCATAACTACAGATTTAGGTTGTAGGGCTCAGATGCCCAGCCAGGATCATAAGACTCCAAAGTCCAGTCATTACATTCAATTCCAATATTTCCTAAAATAAAGTGGTGTACTTTTGCATGCTTTGTTTTCTCATTTAAACCTGGTAACAATCTTGTGGGAAAGGGAAGGGTAAATTTTATATTCACTTAACTGAAAGAAAAAGGAACAAATAAAAATCTTTCACCCTTCCCTGCTACTTTTCTGAGAAGGAAGCTTTTATGCTGAATTTATCGTTACTTCCCTCAAGCTTACACATTCCAGATGTATATTTTGTATGTCTCATCATCCTCATACTATTGTAGTAGGCTGCCACAAAACGGAGCAGAATTTGGAATGAAAAGACCTGGATGGCTGTACACCTGAAACTAATACAACATTGTAAATTAACTATAATTCAATAACATATATATATGTAATAATGAATATATATATATATATATATACAAAAAGAAATGCAGACAAACAAAGAGACCTGGATGTGACTCTCAGTTCTGCCTCCTACTATATTTGGTTTAGCACTATTTTGTTTCTCTCTGAGATTCAGGAGTGCATTTCATGGCTCCTGGTGCACCGTGGGTGCCTCCAAAATGCACATCTTAAACTACATGACAGGGACCTTGGTCAGGCACAAACTGGCAGTGGGTCATAGGGATGAGACCTGGAGCTGCAGTGTTGACTGAGCTCTAATTTCTCTTGGGGAACTAGGCTGGAAGAACCTCCATTTAACCAAGGGTGTGGTAGAAGCTGTGTCTTAGCAAGGACTGCCTCTTCTGAATTGATTTTTCTGAGGCAGTGTTTTTCTTTGACATGCCTTTGGACCTATCCATTATAGCTTCTTCACTCCATGTACTGACCTGGCTACTCTATCCATCACTTTTGTTGACAGAGCAGTACTGGCTTCTTCTGACAGGAAGAGCTTGGCACTGCTTTTACATTCATACCTGGCTGGGGTTCTTGGCTTTGGAGACCTTCCCAAGTTTTTATTAAAAAAAAAAAAAAAAAGGTTCAGTAAAATATGTTCCATCACCATGGCAATATTTTGAACCAAATATTCAATGTAAATGCATGTGTTACTCCTTTAACTGGTTAATTTGAGAAGAATTTTATCCAGAGCATTTTAAGCAAGAAACCTTATCTAGCTATTTATCACATAAATAATATTTTTAAAATTATTTTTTCATGTTAGATTATAAACATTAATAATTATTTAAAATAACTGACTTGTATTAGAAGCCTACTGTGTGCTAGTTACTGTGCTTAAGGTATAGTTCCCTAGGACTGCCACAACAAAGTTCCACAGACTGGCTGGCTTAAACAACAAAAATGTATTTTCTCACAATTCTGGAGGCTAGAAGCCCTAGATCAAGATCTTGCCAGGGTTGGTTTCCTCTGAGGCTTTTCTCCTTGGCTTTTTTTTTTTTTTTTTTGTGGTATGTGGGCCTCCCTCTGTTATGGCCTCTCCCGTTGCGGAGCACAGGCTCCGGACGCGCAGGCTCAGCGGCCATGGCTCACGGGCCCAGCCGCTCTGCGGCATGTGGGATCCTCCCAGACCGGGAGGCGAACCCGGCTCCCGTGCATCGGCAGGCGGACGCGCAACCACTGCGCCACCAGGGAAGCCCTCTCCTTGGCTTTTTGATGGGCATCTTCTCCCTTTGTCTTCAGGTGGTCTTTCCTTTGAATGTGTCTGTGTCCTAATGTCTTCTTATATGCACACAAATCAGATTGCATTAAGGCTCACCCTAACAACCTCATTTTAACTTAATTACCTCCTTGAAGACCTTACAAATACAGACACAATTAGAGGTGCTGGGGGTTAAGAATTCAACATATGAATTTTGGGGGAACACAATTCAACCCATGACAGTCATTTATATGAATTATTTTATATAATTAATTGTGAATTTTGCATAATTATTCACATTTTAGAATGAGAACAAAGATGTTAAGTATCCTTCCCAAGGTCAAAGAGCTGACAGGTGACAGAACTAGGATTTAAAGCTAGGTCTGGGAAACTTGAGAGCTCTTAATAATGAGTCTAGTGCCTTTTCCACCCTCTGCCATATCTTCTTTCCAGTTTTCCTATCTGCCCTATATTAATATTCATATCCCTCTGAGCATGGACACCAGCTGACACATTGCAATTTTTGCTGCAGGCCAATAACATCTTGCCCTAGTGATGTTAAATTTTGCCTGAAGAGTGGACATCTCCTTTCAGGCACTATGCGGCAGCTGTCTTGACTAGTTTGATAGAATTTGATTCAAATGGAGGTTAGCAGTGTGTTTTGTTCAATTTCACGAAATTTTAAGTAGCTTCATGTGAGATAACACGTTCCTGTTTAAATGATATTGAGTTGTGGAGTGGCTCCACATCTTAGTCACTTTTGGTTGCTATAACAAAAAAAACCTAGACTGGGTGGCTTAAACAACAGAATTTATTTTCTTACAATTCTGGAGGCTGAAGTCCAAGATGAAGGTGCTGGCATATCTGATGTCTGGTGGGGGCTGTCTTCCTGGTTTGCAGATGGCCTTCTTCTCATTGTATCCTCACATGGCCTAAAGAGAGAGGAAGCAAGCACTCTCATGCCTCTTCTTATAAGGGCACCAATCTCATCATGAGGGCTCTACCCTCATGACCTAATTACCTCCCCACTGCCCCTCATCCAAATATTATCACATTGGGATTAGGGTTTTAATATATTAATTCTGGGTGGAGACAAACATTCAGTCCATAGTACTCATGAAGAAAGAACGTCTTTTACAGACATGAGATATCACACTTAAATGTGGGCTATCTTATCCGATCTCATCACAAAAACCTTCTGAGGTAGAAAACACCAGTGTCTGTATGACTTTGTCAATTTGCACTATTTCCCCTTCTAAGCTTCTCAATGCAGGGGTCAGACCAGACTTGAAAGTGGTTATAGGACAAGTCAGAAGATGATTGTACTAGGACTTAAAAACTAGTAGTGATGAGCTAGATTAATTGGGGATGGGGGAGGCAGAGAAGAGCTGCAAAGAACAGCAGGAAAGCAGGTAGAAGAATTGATTACAGAACTTTTGGAAGAGAGCTTTCAGAAGTATCTTTTGGCCACATTTTTGGGCACATCTCACTTGTGTGGGATTCTGTTGACTTCCATTAAGATGAATTATAAAGGCATAAATCACAGCCTCAGAGAGAACTCTATCAGGGAAGGTAAGATAAATGTGCACATACCTATAGTACAGGTAAGCATGCAATTAAATTATAATGAGTGTTTAAATTGTCTTCTGTAGGAATGCTTTAATAGTTTTCTGCATCTCTATCAGAAGAGGGGTCAATTTTATCTAAAATGATGAGTTACAACAAAGTGAGATTTGACTGAAATTGGAAGGATATGAAAGGAAGGTTATGAATTCAAGAATGAGAATGAGACAGGCAGATTATGAGCTGACTTGTAGACATAATGTGCATAAAAAAATGGCAAACTGTAGAGGAAGAAGGAAGATAAAGCAGTAATTAAACAGTAATAGGAGAACTGGTTATAGATATGATTTGGTCCCAATTTATGATGAAATATGGGAGGGGCTGCCTTGACAGATTAAAGGATTAGGGCTTTATTCACCAGGCAGTGGGGATTGTTTATTTGCCTTTCACAAGACAAAATGTCTTTGCTCTGGAGATTTTGGAATGAAGCCATCTTCACCTTTTAAATGTTCACATCAGAATTTGGTCCCAAAGCAATTGGACCAAATTTTTATTTTAAAATGAAAAGCTCTTTCTTTTGATCACTCTCAAAAGAGTAATAAATGCCTTTACTTAACTATTTAACAAGCACTTGTAGGGAATCAAGCTGAAACAAAAAAACCAAAGTGCAGACAAAAATGTTCATAACAGCAATATTAGTTTTAATAGTGAAAAATTAGAAATAACTTCAATTTTTCTTTTTAGAGGAAGAGCTAAATAAATTGACACATCTATACAATAGACTAAAATGCAGCATTCTAAAAGTCTTGATGATGTAAAATTGGAAGAAGGCACAACTAAATATTAACAATTAACAATTGTTAACAATTGTTAACCATATTAACAATCCTGATAGGATTCTTGGAAGTAAAAAAAATAGTTTATAAATTTATCTATTTTCCAAGTTTCACAAATTGATCACATATTTATTAGACAATCAGAACAAAAATTTAAATTAATCTGAAATCAGTTCCAGGCAATGGTTTTCAATAATACGGCAGCATTTTTGGAATAATCTATAAGCAAGCAGATGGACTTTGAAGGAAACAAATATTATCTGCAAGGCCACATTCTAGTCACCTGACAGTCTATTCCCTTAACCAGTTTTTAGCTTATTTTATCTCCAAAACTTTGTAAAAAAGAGCAGCCCTTTCCTCTGGGTGGGGGTTGCTGGGTGGAGGTGTTGGGGGCACCCATAGTCTAGTCTTCTGGTTGGAGGCTCACATACAAATCTAATTCATCTTTATAAAAACAGAGTCTAGTAATGGACTTGACATATTGTAGACATCAAGGTATATTTGTTGACTGCATGAAAAAATCTTGTCAAAAGATTTGTTCCTCTCACAAATAGTGTACTGTTAATCTGAGAATTTTGCCCGTATTTGTTTTGAGGATTTGCCCAGATCACAACTCAATGTATTATAAATATTTCTGTTATATAGAATGTATTTTGCTGAAATTTCCTTTGTGGAGTGAGAGCACCCCAGCTATTCTTCTTATGGGCTTCAAGACCATGGGCAAGTCATTTATCTTCTCTGATCTTTACTTTATCAACTAAAATTAAAAATAAAAATGGAAATATCTAACACTGAAAAAAATATAAGTAGTAAATACAGGTTGTTTGAGCTTGAGTTGACTGCTTCTTGGTAAACATGATTGAAAGCAAGCATTTTGGAAAAAGCATGAGCTCTTCAGAAAAGAGACATTTAGCATTCATGATAGCAACTAGAAATGATGAAGGATAAGGATGTGTTAATGCCAAGACCTGACCACTCTTAATGTCAGAAAAAGTCATGGCTGGTTGCAAAACCCACCTACCGCCTCTCAAAAATTTCACCACAGTAGAAAATAGCACACTAGCTTTGAGGGTCAGGTGTAATCTAAAATATAAAGAGATATTTTTAATGTTGGTTAATTTATAACCTTTCCAAAAATTGCTAGGAATGGACAGTAAAATCTTGATAAATTTACAAAGTGATTTCCTCAACATATTCTTCAGATATTTCTTCATTCACTTAAAGATGGTCTGAAAGGCAGGTAAAAGAGAGATCAAGGTATACGTGCCCAGAAGCCACAGTGAGGCAATAACAATTTTATTAATGCCCAAGGAAAGCATTTTACAGGCAAGGACACTCAGGCCTGTAAAAGAGCTGGTCCTTTGTTTCAGGCTGAGTTTTATAGAGACACTGCCATCTAGTGGACAGAGCAAAAATTTTATAATAGAAAGATCAACTTCTACAAGTCTTTTTTTTTTTTAATTTGTAAAATACGATTAATCATATTCTTTATTTGAATTTGATTTTTTAAAGCATGTTCTTATTAGTTATCAATCTTATACATATTGGTATATATATGTCAATCTCAATCTCCCAATTCACCCAGTACCACCTCCCCTGCCCCCACCACTGCCCCCCTCTCCGCTTTCCCCCATTGGTGTCCATACGTTTGTTCTCTACATCTGTATCTCTATTTCTGCCTTGCAAACTGGATCATCTGTACCATTTTTCTAGATTCCACATATATGCGTTAATATATGATATTTGTTTTTCTCTCCATAACCTAGCTATTGTAAATAGTGCTGCAATGAACATTGGGGTGCATGTGTCTTTTTGAATTATGGGTTTCTCCAGGTATATGTCCAGTAGTGGGATTACTGGGTCATATGGTAATTCTATTTTTAGTTTTTTAAGGCACCTCCATACTGTTCTCCATAGCGCTGTATCAATTTACATTCCCACAAACAGTGCAAGAGGGATCCCCTTTCTCCACACCCTCTCCAGCATTTGTTGTTTGTAGATTTTCTGCTGATGGCCATTCTAACCGGTGTGAGGTGATACCTCACTGTAGTTTTGATTTGCATTTCTCTAATAATTAGTGAAGTGACATTGAACAACTTTTCATGTGCCTCTTGGCCATCTGTATGTCTTCTTTGGAGAAATGCCTATTAGGTCTTCTGCTCATTTTTTTGATTGGGTTGTTTGCTTTTTTAATACTGAGCTGCATGAGCTGTTTATATATTTTGAAGATTAATCCTTTATCCATTGATTTGTTTGCAAGTATTTTCTCCCATTCTGAGGGTTATCGTTTCGTCTTGTTTATAGTTTCCTTTGCTGTGCAAAAGCTTTTAAGTTTCTTTAGGTCCCATTTCTTTATTTGTGGTTTCATTTCCGGTACTCTAGAAGGTGGGTCAAAAAAGATCTTGCTGTGATTTATGTCAAAGAATGTTCTTCCTATGTTTTTCTCTAAGAGTTTTGTAGGGTCTGGTCTTACATTTAGGTCTTTAATCCATTATGAGTTTATTTTTGTGTATGGTGTTAGGAAGTGTTCTAATTTCATTCTTTTACATGTAGCTGTCCAGTTTTCCCAGCACCAGTTATTGAAGAGACTGTCTTTTCTCCATTGTATATCCTTGCCTCCTTGGTCATAGATTAGTTGACCATAGGTGCGTGGGTTTATCTCTGGGCTTTCTATCCTGTTCCATTGATCTATATTTCTGTTTTTGTGCCAGTACCATTTTGTGCCAGTACCATTGCTGTATTCTAATTCAAGACTCTCAGAATGTACCTCTTTAGACCTTCTTTTGGCTAGGGGGTGAAAGGGGAAAAAAATAGATAAAAGGAATACTTAGAAATGATGGGTCGCAACTAGTATTACAATAAATAGTTTTTACAACATAGAGATAAAGGATAAAGTAGATTAGAGTTCAATAAGTAGGAACCAAATACAAATTCACTGAGTTCAAATTCAATATCTTCTTTTACTAGCTGTGTGACCTTGGGAAAGTTATATAGTCTCTCTATGCCTCAGTTTCTTCATCTATAAAACAGAGTTAATAATAACACCTATTTCATAAGTTTTCTGTAAGATCTAAAGGCATTAATATGTGTATGGTGCTTAGAACAGGGCCTGACATTTAGTAGACGCTATGTAAGAGCTAGTTATTTCCTTATTGTGCTACCAAAATGTTGTATGTATGTTGTTTTCCACCATGTATTTTGATTTCTCATTATTGTAGCTGTTTGTTCTTTATTTTTTCTCATTAAACTGTGACCTTCTATAACAGAGTTGAAAATCCATAGCCTATGCTGCAAATCCAGCCCATAGTCTGATCTTTTATAATCCATGAGCTGAGCATAATTTTTATCTTTCTAAAGGCTTGCAAAAATGTAAAGAGTAATATGTGACAAAGACCATATTTTGTCCACAAAAACTAAAATATTTAACATCTGGCTCCTAATAGAAAAATTTGCAAATTCTTAAAAAAGACAATATCTTATTCATTTTTATGCTCAATATATTTTTGGTACAGGGAGAAAAGGCAAAGAACAGAAAGGAGGGAGGTACATCCAAGCAGAATACCACGGAAACACTGTGGAAGGAGAAGTTAGTTCTGACCAGGCACATCAGGGAAGCCTTCAGATAGTATTTCAGAATGGCAATGATCTCAAAGAGAGTAGAAGGTTTGATTAACTCAAGATGGATTAAAGATTTAAATGTAAGACCTAAATCTATACAACTCTTAGAAAAGACATAAGGGAAAAGCTTCATGACTTGGGCCTAAGAAATGAGTTCTTGTGTCTGACACCAAATGCGTAAGCAACAATAGCAAAAATAGATAAGCAAAACATCAAACTAAAAAGGTTCTGCACAGCAAAGGAAACAATTGACAGAGTGAAAAAGCAACCTGTGGAAAGGGAGGAAATATTTGTAGACCACATATCAGAGAAGGGGTTAATATTCAAAGTATCAAAGGAACTCAATAGCGAGAAAATAAATAATCTGATTAAAAAATGAGTGAAGGACATGAGTAGACATTTCACAAAAGAAGATATACCAACGGTTGTCAGGTATATCAAAAGATCTCAACATCACTAATCATCAGGGAAATGCAGTCAGAATAACAATAAGAAATAATTCCATACTCCTTAGGAGGGTTATTATCAAAAATCAAAAAATAACAACTGTTGTCAAGGATGTGAAGAAATTGGAATTTATTTATACTGCTGATAGAAATTTTATGGGAAACAGTGTGGAGACTGCATTAAAAAATTTCTATTTTTTTCTATCATCCAACAATCTCATTTCTGCATAAATATCCAAAAGAATTGAAATCAAGATTTTGAAGAGTTATTAGCACTCCCAAGTTCATTGTAGCATTATTCACAAGAGCCAAGATAAAGAAACAACCTAAATGTTCATCAATAGATGAGTGGATAAAGGGAATGTATTGTAGTATATACATACAACGGAATATTATTGTCTTAAAAGATGAAAGGAATCCTGCCATATATGACAACATGGATGAACCTGGAGGGCAATATGCTATGTGAAATTAGCCAGTCACAGAAGGACAAATACCGCATGATTCTGCTTAACAGAAAGTAGAATGGATCTGAGGGCAGGGAAAAATAGAATTGCAGTTCAACAGATATAAGCTTTTACTTAAATAAAATAAGAAAAATTCTAGGGTTCTGCTATACAACATTGTGCTTATAGTTAACAATACTGTATTTTGCCCTTAAACATTTAAGAAGGCAGATCTCATGTTAGGTGCTCTTACCTCACTAGTTAAAAAAGAAGAATAAGAAGGTTTGGTACATTAAAGTTTGGAACACAGAAACATTTCAGAACTATTTCACATATGTTTTTGAAATAAACAGTGACAGTTTTATGAATTTAGTGAATCAAAGATACTCTCTGTATTCAAAAAGGTTAAGTTCTGGGTGAGGAAAAATTCCTTGTATCTCATAATAGCCTTCAGGGTCAGGGTGGATTATTGTTCTCTTTTTATAGAGGAGGAAACTGAGGCTCAAGAGTATGATTTGCTCAAATTCCCAAAGCTCAAAAATGTCAGGATAGAGACTAAAAACAAATGCAGTCAACCATGCTATCTCCTCCCTCATCACCTGCCAAACAGTTTATTTTCATAGATGATATCTCATTACCTCATCCGGTTCAGTACTCTACCTCTGATTAGGATGCTTGTTGAATAAGCTTGACTCAAGCTTAAGGGCTCAGCATCAATCCTGCCTTTGACTTAAAGCTAGTGAGTAGGGCTTAGCCCCTAACCAAATTAGATGACTTGTGTTTTTGTTCCAGTCATAACTTCCTTGTCCTGTTTCCTCATATAACTCCTCCCAACATTCATTCTCAAGAGCCTGCTTTGAAAGACTTCCCAGGACCCCAGGTCCTCAACAGCTGATGTGTGATGTGTTCCTGCATTTCCCTTGTCCGTATGCGGGCCTCCCCCTGCTGCGGCCTCTCCCGTTGCGGAGCACAGGCTCCGGACGCACAGGCTCAGCGGCCACGGCTCACAGGCCCAGCCGCTCCGCGGCATGTGGGATCCTCCCAGACCGGGGCGCGAACCCGGTTCCCCTGCATCGGCAGGCGGACGCGCAACCACCGCGCCACCAGGGAAGCCCCTATTGTTCTCTTTTTATAGAGGAGGAAACTGAGGCTCAAGAGTATGATTTGCTCAAATTCCCAAAGCTCAAAAATGTCAGGATAGAGACTAAAAACAAATGCAGTCAACCATGCTATCTCCTCCCTCATCACCTGCCAAACAGTTTATTTTCATAGATGATATCTCATTACCTCATCCGGTTCAGTACTCTACCTCTGATTAGGATGCTTGTTGAATAAGCTTGACTCAAGCTTAAGGGCTCAGCATCAATCCTGCCTTTGACTTAAAGCTAGTGAGTAGGGCTTAGCCCCTAACCAAATTAGATGACTTGTGTTTTTGTTCCAGTCATAACTTCCTTGTCCTGTTTCCTCATATAACTCCTCCCAACATTCATTCTCAAGAGCCTGCTTTGAAAGACTTCCCAGGACCCCAGGTCCTCAACAGCTGATGTGTGATGTGTTCCTGCATTTCCCTTGTCCTAGAGTGCTGCTTGTGAATCTATTCCTTATGTTTTGAGCTCTTCCTACTGCCAAATATTTTCTTACATCTGGATCTCTGCCTCAAGTCTATCGACAGATTTCATCTAACACTTACTCCCTACACCTGCCAAAACAGTGTCTCTTCCCACTTGATGAGTATTGCCTTTGTTTTGCTATTGCCCATTCTGCCTTTAAGAGCATGGATGTTATACCATTCCTCTTTGTCTCTGGTCTTAATCATTTAACTGAATCTAATCCTCGCTAGTGGTAATGCAGTACAGGACCAAACAAGCAAACAAACAAACAAGAACAGATGATGTTTCTGATTGTGTAAGTAAATCACTGTTAATGTTTAACATTATGTTGTATTTCCTTTGGTCTTGTGTGTATGAATCTGTATGATCATGCTATTGGTAGAAGGTCTCCATCTTTCTTGGCACACTGAATATCTTAGAATGTTTCTCATGGCACCTCCTAGGACAGATATCTAAGATTTCCACTTATTAAGTAGTTATTTCTAAACAACTTAAGTATTTGTTTCCTCAAAACTTATAACCATTTGAAAAAGTAATAAATAAATGGAAATAAAAATAACATTTTTATTTGCTTCTTAAATAATTATAATTATTCACTAATGGGATAAAACCAGTGCACTTATCAAGAACTGCATGGCTCGATTCCACTAATCCTTGGAACTAGATTGGATACTACCACCCTAATTTTCTGCTCCACACTGTTTACACAAGTACTTTTTAATCATAGCAACTGTTGCCAACTCAGTGTTGCAAAGATATGACATCCCCAAAGGAATGGAACATAGACTACTTTTGAAACTATGAACCACCTTCAGCTAATCGTTTTTGTAGCATCCAACAGATGTTGAATATAACTGTATTTCTCTCAAAATGTAAACTATCCTGCAGCACCACTGAGAGTTTGCTGTGGTATCCCAGGGAACTTCTACACATAGCTTGGGGACCATGGCTATATGGAGTTTTGAAATTTGCAATTTTTACTAGCATTGTACACAACCAATTTCCTGTAACATTAAAAAAACGTTCTAAAAAGCATTTTATTTTCTGAATTTGAATTTGAAGCTTGTTCAGTGTTGTAATTTTTTTAAAGAGAATATATTTTAATAGATGTCCTCTTCACTCTTTGCTGTATAATCTGCCAATACTTGTATGTATTTTTTTCATGGGATTGAGATCACATGGTTTATGAATGTTTGAACCATGCTTTTGTTCCTTTCATAATATGTCATTCTTGTATTTTCAACTAAGATGAGGTAAGAGGGACTTTAGCCTCAGATTTTCCCCCAGCATGAAATAGCTAACAGAATAAAGACAAAAAATATATGAAATATTGGTTTTCAAGACACTGGAAATCAGGCAAAAAAGAAAAAGATAGTGATTGATGAGAAATGGAAAGCTTGAGATGAACCCTATGATTTCCTGATTCCTTTCCTTGAGAGAATCTCCAGGCCATGGCTCAGGTGTGGGGGAACAGAGAAAGAGCTGAGAGTCCAGGGGAAAAAAAGGTGGTTAGAATTTGCTTGACAGAATGCCAGAGAAAAGAGAGCGGACCCATTCTGAATATCCCATTAAACTATTCCATGAAGGATCAGGGCATACATGTGAGGAAAATAATCCAGAACTTCAGAAAGAAATATTCAAAAGGACAGTTGAGGACAGTGCCTGGAACTCACACTAGACCAGAAATATTGCCTGTTCTCACCAGTCAGACTGGAAAATTCCATAACTCATGAGGAATTGGGTAGAACACTCAGGAAAGTCTTACCTCAGTAACAGAAAATATAAACCCTCAATTAAGCACTTCCCCAGATGCATCCGACATGTCATAAAAGCAAAGCCTAAATATCCAAAATGTCCAAGTAACTTATCTGCATTACAACACAAAGCTCATAATTATATATAGAATTATAATATAGAATCAATATAGTTGGGTCGTGCGTGAAAAAAATGCAATCTGACAATCTCTGCCTTTTAGTTGAGATATTTGAATATTTACATTTAATGTGATAATTGATGCAGTTAAGTTTAAGTCTTTCATGTTACTATTTGCTTCCTATTTGTCTCCTTTGTTCTTTGTTCCCTTTTTCTGCCCTCTTTTTTATGTGATTTCCATTTAATCACATTTGTTAACTTATTCACTGTAACAATTAGACCACCCACTTGTGCCAGAAGCTAGAAGTGTGTTCTTTCTTGGCATCCATGTGGTGAGTGATACAGTTGTAAAATCCTGTCTTAGCATCTGGCTTCATGAGTCATTGCTGGAACTAAATGGCTCCATTGGGTTTCTCAGGAAGCAAATGCTAAGTTGGAATTTAGCATCCATAATGTCTTTTAAGCAGTATCTTTAGGCTCAAGACCTATAGAAGGGAGCTGAAAGAAACATGAGTGAACACACGAAGATGCCATCATGAATTTTCCTCAAATAAAACAAGACAATCATGCCTTTATGCTCCCATATGAATTGGTTATTGGATGAGGGCCAGTCCAGTAAGTGTTTTGAGGTTGGGGAAAGCAGTTCTTTGTAGGTGATGAAATCCCGTAAAGAGTTGACATATGCACACTGCCAACAGTATTCTCAGAAGTTGGATCAGCAAATTCCTCACTGAAGGAAGATTTGGGCAGCTTATTACAGTACCAATTGTGATATTTCATTAGAATTTCTCAATCTATTAATCTATATCACTTAACTTCTCTTTTTTCTTTTTTAACTATTTATTTCACTAGACTACTATCTTGGAGAATTTGTCTGACTGTCTTGAAATTTACTGCTTCTTTCAGATTACAGAAGTGTCTCAGAAGTGTGTAATGGCTTTTTGAAACCATGATTTAAAAATTTTCTAATAGATTTTTGATCTGTTATGATTTATGTTCACCTTTCTTTGCTTCCAATTTTTTGAATTTTTTTTTGTTTGGAAGGTTTATGTATTTTTAATCTCTTGGAGGTTTTTGAATATAACTGTTTTTAAGTCCTTTGAAGATTATGCTATTATTTCCATTTCCTCAGAAGTAATTATTTTCTTATTTTCTCTGGTTGATTGACATCTGTGTCTCTAGTAAATTTTGAAATTTTACTTCAGCTTGAGGGGAGGGGTTCCTAAGAAATTGTTTTTAACTTCATCCTTACCTCTCTATATAAAGATTTTGTAATTGCTTCTGTCTTGTTCATTGGTTTCTCCAGTTGAGAATCAGACCTCTAATTGGTGACTTTAGCTCTGTTTCACAGCATTGTAGTTAACTATTGGTCCTTAACAAACGACCCCAAGGCAATGAATTTAACCACTAAATTAGTACATCTTTAATAGTTTTCTGGCTGTGTGACAGGTGTTTCAATCCCTGTCCAGGTTAATCTCTTTGAGGCTTTTGAATATAACTGTATTTAAATCATTTGAAGACCCAGGCATGCAATCCATTATAGTCCCTTCTCCTGAACAGTGGTATAAGCAGTCATCCATATATGTTCCTGGCTGGTTCAGCCCTCTATTTCACATGACTCTATCTCTGGTCTTTTACCATGTGGGAATGCTTTGAATCCTTGCTCCTCTTTGGGGGGCAGGGGAGAAAGTTCCTCACATTCTCTTATATTGAGTAGAAGCTCAAGAATAATCTAATAATTTGAACATAATAAATGGGCTGCTCTAAGGTAATGAATCACCAGCTATTGATAGAATTTAGGCAGAACTGTCTGACAATGTTTTGGGCATTCCTACATAGGGTAAAAGCTAGAGATAAATAATCTCTTAGTTTTGTTGTTTTTCATGTTTTGATTTTAGCCTAACATCCAGTTTCTATTTTTCTCTGTTCAGAAAAATATAACATTGAATTGAAAAATATCAGATTCAAGCCAGAACTTAGAGGGAAAAAGTTTGGAAACTTTCCTATTTTGTCCTTCATGGATGAGAACATTCTATAGAGATGTTTGTACTAGTTTGTGGTTGTCATGGGCTAAAAAGTTCCCATTTTGAATGAGCTCTCTGTTACACCTAGCTTGATTTGTGAATGAATGTTCCTGTTATAAGTGCACAGCTCTCAATTTTGACTCTAAGTAGGACAGACAGAAAAGCACAAATCATCAAGCTCTTCAGTGTTCATCAACATAAAGGCTCACTGTAGATAATTTCTCTGTACCTTCACCTATGTCTGGGAAATATGTCAAATGCCCTTTGATATGTCTATGTTCTATTTAGAACCAAGTATACACTTCCAGCATTTCGATAACACTGTTTTCCTCACTTGGGAATTTTAAATAGACTCATAAAGTATTAGAGATAAGAAGGGTTTTGGAGATCACTTAGTCTAATCCTTTTATCTCACAGATGGGATTATTTTTCTAGGATGGGAGGTTACCTAGAACCTTTATGACAATGGTAGATGGTGATAATGATGATGATGATGATGATGGTGATAATGATGATGATAGCAACTCTTATTTCTGAGCACCTGATATGTGCCAGATAGTGTGCTCAATGGTTAATAAAGGTTAACTCTTAATACTCACCATGATCCCCTGAGGAGAACACTGCTAACCTCATTTCACAGTTGAAGAAACTGAGCCTAGAATAAAATAATTTATGTGAGGTTATAGTTATCTGGCAGCACTGAACTCAGTGAGATCTCACATGTAGTGGCAAAATGGTTCTACCAGCTGGTACTTTCAAAATCTGGACCCATATATATTAAACACCCATTGTAAAACCATGAGAATATTATTAGGTTTGGAGTCAGGAAATGTTGGAATCAAAATCTGCCTTGTTCATACTGTGTGATATTGAGAAAATTACTCTTCTCTGAGCTTCAAGTTCATCATTTATCAAAAGATGAGAGTGAAAGTCCCTATCTTATTAGGCTAATGAGATAACTAAAGATGACATAATGAATGTAAAGTGCTTAGACCTATATCTAATATACAATAGGCACTAAAAGCTGGTAAAATAACACAGATAGTAAGTACATATAATGCTATTATTATCATCACTTGATATTCAACTGATATTCAACCTCTAAGCATGTCTTTGCCTAAATGTTCCTGGTCAGTGAGAACTTTCCTGGATATTGTATTTAATATAGCAGACCAGCCTTCCATTCAGGATTTACTGTTTCCTTTTCTACTAGAATTTTCTCCATAGAATTTATCAATACCCACCATGCCACTTAACTATTTATTATTTGTCTCCCTACTCTAGTTTATCCTAATTAACTCTTATTTATTTTGTTCACTGTTCAGTTTCTAGAGCTACAGTTTTTTCAATAAATATTTGTTGAATTGCTACTATTACTTTTTTTTTAACTTTTGTTATCCAGGAAGTAGTCTTCTCCCTTCAAAGGTCACTCTCATGCAGAACTATATCCTCCCCAAATTAATATATGGAAATCCTATTTCCCAGTGCTTCAGAATGTGACTATAATGAATATGGAATGTGACTACGTTCTTTAAAGAGGAAATTTTGTTAAAATCAGGTCTTTAGGGTGAGCTCTAATCCAATACGACTACTGTCTTTATAGAAAGATTTGGACCTAGAGACACATGAAGGTAAAACCATGTGAAGACACAGAGAGACAAGCCATTGACAAGCCAAGGAGAGAAGACTAATGCTGCTGACACCTTGGTCTTGGACGTCTGGACTCCAGAATTGAAAGAAAATAAATTTCTGTTGTTTAAGCCACACACTATGTAACACTTTATTATGATAGGCCTACAAACTAATACAGTCACTTTTCTCCAGTATTGTTTGGAAATATGGGGTTTGCCTCCCATATGCTCTTGAATTATGTGCTCAAAAGCTGCTTTGATGAAATACACATTCTATTTTCCCCACCGTTCATCTCTGCAGCTTCCAATTGCACTGTGGGCATGGCAGCACTACACCACTACTATTTATCCGATCTTAGATCCACCTAAAAGTTATAGATTTGAGATTCTCCTTATACATAATCTTCAGCAAAAGAATTAATGTTGAGCAGGAGTCATTACTTAATTTTAAATTTTATTTGTTTGTTTCCCCATCCTTTTACTCCCTATTTTCACAAGCCGGGCTGTACATATAAAGTAGACTTTTACTGAATGACTGAGGCAGTGTAGGACATTTATAACACAGCAACAGAAGCAAATTAAAATGGAATATTAGACATATTTGCTCTTGGAAATTCCCTACCCTTCCTTCATCTGAAATTTCTGATGAATCACCCATCTCCATAGGTTCATCTTCCTAGACCTTTCTACCCTATCTGAGTTCTTTCTCTTTTTTATTTATTCTCCTGCCCCTTATCTCCAATTTGCTATGATAGTTTTATGTATCTCAATTTAATTTGTTTGTGATTTCTTCCTAAATCTTGGCTTGCTAATTCTTTTGCTAAGAGGAACCTTGGTGTCAGTTAACATATCACTTGGTTTTTATTATTTTGTTTTATCCCACTATATTATTAATAAGGCAGCAAGAACCTCCACCAGCAACAAAGTAGGAGTTTAACCCCCTCACCTACTGTTTAAATCCCTGACTAATCTTTAATGACTCATATTCCTCTAGTGTGTAGACCACTGTCACTCAAGGTATGGTCCCAGCAGCATCAGCACCTCTTTAGAACTTACAGAAAAGCAAATTCTCAGCCCCGTCTAAGACCCACTGACTCAGAAATTTTGGGGAAGGAACCCAGTGCTCTGTGTTTTATTTAACAAGCCCTCTGGGTAATTATAAGGCATGGGAAATTTTGCCAAGTTCTACTCTTAGCTCTCCACAATGCTTTTGCAAACCTCATTTTGCCTGGCTATGAGCATTGTTGAAGGATAAGAATAATGTATGATGTTCATACCCAGGGGCACATAAAGGGTTTGAAGAGCTGAAAGATTATAAAAATTGGGGAAATAATTTTTAAAGTATTAATAATTTTTAAGTATTAAAAGTATTAATAGTAACAAATACACAATTAGGTGTAAAGTGTTCAATTAGAAGGACAAAAAGATCACAGCAAAAGTCACATTTGAACAAGCTGACAAATTTTGCCAATATCACAAGATCTAGGAAAATAATGTACTATTTCATACATTAATTTCCTGACATATCCCTTATAACACCTTTTCTTTCCTACACTTTTGTCTGCACACTCATCACCTTTATACATTACAAGAATTTGATAACATAATTCCCATGGAGGATGTAAAATGATAATGGTAAGTCATTTTTCTTAGACCATGGTTGTTCTACATTTAGCATCACTATGAATGATAATTTAGAAACCTTTCAACTTAACAACTTACTAGCGGTATTGCTGTAAAAATATTTAGGATTGTTGTAAAATTTAGCAACACCTTTATTAAGTTTCTTTCATCCTTGAGCTGTTGCAGACATGCTTATAGTTTGCAGTATTACTATATATTCATGACCTAGAAACACAGGAATTCTGATAAATTCTGTCATATTATCCCCATAAAATATTTAAAAATCATGGTGTATTTTTAATTTTCATTTTGAATCATGTAAATTTGTACTTTACTTAATATATTTCTTGAAGTAAAAAATCTTTCTTGACTAAGAATCAATGAAAACTACCTTCTACTTACTTGTCTGATGATTGAAAGTATTTTCACAGACTAAATTCTGACTTTGTAAATTTCATTCATTTCTCTTACATTACTTGTGCATTCCTAGTTATGGACACCAAAAGACAGAGTTGTCATGATATGAACCTTTGGCCCTAAATTGCCATGCCACCAGTATGAGTGACTATCACAAGGGTGGTAATGGTATTTCTGACATAATAGTGATATAAATAGATCCAACTAATTAAAAAGTGATGCGTTCATAGATTTCCACTTATATGGAATCCAAAAATGCCCACAGTTAATTAAATTCATCCCATATGAAGAACAGTACGACAGAAGGAAAGTCAAAGTGCAATAGAAAGAGACATTTGTCTTAACCCATTGAGATTAAAAGTATTTATTTTGAAAAAAATTTCCAGAAATATATAATCATGTGACTCCATTACAAATTACCTCTCAGGATGTCTTAAGAAATCCATGCAAATAAGGGACCCTGAAGCTAATTGTCTTCAGCTTTGTGGTATGTCTGACTCTATCCACATGAAAATTATCTCAGTTGATAGGACCAAGTTGGCATAGGAACTGTAAAAATATTATACTCATTTAGTAGCTATGATCTTTGTGGCAACATGATAAAATAGAGAAACTTTATGCTCTAGTTCACAGACTTAATAAATTATATTGATGTCATATCTGCCATCTCATATAAGCAAGAGAGTGGACATATTCAATCTAGTTCCAACATGTTCATTTAAAAAGCATTCATGTAAGTCACAAACAAAATAAAACAAAACAAAACATCCCCTCTCCTCTGCAAGGTTGTATAATCTTTCCCCAATTTGAGCCATTTTTTAATCCCATGACCACTGTGAAATATTTGAGGGAAGGAATCAGTCTATTATTTCATCATTTAGTCTCAGTCGAGGCATGTTTATTCTCAGAGGCATCTTTCTTGTGAGTATCTGGTATCTTTTGATCTTCTGCACCTGCTTTTAAACATAGGAGTTTCTGGGCTTTTCTCAGTACCTTGGCACCAGAGATAGTACTTAACCTTTCTCTCACTTCCAAAATCCATAGATCAGAAAAAAAAAAATTAAAATTGCATGCATCCTAAATAGGAAGTAGGGAAAAAGTGAAGGTGTGACTTTGTAAGACAAATGGAAGTCAGGTTATTACTGTCTCTATTTAATACACAAGAAAATGAAGACTGAATGAGGGCTCTAACATTGCATCAATCTGGAGACCTAAGAGAGGAATAATTAGCCAGAGGGGCTGTAATTTCACATACTGATGCTTAAGGTAGGAGGACAGGAGATATCCTTTGATTCTGATAGAAACAACAGTCAGCAAAATGGGGCATATTGGTAAACAGGCCTGAACTGAAAGTAAGGAACTGTGGCTTCTACTGTGGATTGTGTAACAAGCTAGGTAACACTGGGAAAATCACCATCCTCTATTTGCTTCAGAATTCTCATATGTGAAATGGGGTTTTGACTGGGTAAAGTTCATATATAGAAAAGATGTGGACATAAAAGTTGAAACTATATACAGTGGCATTACATGAGGAGAGACTGCTGAAATAGATGAGGAAGTTATCTTAAAGGAAAGTCACAAGGGTCCCTAAATAGGTAATATAATCTTACTCTACAAAAGTATTTTCTTTAAATAAATGAAACACTCCAGGTTGGCCTCTTATACTTGAGTGCTCACAGGAACCCCAGGATATTAGACTTTAGTCCCAACATGTCACAATGCTTTTGGTGACCATAGACCAGTTATAACATCTGCTTGAGACTCAGTTTTCCTATCTGTAAAATGAAAGCTCAGGTCTGCTGACTCTCAAACTCTTTAAGAACTAGCTAGAAAATAACAAAAGACCTAATGAAGTCTGTATTTCTGTAGTTTTCATTAAGATGTCAGTATGTGCTGTTGTGCATTGGTGTCAGGAAAGTAATATGTCTGTGACTCCATGGGGAAGGGACAATGGATGCTATGCACTTAATAATTTTCCTAGACTCTGCCCTATGTGTCCTGTCCCTTGGCTTAATTTAGTATGTTTATTTTCTCTGTAATAAACTGTAACTGTGAATATAGTAGCTTCCAGTATGTTATATGAGCCTTTCTAATGAATTAAAGAAAATGAGGGTAGTTTGGAGAACCACAGAATTTGTAGTTGGTGACAGAAATGAGGGTCATCTTGTGTGGACTATGCTGACTCTAACTTTACAGTTGACTAAAACTCTTGCAGAGCTTCATAGCTTCATAGACTAACTTTATTTAGACCATAGCTTGAGAAACACCATACCTAAGGGCGTTGTCTAAAACAATGAAGGTCTTGGGGGGGGGAACAATTAAAAGGAGACTGATAACTCCACAATCTGAATAAAATAGCAGATCAGCCAGAATTTTAATAGAGAGAACTAAGAAAAGAGACAACTTAAGAAGGGCCTGCCATGGTTCAGAATCTAAACCAGAGGGCAGAAAGTCTGTGCACATGTGTAGGCTGCACCTACTCAGGGAGTATTATTGAAAGATGGGCGGCAAACTTGAAAGCATCTCCAAGCAACACACAGACCCTCATCAACACAAAGCAGAAGAACCTTAATGGCACAAGAACCTCAATGGCACAGAAATATTAAACGCAACACAACCTTTGACCATACACTGAGTGAAAACTAAGCTACTATGACCCGAGGATAGGTCATAGGGACCCAAACAAAAACCAAATCACATTTATTCCTGAGAGTCTGGAAGACTATGTTCATTCAAGTTTTCCCTATCAGCAATGATTGGTGAAAGAAACCAAGTTACTTGGCTCCTCACTTAATGTGGAACAAAAATATTAATCCCTCAACTATGATAGTAGTCTTAAATCCACACACACATCTAACAGTAAAGTGTAAAAATCTAACTTGTCAAGTGGGTTAAACAACCTTTAAGTAATAAGTGCCTTAGCCAATCCAGGGGTGACTCCTCATACTCAGGATAAAATATAAAAACAATTTAAGTTTGAATAGAGCTATCTGAGACACACTGTCAGGGAAATAGTCTTTACAGGATTAGTAGAGTCAAGTTGCTAAACAAATAAACAAGTGACCAAGAAAGCTACAGCAACAACCCCTGGTGAAGGGATAGAAGTCAATATCCAGAGCTGCTACAATATATTATCTAAAATATACTGTTTAAAAAAATTATGAAACATGCAAAAAACTTGTGACCTAAAAAGAGTAAAGGAAAACAAGTAATACAATTGCCCTGAAGGGCCCATAAAGTCATACTTAGTACACAGAAGCTTCAAAACAGCTATTATAAATATGTTCAAAGAGCTAAAAGAAACCATGCTTAAAAAATTATGGGAAAGTATTATGATAATATCTTATTAAATAGACAATATCAATGTAGGGATAGAAATCATTCAAAAGAAACAAATGAACATTTTGGAGTTAAAAATTACCATAACCAAAATGAAAAATAAATACATAAATAAATTACTAGAGGAGATTAATAGATGATGTGAACTGGCAGAACAAAGAATAATCTAACTTGAATATATAGCAATAAAGATTATGTCATCTAAAGAACAGAGAGGAAAAGAATGAAAAGTGAACAGAGTCACAGGGAAATGTGAGATGTCATTACACTTACCAACATATAATGCACATTTCAGGAGAAGAGAGAAAGAAGGGGACAGAAAAAAATATTCAAAGAAATGATGGCTATAAACATTTTTTTTGAAAAAAATTAAGCTACACATCTAAGAAGTTTAACAAATTTCAAGTAGGATAAACCAAGAGATATTATCCACACTTAGGCGTATTGTAGTCAAAATATAGAAACACGAAGACAAAGAGAAAAATCTTGAAAGCAGAAAGGGAAAAACGACATACTATACAAGAAAAAAAAAAGATTAACATATGACTTTCTATCAGATATAATGGAGGGCCGAAAGCAATGGAACAACATAGCCAAAGTGCTGGAAACACACACACACACACACACACCTGTTAAACAGGAATCTTATATCTTCAAAACTGTCTTTTAAATATAGAGGTTAAATAAATCCCCAGATTAAACAACAAAAGAAAAAGATAATCCATTGCAAAAAGACCTGCCTTACAAAAAATACAAAAAGAAGTTCTACAAGATTAAAGCAAGTGAGATCAAATAGTAATTCTAACCCATTTGAAAAAAGAGCACTAGAAAAGTTAACTAAGTAGGTAATTACAAAAGACAGTATAACTGCATATCTATTCTCCTTTCTTTTCTTAACTGATTTAAAAAGCAGTTGTATAAATCAATTTTTGTATAAATGCATTGCTGGACTTATATGGAAATGTAATATATTTGACAATAGTAGCAAAAAGGAGATAGGTAGGAACAAAGCTTCACTGGAGTAAATAAATTAAAACAGGTGGTAACTGAAGACTGCAAGAAGAAATAAAGAGAACCTGCAAGGGAAAGTAAGAAGGTTAATATAATAAACTCTATAAAACTATACTTGTTTGCCTTTCTTCTTTCAACCTCTTTTAAAGATATAATATTATATAAGGTAATACTTAGAACAATGTATTTATGGGTATGTAACATAAATAGAGGTAACATGTACAAGAATAATAGAATAAAAAAGAGAGGATAAATTGAGCTATGTAACAGTAAAGTTTCTATTTTCAATTGACCAAAATCAGTACAAATCGAAAGTGGATCCTGATAACCTAAGATATATATTGTAAATCCTAGAGCAACCACTAAGAATGTAACTCAAAACATAATTTAAAACAGAGAAATTAAAATGTTACACTAGAAAATAGTGACTCAATTAAAAAAATAAGACAATAAAGAAGAAATAAAGGAACAAAAAGTGAGACATATAGAAAACAAAGTAAAGTGGCATATGTATTTCCAACTATATCAGTGATAACATTAAATATGAATTAATCTAAGAAAAGGACAGAAATTGCTAAAAAAATCAGGTTACATATCATGCAAATTAAAAGAAACAAGTAGTTTCAAAGTAAAAAGATAGAAAATGATAATACCATGAAAAGCAATCACAAAAAAGTGGTTGTACTTATAACAGACAAAATAGACTTTTAGCAAAAAATATTACTAGAGATTAAAAAAAGACATTCACACTGATAAAAGGATTCTTCCACCAAAAAATTTTGACAATTATAATTATAAACATATATATACCTAAAAACAGAGCTCCCAACAAACATGAAGAAAACATGGATAGAATTGAACAGAGTATATAAATTAACAATAATAATAGGAGATTTTAATACCCTTTGTTCAATAATGGACAGGACAACTAGGCAGAAGATAAGCACGAAAATGAAAGTCTTAAATAACACTGTAAATCAAATAAGTATAATAAACATCTGTCAAGAGCTCCATGCAACATAGTTACAGTATAACAGAGAACATTCTCCAGAATAGAACATGTAAAACCTCATTCAATGTAAAAGCATTAAAATCATACAAAGTATGGATTCTGACCACAGTGGAATAAAATTAGAAATCAGTAACAGAATGGAATTTGAGAAATTCACAAATACTTTGGGAATTAACACAATTCTAAATAACCAATGGTTTAGAGAAGAAGTCACAAGGAAAACTATAAAATTCACAAATACTTTGGGAATTAACACAATTCTAAATAACCAATGGTTTAGAGAAGAAATCACAAGGAAAATTATAAAATATCTAGAGATGAATGAAAACAACACATCAGAACTTATGGGATACAGTAAAAGTAGTGCTCAGAAGGAAATTTATAGCTATAAATACCTATATTTTGAAAAGAATGATCTCAAATTTGTAATGTAAACTTTCACTTTAGAAAACTAGGAAAGGAAGAGCAAAGCAGGAAGATTCACACTTCCTAACTTCAAAACCTACTGTAAAGCAATTATAATCAATACAGTGTAGAACTGGCGTGAGGATAGGCATATAGGTCAATGGAACAAAATTTAAAAAACAAGAACTAAAACCGTACATTTATGGTTAATTATTTTTCAACAAGGGATCTGAAATTCAATGGGGATAGAATAGTTTTTTTAATTAATGATCCTGAGACAAATGGTTATTCACATACAAAAAATGAGGTTGGATGTCTTCCACATACCATGGACAAAAATTAACTTAAAATGGATCATAGACCAAAATGTTATGACTGAAATTTAAAAACTCTTCAAAGAACACATAGGAGTAAATCTTTGTGACTTTGGATTAGGCTGTAAATTGTTAGATATAACACCGAAAGCACAAGTGACCAAAAAATAGATAAATCGAACTACATCAAAATGTGAACTTTTGTTCAGAAAACACTAGTATTGAGAAAGGAAAAATAAATCACAAAATGGGAGAAAATGTTGGCAAATTATATATCTGATAAAGGAGTTTTACATTACAAAATCTCTTATAACTCAATAACAAAAAGATAAATAAATCAAATTATCATTGTTACAGACTGAATGTTTATGTCCCTCCAAATTTCGTATGTTGATAACTAATTCCCAATGTGTTGATATTTGGAGGTGAGGCCTTTGGGAGTTAAGCTGATCATGAAAATGGAGCCCTCATGAGTGGGATTAGTGCCCTGATAAAAGAGACTCCAGGAGTGCCTTGCCTCTTCTAACATGTGAGGATGCAATGAGAGAAACTGGCTGTCTGAACAAGAAGCAGGTCCTCACCAGACACTGAATCTGCTAGTACCTTCATCTTGGACTTCCCAGATGCTAGAACTGTGAAAAATAAATGTTTGTTGTTTGTCACTCTGTCTATGTTATTTTTGTTATAGTGGCCTGAACAGACTAGGATAAAGGGCAAAAGATTTTGATAGACATTTCTCCAAAGTATATTTACAAATGGTCAAAAAGTATACAAAATGCTGATTGACATCATTCATCATTAGGAAAGTTCAGATAAAAACCATGATGAGGTTCTACTTCCAATCCACTAATACATCAAAAGATATATGAGTGTTGATGAAGATGTGGAGAAATTGGAACCCTCATGTGTTGCTGGTGGGAATGTAAAATTGTGCAGCTGTTTTAAGAAACAGTTTGGCCGTTTCTCAGAATGGCAAATATAAAGTTACCCTCAGATCTAGCAATTCCACTCCTAAGTATTTACCTAAGAAAATAAAAACATATTTTCACACAAAAACTTGTATATGAATGTTCATAGCAGCATTATTCATAATAGCCAGAAATTGGAAATGGCCCAAATGTCCATAAATGATGAATGGCTAAATACAGTGTGGTATATCCATACAGTAGAATATTACTTGACAATAAAGAAGCCCGTTACAAACAACTATATATTGTATGATTCCACTTATATGAAAGGTCCAGTGTTACTAAATCTGGAGAGAGAGACAATAGATTAGGGACTGTGTGGGGAGTGTGTGTGGTGAAGGGTCATGGAGAGAGAATATTAATGGGTATGGGAGTTCTTCCGTGGCAATAAATGGTCTAAATTAGATGGTGGTAATGGTTGAACAACCATGTGATTACACCAAAAATATTAAATTATACCACTTAATAAATGAATTATATTGCATGTTAATTATACTTTCTCTGTGTGTGTATATATATATATATTACATATATATTATGGATGCTCTTCAGAAAACAAGAAAATAAAGAGTTTGAGTAAAGACAAGAGAGACAAAGAAAGAGACAAAGGCAATGTATGAAGGGTAAAGTTTACCATTTGTCCAGAGAGAGGTTTTCCAAGGTAACAGAAATATTTAAGGATTTAAGGGACAATTGTACAGTTTTTTGCTCTGTAGTGAGTGATGTGACTTTTCTCTTCATCTTCCCTATGGAATCTTTAGTAAAATCTTCATTTCTCACTAACATTTAGCTTTTTCTTTCCTTTTGAAGTACTTGTAAAAATATTCAGTCTAATTTTAAGATTTGTGTGGCACAAGAATATTATCTATCCACCAAGGAGAGCCAATCTATGAGATAAGAATAGAAAGCCTCACGTTCAGGGCTGTCTGGCAATGAAGCTATGAGCTTCAAAGGACTCGGGAAGATACTAAAGCACTCTTTATCAAAAAACTGTAACAAATGAAGATTAAACTTGTTAGATGATTTGAATTTCAAAATGGTCTCATGTGCTTTATCTTCTTAATGAGAATGTAAGAAAGGCAAAGTTGCCCCATTATTTTATAGCATATTATATAACTTTATTATTTATTGACTTTTTCAAAGTGTCAAAATTTATACAGGAAAGGTACTACCTATTATTATGATGTACCATTCAGTGTACAATCCTTGCAAATACAATCCTTGACATGAAGTGATGTTATTGATATCATTGAGATTAATGGTGTATCCTAAAACATAATCTTCCCTGACACAAGGACAGGATAATGTCACATGGAGGCAAGAAGGGGGAATAGTTAGGGATGGGTTAAACTTATACAACAGAGACAAAAATTACAAAATCTCAAGCAAGAGAAGTTTATTTCTCCATTATGTAAAAGGGTGGAGATAGGCTGGTGGTACAGGGAGAGTGGGCAACTCTGCTCAATGAAGATATCAGCCAACCAGTTTCTAATGGAACCCGAGTAAGTTTCCCCATTTTGATATTAATGTAACCGAGTTTTAAGAGATATGGGGACTACAACACAGATAACTATTAGTGTCAGAGATAGAAAATAGATGTAGATATTTTGGCTGCCAATGGCTAACTATTTCTCAGACTCCAAAGCACACCTTCCAGTGAGAGCTTGTTCATTAGATTGTCATCACCTTGAGTACAGGGACAGCATATTGTACATCTTAGTTATGCCTGGCCTCTTTTACTCAGAGTGAGTAAGACATTCAAATGTTATCTTTAATGAATAATCACAGGGTATTGGAAATTGGATTTTTTTAAAAAATTGAGATATAATTAACACATGGCATGTAAGTTTAAGGTATGCAAAGTATTGATTTGATACATTTATATCTTGCAATGTCATTACCACCATAGCATTAACCAATACTTCTATCACTTCACAAAATTATCATTTCTTTTGTGTGGTGGAAACAAGATCTAGTTTCTTAGCAACTTTGAAGTATAATACAACATTGTTTTCTATAATCATTACACTGTGTTTAGATCTCCAGGACTCATTTATCTACTGGCTGAAAGTTTGTACCCTTAAACAATATTTCCCCAATCCCCCTGGAGGTTGGATTTGATGACTTGCAAAGAGAGGATACTAGATTTCTCCTAGAATCTCCATGTTCTAAGAAATGTTATTGCAATTGGAGAAATATTACCGTCTCTGTTTTCCCAGGTTTTTTTCCCAAGACCCATACTTTATATGGTTTCAGTCATTCCTTATCTGACTGAAATCCTGCTCTTTGGCAATCTCACTAATTCTCTGAATTCAATTAAGACCAGGGAAGAAATACAAATGGCCCCTGGGCGGACAGATTGCTGTTATAAAGAGGAAAGATTTCAAAAATATCCTTCACTGGGTAGCCTAGGGTGTTGGACACTGCCATGTTTATACCTGGTTTTGAGACTTTGAGGGTAGTTTAGGATAACTCTAGAATATATTCTCACTGCCCAGGTTTTGTGACCATAGACCACCCTGCTTTTGTCAGACTGAGGAAGTAGTATGATTTGGGTCCCTGAATTGCAGGGTAGCTGGTTTTATTTTTAGTGCATAATGTTTATTTCCCTGAGGGATTCAGATGAATATCGTGTGCTAAGAATTTTGAACTTTTTGTTTGCAAAAGAAAATAAGCAGCTCAGATATAGGATTCTGTATGTAGAGCGAGGCCCAGGTGTCGGAAACACTTACACAACCTGTAAGACTCCCTGATGAGGTTTCCTTCTCCTGGCTTCGCAGTTAGTTCAGTTTGTGTTTACACAAATGAGAAAACAAATCAGTAGTTAACAGGAACACCGCTGTGCTGCCACGTTAACTTTCACCTTATAACCAGATGATGTCATTGCATGCAGATTACCCCAGTGGGGACTCTGCCAGGCAGGGGAGTGTGCACAGGGTCCCCTCCTGCTGGGATGGCAAAAATAGAATCATCTTTGTCAACCTAAATCAACAAGAAAGTGCAGTGGTTTTTGCATGTGGATGGATGTTGAATTATATTGAGTAGCATAGCTATTATCTTTACCCTATTAATTTCTCAGGACTGATGCAACAAATTACCACACATTCAGTGGTTTAAAGCAACAGAAATGCATTTCCTTACAATACAGGGCCCAGAGTCTGAAATCAAGATGCCTGCAGGGTTGGTCCTTTCAGGAAACCCTCAGGGAGAAACCGTTTCATGTCTTTCTCCTAGAGCCTCTCTTCAGTGGCTTCTGACAGTCCTTGGCATTCCTTGGCTTGCGGCAGCATAACTTCAATCTCTGCCTCTGACTTCCTTCACAATGTTGCCTTCCCTTTACATCTGGATCCAGATTTCCCTCTTCTTGTAAGACACCAGTCACTGGATTAAGGCCTACTGTGATTCAATATGACCTCATATTGAATTGATTTCTTGTATTATGTAAAGATCCTATTTCCAAATAAGGTCACATTCACAGGTACCTGGGGTTAGGACTTCATCTTTTGTAGGGACATAATTCAACCCACAACATGTTTAGTTTAGGATGCTTGGAAGAGAAGTCCATGTTCTTATGTCTTGTGTAGGAGTAGCCTGGAGGGGTAGTGGTTGAGGCAAAGAGCAAGCCCTTGGTGGTGTTAGGAGGAATTTAGGGAAGATGGTGTGTATTTGCAGAAGGCTGGCCCAGGATTGGGCTGTCAGTCTACAAATATGTATTAAGTTTCACCATGAGTCAGACACTATTGGTGATATGGTATTGGACAAATAGATGTGGTCTCTGGGCTCAACTGGGACAGGAGAAGAGAGGCTGATTATTCTTGTAACTTGGTGTCTGTTATGCAGATTGTCTTCAGCCCATTTTCCCCAAAGGTTCATGTTGCAGACGTAGAAACAGTGAGCTAGGCGTGAAACAGACATCTGTAGGATGCACACAGTCACAATGAGTGAAATATTGGGGGCAATAGGCAGTAATTTTCTAGGCCACAAAAGGCCAGGGAAGCTTTAGGACACTTTGGTTTAGACCAAAGCATAAATGGAGCACTTTCTGAGAGTAATCCCTGCAACAGTGAGACTCTGGCCAAGCAACATTGGTGCCAGAGGGAAAGAGCACTGTATTAGTTTCTTGTTGCTGTTGTAACATATTGACACAATGAGTGCCTTAAAACTGCATACATTTATTACCTTAAAATCTCCATGATCAGATGTCTGTAATGGGTCTTATGGGATTAAAATCAAGGTGTTAGGAGAATTGTGTTTCTTCTGGACGCTTTAAGGAAGAGTCTGTGCCTTGCCTTTTCTAACTTCTAGAGCTGTGCACATTCCTTGGCTTGAGTCCACATCACTCTGACTCTGACTCTCCTGCTTTTCTCTTTCACTTATAAGGACCCTTGTCATTACACTGGGTACATCTAAAAAACCCAGGATAATCATTGCATTCCCAGATTCTTAATCACATCTACAAGATCTTTTTTTCCGTATAAGGTAACTTATTCACAGGCATTTGGCATTAGTACATAGATAACTTTGGGGGTCATTATTCTACTCACCAGAAGCACCCCTAGTCATCATTGCAGAAATCTGGACCTCAGAGGCTTCACCAGGACAGGTGGCCAGATGAGCTGCCATTTGGTCAGATAAGGCTCTGGACATTGGTTCTGTTTATCTTAGGAAGACTTTCTGCATTCAAGTAAAGATTTGTTTACAAATAAAAACTGTTGTTTTTTGTGGTGGGGTGTGTGTGCGTGTTTCTGTGTGTATGTGTGTGTGTGCCTGGGAGTAAGGGTGAATGATGTCTGTATCCCCTCCCTTCAGCAATGTTCAACTCCAGTGTTAGTGCAGTAGTCATGCTTATTTTTTTGCATATATAACCTATGCTCTGTTGTAGTCCAACTATGCCAAAATGTCCTGAATAAGTGTACAAAATATAGGGACATCTTGTGTATACTATATACTTAACATAGTATATCAAAATGTCCATATCCAAATATGCATTGTATATCCATAATTCATATTGTTATATATAATCTGTATCATGGTAAATTTTATAATCATCCTAATGAATAATATGAATATTATTATATTTATATTAATACTAATGTGAATACTGCTATATAATTTATATACAAATGTATGTGAACTATTTTATATAACTATATTAAATATATATACACATATATATACATACATATAGATATAGGCACAATGTGTAAATATACATTTCCTTTGATCACATTTTATTTCTTGGACTGTCCTTTCCTTGGTCCATGAAGTTTGATAAAACAGACAATTGCATTAAAAAGATAATAGACTTTAGAGTAGACTACAGAGCAAAATACAAGATTTCAAGGAAGAGAACCAATATACCTTGAGCAATTGCTTTATATTTTATATTGCTTAATATTCTCACCAACTGTATGAGATAGTTAAATCATAATTATACCTATTTTAGAGATGAAAAATTTGAGCCTCAAAAGCCAGTGAGTTTTCTAAGATCAGGCAGCAGCTTTTGTCAGAATTCGAGCTGAATTCCAGGTTTTCTGATGAATCCTACTCTGTCACGTATAATCATTATGACTTGGCATGTTTGTGCAACTGTGAATGGATGTGATGATGACAACAGCTTGTTCACAGAGAGTGGTAAGGGTCAAGGTCATGAATATAAGATAATGCATGCAAGATTCTGTCAACTGTAAAACACCATGAAATGCTTTGTTAGATGGCATGCTGCTGAGTGTATATAATGGCATGTTAAATTAGATGGAACCAAGTATTCCCTCTATAGGAGTTCAGAAAAAGATAATGTCAATGTAATACTGAAGAGGTTGTTACTGATGTGGAGTATTAATCTTTGATTAATCTAATTTATCCCTCCCACATTTCTGCTGTAGTTATCGGTTCCATTGTATAGTTGAGGAAATAAGAATTCAGCAATGATAAATAATATGCTCTCATGGTGCTTAGGTTCAAAATTAGAAAGTCTCTAAAAGCCATATTCTTTTGACTGCTTTCCACATATTCTCAACAAAGTTGTAAGTCCTCAGTGGTAAAAAGATACATTGGTGCTTGGTGGCACTCTGAAGTACTCACCTCTTATTCAAATAGGGCAGTGGTCTTACAGGAAAAAAGGAGACATACCAGTGTTCAGATAATTATAACATAAAATAGTAATTATTAAAATAAATCGTTAACCAGCTGACTTCCTTACACTCTCAACTATCTATATTTTCTTTCTTTCTGCAAGTGCAGTCTGGCTTTTCCACATTCTGACAGTGGTTTCAGGGAAAGCAGGAGGTATTGAAAACAGGAGAAAGTTCTTTTAAGGCCTCAGGGCAAGCTCTAAGTTCTTTAGATGGATTTGGTTCACATTCCTTGGTGAAACCTCTGTGCATATCAAAACCTTCTGCAAGACACCATCCACCCATCCACCATCCTTTCAGATATGCAGTTTAGTTAGTGATGAATGCTTACCATCTCTTGCTTCCTTGTGTACATTTGTAACAAATCTGAACCTCTGACCTCTAAAATAGTAAATACAGCCTTGCAATTTTTCTAATTTTTTCAAGTTTTACTTGAGACCAAAAGTGTGAGCTTTTAATTAATACCTCCCAAGAATCTGCCTACAACAAGTATCTGGAACATAATTTTTTCTGGACTGGAATACAGATGCTTCTGTCACTTCTCCATCCAGGTGCTTTTGTAACACCTCCTCATGCTATAAATGTTTACTCTAATGTTACATCCCTCAGAAAGCCTGCCCAGATTAGCTTTTCTCCTGTCTGAGTTGGATATATTTTGTTTTTAGGGAAGCCTGAGCTTACCTAAAAAATCGAGCAAACAGAGAGCAGAAATCTTATATTTAAATCCATGAAGTCTCATATAGAATCGTAATTAAGGAGATGCTTAATTTTTTAAAAAGATAAATAAATTGCAATAGATAAATGGAGAGCCAACAAAACAGTCTACAATTAAAAGGAAGATTGTCATAAACTTCATGAATTTTACACTGAAGAGAGTCCTATAGCTTCCCTCAAACGATTGAATAACACTCCTTTTGTAAGTAGGATACAAATTCTGCTCACTAGTATTTCTGGTTCTCTTCCTCTAAGCACACGGTCAGATTTTAGTTCATTCAAGTTTCGACATGATCAGACCACTTATCTAGGTCAATAAAATACACATGTCTCCTCTGGGCAGAAGAATTTACTATCTGGGATGTGATTTTCCATATTGCCCTTTTCTGTGCTATGGAGCAAGGTGATCTTCTACATGGTGAGACTTTACCCAACCGTGCATTCTAACTATATCAGAAACAGAGGAGGATCCTATCCTAGCCAATCTACAATGGTTCCTGGACAACAAACAACTATTTTATTGCTTTAAGCCACTGAAATTTGGGGGTTATTTGTTATGGCAGCATAACCTACTTCTTTCTAAATGATACAATAAGTATTATTTATAAAATTAACATTTGAATGTAACTTTGTTGGTTTACATTGATGATCAATTATTTTTATTCATAAAGGATGCTAGAAGGTGTTTGGATAATTCTGCTTCTTGGTCATTTATCGAGATACATTTTCCTTCCTTATTCATGAACACCATGTGGGAGTCTGTCTTGGGGTGTGCATACCATAGGAACACAAGTGTCTAATACATTCCCCTGAGAATTTTTATAAGAAATGGGGTATCTCTGCATCTTATACTGTAACTTGAGAAGTTTCACTTGCCTTATGGTTTGTATTACTTCTGTTAGGAACTATCAAAAGTCCAAATATCAGTGCTTTAAGTGAGAAAGAAGCAACTGTAACTGAATTTCATCACCAACTGTTAACTCAGAAGTAAATTGAGCTAGGGAGTTGTCACATCAAGAATTAGAAAGTGACCAGGTGATGCACATGTGTTTGCCTATGGATGATAAACCTCCCCCCCCGCAAAAAAAAAAAAAAAACACAAAAAAAACTTCCTAATATTTGGGGATAGAAATCCTGCTTAAATCATTGACATTTTTTAAGAAGAAAAATATCACCAACTGAGAGCTGAGGAATCAGTAAAAGCTAATATTTTGGTATAGTTTCAGAGTATCCTGAGTAAAAATACAAGTAGTTGTTGGAAGTGCTGCTGAGTTACCTTCTGGAGTTATGAGTTTTTACCTAATGACCCATTAAAAACAATGTAATATGTATTTGAGCCTATCCCCCAAGAAACAATGCTTGCTTCCCCAATTTTTGTTCCTCCTAAAATAAGGCACCAAGAAAGGGCCTTGTATGTGTGGGCAAGATTAAGATCAGTGAATATCTAAGCAAAATAATACAATCTACTACACAGAAATTCAGCATCAAAACTGCCCTTCAAATTTAGAACCCAAGCATAGTGTTTAGTTTCCTGAAAATTAGCTGATAAGCAACCAAGTTGATAATGACAGGATTAGAAAATAAAAACAACTCCACAGAGCTGAGCATGTTGCTTTGCCTTTTCTGCACTGAGATTTTTTTAATGTGTTTCCCACTTCACTGGATACAAACCAAATTTCAACAAAATGATCATTATTATTCTTGAACAAATAATATGATGTCAAACATTATATAGACACAAATCTATGTTGATCTATTTGCTAGAGGTTTTCCATTCTCCTTTTCCCAGATACACCCATGGGAAGCATTTACCTTCAAATTTCCCTGATTTCCCATAATAATGAATTCATAATAGTTCACTTGAACTGGGTATTATACTCAATGTCAGTTTTCTGTCACTTAAACCTGTTCCCTTGGAGGAAACAGAATAACTTTCAGGATGTCTTAGCTGTTCTCTTTTTCTCAGCCCTGCCAACAGTGTACTACTTACATAAGCCTGCTATTGACTTAGGACTTAGCCTTCTTTATCCACTTTGAACATGACAAAATCCTTAAGAGGAAACTGAGGGATATTTCCCCAGCCTTTGAATCATTATTTTTTTTTCTGTGAGAGATTTGCCAAATCTTAGCTCTGGGTCCAGCCCTAAATATCTAAAGGCATTTTTCGAAGTCTAGTCCCTCTGTGGTCTCTTTCCTGGATTTACCTTAGCTTCTTAAACGTAACTTTTAAAAAAGTAAAGAAAAAAAAGAAACTAATATTATACATTCCAGTCATTCTTCTTTTCCAGGCTCTTAAATATGGACAGATAACAATCAGGTCTTCTTTTTCTTGTCACTTGGCCAAGATTTGAAAAATCTTTGAAATTCATTCCTTTTTAAAATTCCTGTTATGAATCAGTCTTTCTACTCACCTGAACTGTTATTCTTGGAGCTGTTTGTTGAGTTCTTTCAATGTTCAAAGTTTAATCCATCATTGCAGGTGTAGCCTTGCCAGGCTCAAAGAGGAAAGGAAACTTTCATGTGAAAACACAGAGTCTGCCTTGGGCAAGAGTATGAAGATGATCAAGGTCCTTGGTGCCTGAGCTGAAATCGATGACCCATTGCTTCCTGGAGGGTCCTCCGCCCCATTCATTTATGCAACTTTTATTTCCTCATTGAGTATGGGGAGACAATATACCATCATAGTTAAAGATACAGTCTTTGAACCCTGACAACATGGGTTTGAATTTCTTGCTTACCCACTTGACTGACCTTAAGTTATGTAGCCATTTCAGTCCTTAGTTTTCATTTCTGTGTAAAGGGGTGCATATCACTACTCATACCCTATGGTTAGTATCTCTTTTAAATAAGACAAGGAATATAAATTGTACAATATATTGCCTGGCACATAATAAATTCTTATTACATGTTCCTGCCATTAACAATAACTGATTCAGGCACTGAGCTTCCATTTTTCTCCCTGCTATGTCATAGCCTTTCTGATACTATAACTTCATTATTTTCCTTTTATTTTTCAAGGATTTTATTTGAATACTGTGCCAGGAAATATGTTCAGCACATTTGTTATACTCAGGTTATGTTGTCATAATCTGTGTAAGGGTATAGACTGATTGCTTCTGCAGATGTAGAATCTGTACTCAGAGAGGTCAGGTAACTTATCAAAGATTTAAGTGGTATGGTTATAATTTGATTCTAGATATATATATTTTTTAAAGCCTTCACATCCTCTCTATGCCATACCTCTTTACCCCTCAAAAAATATCAACACAGCAGTTAACACTATTTTAATGAGTAACTTTCTTTTCCCGTGCTTATTGTTTCCAAGTGGGGGGAAACACATTCACATGAACTTCCTGTTCCCTTTCGACTCTCCACAATTTTTCCCATTGTTAGTTTCATCTCAGTCCTTTTCTCTTCCCTCCTTTTAGGAATCTGCCCATTAATAGAGTGTGTGTGCTGTGGTGCACCAGAGGCCCTGCAAGAAGTCTGGTAAAGACCTCACCCCCAGCAAGAACTGCTTGTGTCTGTTTGGGAGGGTCATCCTAATGTTATTAGGCACCGTACTTTCACAGTTAGCCACATTCACCTAAACAGCTTTTAATTGTCGCTGAGAAAAGATTTTCATTTCCCTTGACCTTATTTCTAACTCTATCTCAGTTGGTTTCAAATTTATATGGGAAAACATTTATTTTATTGGGTCCTCTCATAAGTCATTGTCAAGACTGGCCTTTTAAAGTAATGCCAAAAGACAGACATGTTTCATTGGACATTTGGAAGGCCAAATACTTGTGAAAAGGGATGTTAGAAGAAGCCAGCGTTCTAATTTGTTCAGATATGCTCAAGCCTTTATTTTTCCCAGTTTTCTGTGCTGGGGCTTTCAAGGGTAAGGCTAGGTTCACAATACCTCCTATGTCTGAGGTTATTAGCAAATGATTTCAGGACACTTAATCCCATGCTCTTCTGATTACTCTCTAAGTGAGCTCTTGCCAAATTTCTTGGGACAGGAATTGATTTTAGAATCAACTAAAAACCATGCATCTCGAGGAGCAACTGGGCCCATGAGCCACAATTACTGAGCCTGCGCGTCTGGAGCCTGTGCTCCGCAACGAGAGAGGCCGCGATAGTGAGAGGCCCGCGCACCGCAATGAAGAGTGGCCCCGCTTGCCACAACTAGAGAAAGCCCTCGCACAGAAACGAAGACCCAACACAGCCATAAATAAATAAATAAGTAAATTTAAAAAATAATAATAATAAAAAAAACCTATGCATCTTTTGTCTCCCAAGTGAAGACAAAAAAGTGAGAGCAAAATTTTGCATTTAATTTATTTAAATATATTTTATTTTTTCACTCATTCATTTATTTCTCTATCCTTTCAATGTTTACTAAACTCCCCTTCTTTGACTAGGACTTTACTAGCACTGTGATACAATGGTGGCTAAGCATAAGGGATTCTTAAGTTCAGAGAACTCAAGCAGGACTCCTATATTAGTACAGATCTGTTTTTATTTATGTCATTATATTTTGAGTGATAAAACCTGACCCTGGTTAGTTTAAGAAAAAAAGCAAATATTTGGAAGGATGTTCAAGTATCTGGTGGAATAGGAGAGGGTGTCAACAACTTGGGAAGGAAAGTAACCAGGGAGATTCTAACTTGGAACAGCTGAGACACTTAAATCTTCTACCTGGAAGCCTGTCATTAACCTGACCCAGCTTTATGACTTCCTGTCTCTTTGTGCCTCTCTGCCCTTCATTAGATATCTAAGTGGATCAGACTGGATTAAGTGCATACCCTTCATCCACCAAACATGGCCATGAGGCGGATTGTCATTTAAGTAGTAATAGGGCCACTGACATGTGAGGGCTATCCCCAGAGAAGGCAGAATTACTGTGAACTGATATATTTATTGCAAGAAGACTCTGCTTTATGAAATAGGTGAAATTTCTGTTTGTGTAGGTCAAAATGATAAAGTATCATTTATTTCCAATGGTCCAATCTAAACAAAATTGACTTCTTGGTTCTCATCACATCTATGATTTTTTCTCTCATATGGTCAAAGATGTCACCCCCTAAAGTGATTCAACAATTCACATGTAACCCTCAGGCCTCCATGAAAATAATGGTCATTTTATTTTCTACTTTTTTTTCAAGTACCTGCATCCTCATTTCTCATGGGGTAATGAGAATAGGAGCTGCATGGATGGTTGGCTTCAGATGTTGGGTGGAATAATTAAGCATATGTCCTGGCTCAAAGTAAGTGCTTAAAGAATGTTTGTTGAATAACAGAGACTGTATGAAGCTTAACTAAGGTAACAAACTGTTATGGGTTAAATTGTGGCTCCCCAAATTTCATATGTTGAAGGCATAAGTCCAGCACCTCAGAATGTGGCCATATCTGGAGATAAGGCCTTTAAAGCAGTGATTAAGTTAAAATCAGGTCCTTAGAGTGGGTCCTTAATTCAATCTGACGGGTGTCCTTATAAGAAGAGGGAGTTTGGACCCACAGAGAACCACCAGGGATGTACACATACAGAGGAAATGTCATGTGAGGGTACGGTGAGAGGGTGACCATCTGCAAGCCACGGAGTGAGGTCTCAGAAGAAACCAAACCTATCAACACCTTGATCTTGGTGTTCTGGCTTCCAGAACTGTGAGAAAATAAATTCCTATTGTTTAAGCAACCCAGTCTGTGGTATTTTTTTATGGCAGCCCTAGGCAACTAATTTGCCAACTATCCTGGTTTGCCTGGGAAGGAGGGGTTTCTAGGAACATAGAACTTTCAGTGTAAAATTGGAAAGTTCTGGGCAAATTAAGGCAAGTTGGTCATCTATAGTTTAAGTTCACGTATGTGTATGATCCTATTGAAAATAGCTTGGGAGAGGAAAATGGCTACTATCAGAGGAGTAAAGAAAGGATCATATGTCAAGGATCTATCATAGCACCTGACAAATAGTTGCTGTTCAGTAGGTGGGATTAATAGTAAAGATAAAATTAATACATCTGTACCTTATTTTATTGTGCTTCACTTTATCACACTTCACAGACATTGCATTTTTTACAAATGGAAGGTTTGTGGCAACCCTTGGTTGAACAAGTCTATTGGCACCATTTTTCCAATAACATTTGCTCACTTCATGTGTCTGTGTAACATTTTGGTAATCTTTCAATAATCTTTCAATAATTCAAAGTTTTTCATTATTATTATATTTGTTATGGTAATCTGTGATCAGTGATCTTTGATGTTACTGTTGCAGAAAAGATTACAACTTGCTGAAGGCTCAGATGATGGTTAGCATTTTTTAACCATAAAGTATTTTTAAATTAAGGTATCTACACTTTTTTTAGACAGAATGCTATTGCACACTTAATAGACTACAGTATAGTGTAAACATAACTTTTATATGCACTTGGAAACTAAAAAAAATTCATGTGACTTGCTTTATTGTGATTCTCGCTTTATTGTGGCCGTCTGGAACTGAATATCTCTGAGGTAAACCTGTATCTCTTCAAACTTATTATATATTATTAATTTGTATTAAAAGAAGTAAACATATCACAACTTATCCTGACAATCACCTCTATTACTACCACTTTTCGAACAAGGAAATTGACTGAATCTCAGAGAGATTAATTTTAGAAATCGTAAGTAAACCTACCAAAGGTCATGCCATTTATAAGTAATGACACTGGGATACTAGGTGAATTTGGTCTGATCCCAACTTTGAGTTCCTTCCTTGAGATGCCCTCTGCATTCTTAACTCGCATTACTTCAACTGATTCCCTTTGTGGTGTTCCTTTCACTCTTTTTAAAAAAAAAATATACCATATATTATATTTTCAGACCCAGTACATCAGTATATGAACACATTCTTGTATTTGGGATTTAAATACTACAACACAAAATCTGAAATTAGTTTGGCTCACACAAACATAAGCAAACACATTGGAAATACATGAGTGGATAATTTTCGACTAAAGTTTTAAAGCATGTTTCTTATACAAACACTGTGGCATATTGAAATTTGATATATGTTATTGGTTACTTTTCTTCTGAATTTTCCCATGTTTCTATCTAAATCACACATGCATAGATATGTTTTATATACTGAACTAAAGCTTTTGTTGCTTCCATGGCTTGAGCACTAAGGTCATGATTTTCTAGTTTCTGATTTAGCTGTTCTCATGGGGTACTCTGTACTCAATCACTGATTTTCATTGCTTAATAATTTACTCAATATGTGTACCCACTCTATGTTACAAATACAAGTTATAGGTACAAATAAACCCAACCCCTCTTCTCTTAGTAGTAGAAGAATTTTCATGTGTAGTAGGGAAATTTTAGTCAACAATATACCCTCAATTTTATTATAACAATTTGTATATTGAATTAATAGCTCCCAGGGAAAAGATTCTAATTTTCCTCCAAGAGCAATATCCCTACTCTCTAGACTCAAGGCTGAGATATGCTGTTACACAGGACTCACAGTTTGGGTCTAGCTGTCTAACTTGATTTTCTTGTTGTCCTCAAAGGTAAATAAGAAAAGTGTGGATAGAGCAGGGAGCAAAGAACTCACACTAAATTGCTCTTTTCTTACTTTTAGAAAACCAAGACCTCTTGTCTAATCCATCAATAAGCAACCATAATAGTCTATGAATAATCTGGAGTGAAATAGACACAGGTTCGGTGTTCCCTGCAATGACTGTGAAGAGTGGCATGTATAAAACATGATCTGTAAAAATGTTTACTGAGAGGAAAGTCATCATGCTGCCTGGGGCTTTGTCTTCAGGGTCATTTTCACTGAGAGCTAAGGTTGTAGCTGTGGCTTCTTCATTCCAGTTCTGTTACCAACCTTGGCTGAAAAGAAGTGCTCACTGGCTAAATGAGACCACAGTGACAAAGACCTACTGGAAAATGCTGTTTTCAAGAGAGAGATGTTAGAAATCATAGCATGATATTTGGAGACCTCAATGTTTAGACACACATTTCATAGCAAATAAAACCTTGTTTTGCTGTACCAATAAGACATTTTTCTAGCTATTTCTCTCCAAATGCTCTCCAAAAATACATAGTACAGCATATCTTTTAAAGTCTAATGGTTTTTCTAAGAATGATTTATTGTAGTGAGTATTTGAGGAGGTGGATGATATGAGGTGGGATTCCCCTCTGTCTGACCCCACATCTCTGTGTATGAATCACTCTTCCTAGGTTATGGGGTGGGAGTGACAGGTGTTCCCTGAGTTGGCCCCTGTTCCCCTTGGCCACTGTCACGTCCAGATCTCTGGCCACCAAATCCCATTTCTCAGACAGTGGGGTTATTTGAGCAGTTTCCCATTCATCTCTTGAACTTTGCTTAGCACAGAGAACAAGACAAGGTGACTCTGAGGTCACTGTGGGGACAAGGCAGGTCATCAATGAAGGCTGCTCTCTCCACCTCAGCAAAGCAGAGTTGCTCTGGAAGGGGCTAGTCATCACAGTGAGTAGTTATGTTTCTGATCAACCCGGAATTTCTTTATCTTTGGTGAGAACGCTTTGCTTGCCACAAAGCTGGTCCGTGAGGTTGGGATTGACTCAGCTGGAGTCAAAGGTCAACATGTTGTGGTCATACTTGAAGTAATACATCTCAGGGGCTGGGAGTGTGGATGGAAATAAAAGTGCTGGGGGCCTTGGAGCCTGCTACAGATGATCTAGGGCATCGTCTCAGCCTTCCATGGCAGCTGTGGTGGTGCCCTTGACAACAGGAACTCTCTCTTTCTCTGGCTGGCTGAGAGCCTGCATCTACCTCTGATTGGGATTGGTACCCTAGTGGCTGTAAACGTAGGGTGTATCTCAGGAATCAATTGTCCTGACATTGATCAGTATGGGCACCCATGAGAAAAAAGGTAACTGGGGCCCTAGGAAATGCCGAGTGGGAGGCTGTGGCTGGAGGCAAGAGGATGCTTCCTCAAGGGAAGAGAGTCACCACTACCAGCACCACCACTGAGCTTCAGTCTTATCATAAACCTGGCCTCGGGGCACTTTCTCTCATAATTTCTATGTGGTCCAGGTGGTTTGTTCAACAGCAGCAGCAGCAATAGGAACATCTGGTCCATAGAAGGACATGGAGGATGAAGGTGAGAGAGGCCAGTCTGGGACAAGCTGCCAGCCTCATATGCCACTTGCCACAGGTCAGGGAGGCATATCTAGTTCAGATTATCTGGGGGAGGTTTTGGGGGGGGTACCGTTCAGTCAGTGGGCTTCCCCCTGAGGGTTCAGTGTCTGGCTGGGATGGCCCTCACGTTTTGGGTGTGGAGTGGCATCTGGTCACAGAACAGGCTAGCTTTGCTCTGGGCCAGGGGTCTACTTGACCTGGCATCGGGTAGCTTCTCTCTCTCTGCTTAAATAGGGAGAGTGCATCCTCCGGGCCTGGGAGAGGCAGCTCCACTTTCTGTTCTGTAGAAAGACATGGGGTACGGGCACCTCTCCTCAGGAGAGAAAGGAGGGGCGAGTTTCTACATTCTTTTGCTTCACAGGAAGGTTTTGAGATGGCCAATTTGTGACTCGCTAGTATATTCGTAGAAAGGACCTTCTGTCCTTGAGACAAGGGCAGAATGAAAGATCAAAGGGTCATCTTCAGGGAGGGCACAATCCGGGGAGAGGAGGGCACTGCTGCTCAGGCAGCTTCTTGGGGTTGCTAGTGATGATGCTTTTGCCACAGCTCTCTCCACCCCGGAAGCCCAGGTCTCCTTCAGAAGTTATGATCAGACAGGTCAAGGTGGAGGCTGCTGTGCACAGGGTCCCTGCCCTGGGTGAGGCTTGGTTCACGCCTGTCTGGGAGGTTGGAGTCCCTCTGGAATTCAAGAACTTAGAGGTTGGATACTTGCTTCTTTGGCTATTATTGCTGCTGTTTGTCAAAAATGTTTATCTTAAGTCCATTTTTTAATGTCTACAATCACATGGAATTCCATGCCATAGAAGAGTTAAAAAATGTAAAGGAAACAAGTGTTTATTAATTAAATATGATATGCCAGACACATTCTCCACTGTTTTTTTGTATTAAGCCTCACATTTAACCCTGTGGGTTTGGTCTTATTACCTCATTTTATAGATGAGTAGATTGAGCACAGACCTAACTCAATTTAGAGGGCTATGAATCCAGATAGTGTTTGGGAAAGATTCTTCAATAACTAGACACCTTTTCCCTTGGGACAACTAATGCCATAGACTTCAGGTTTTCTTAAATAATCTATTTAAAATAATTTTTAACACATTTATTATCTAAAATAAAAGTAGTCTCTTGTAATCTCCCAGTAACCTTGTGAGGATAACAGATTGGTCCATTTCATCATAATTTATGTATGAGGACACTGAATCCCAGAGACTAAATGATTCACCTAAGGCCAGGGTCCCCAACCTCCATGGCCGCGGACTGCTACAGGTCTGTGGCCTGTTAGGAACCGGGCCGCACAGCAGGAGGTGAGCAATGGGCGAGTGAGCAAAGCTTCATCTTCTTTTCCCCATTGCTTGCATTACTGCCCGAAAAATCCGCCCCCACCCCTGCGCTGTCTATGGTGCCAAAAAAGTTGGGGACTGCTGACCTAAGGGATCTCAACTTACATTTAATGAAACTGTATTCTTTTGAGATTGTCTCCTACATCTTAGTCTGACGTTTGTTTTACTTTGCCCTGCTTTTGTTTGTGGGTTATGATGAAGGCTACTGAGATGGAAAATATACTGGAGATGTTACTTTACATGTTCAGGACTTTGCCATTTTTAAAGGGCTTTCCCATAACCTCACAAATGCATACTACTTCTGAAATTTAAAAGATTATGGAGAGCAAGTCACACAGCTCCATCTCTGAACAGGAGACATGTGCAGGACTCAGTGGGTTCCCCAAACAGAAAGGGTGACAGTGTTAAGTTCCAGAAGGTTAAACTGAGTCTTGAAGAACTCAGGTAAACTGCTCACTGGTGACAAGGCTGATATAGCAGCAGAAGAGCTGAAAATTAGCTTTCCTGAAAACTGGGGCAGTTTTCTTTTCTTTCCTTTTTCCTTCCTTACATGTTTAATGAATTAAACTTTTTTTGCTTAGTTGCACATGGGACAGCTCTATCATTCCAAGCAATGTGAACAGGGTTTTAAATAGTGACATCATCGTAGACTAAGATGTGTTCATTGCTATAAGCAGAAAGCTTCCGGCTGCAATATAATGAGGCAATCTCAGAGAAGCTTAGACCATTGTTTGCCTTTTGCCTTTGTTTGCAAATTCAGCACAACTTCATGAGAACTGCCAGAAAATGATAAGAGTGTAGCAAAATTACTCATAACTCAAGGGACTGGCTGAAACCAAACTGTCATCACCTCTTCCTGTGGCAATTTGAGATGGCCAAAGAGACAGGCACCTGCAAGACGGTTTTATAAGGTCAGGATAACAGCAGCAGCTAGGCGTACACACTTTCCCTGGCAATTCCACCTTTGAGACCCAGTATCCTGGATTCTACCAAGGTGACTGAAAAATCTCTGTTGCACAGAATATTGCCTGTAAAAGTCGCTTTGTAAAAATAGTCCTCGAAAATAAGGTCTCAATGAGAGTAAAGATAATGATTGGGTTTCCAGAAATAAAGAAAGAAAGAAAAACACCCAACTTTTATTTTTATTAGACATGTCGCAGGTTTCAATGGAAGAGAGGAGGAAAAGGAGGAGGGGGAGGGGGAGAAAGAGGTGGGGTAGGAAGAGGAGATGGAGATTATGGGAAAGCCCATTAAAAATGGCAAAGTTCTGAACATGTGAAGTAACATCTCCAGTATATTTTCCATCTCAGTAGACTCCATAAGAACCCACAAATAAATGTAGGGCAAAGTAAAATGCACATCACACTAAGATGTAGGAGACAATCTCAAAAGAGCACTGTTTCATTAACTATAAGTTGAGGTCCCTTAGGTGAAGCATTTAGGAGGAGGAGGAGGATGGGGAGGAGGAAGCAACAAGGACCATTCTGAAAAATAAATAACTTTAGTGCAAGGTTGTTAACAGGGCCCAAAACCTGGTATCTACACCCTATGGAGATTTTGCCGTTCCTGCACCAGTGTGATGAGAGTAGGATCAAATAACATGTGAGGGGCCCCAGCCTTTCTCCACGTTCCTTCCCTCCCACCCCTAATGAGAATTTTAACTTTCTGTACTTTCATCCTCACCCTCCAGGGAGAGTGCCTAAGCCTGCTTGCTTGCTGGGCTCGTGAGATCTGCAAAGCTTGAGAGGAGAGAGCTGCAGGTGCTGGAGGAAGGGAGAGGACTCCAAGCCTGTTCAGTCAGAGCCCCTCCTCTTTCCTGTTCATTGGTATTTTCTTGTAGATAATCTGAATAATGGGTAACATGGAGAGAGAATTATAAAAGAAGCAAGGCATGATACTAATTAGCTTTGGGAGGAAGATACAGGGAAGAGTGTATGGAGGGGGTTGTTTGTGAGGCTAAGGGCAGGCACTGGATATGGGATATGGGGCAATTGGGAGAAGATTTTGAAAATTCTTACTAACTTGCTTGGGAAATATATGGGATCACTGGAATACATTATTTCACCATTTTGGATGTTTAATTTTTTTTAATGGGACATTTTTCTCTTTTTGAAAAATAATGGCTGTTATTTATCATGCATTAGCTATGTATATGCACTTGCTAAGGACTAACATCCCTTATCTGCAGTCTTTATAAATGGAGAGTGCTGTCTGCTTCATATAGATAAGGACAATGAAGTTTAGGACGCGTTCATCTTGTGGTCGACTCTGGAGTAGAAGAAAACATTGCCCACATGCCATTAGTGGGTTTTGTTCTGCCCCTGTCATCTGTTGATTCTCTAGTGTCTATTGTTTGTCTTGATCTCCACTTTGTGGCTTGTATTTTGAACCTGACTGTGTGTAGGGGTGAAGGAGTGGCCATGGACAAGCAATGTGGCTCACGAATGGACTACTTGAGGACTCAAACTATGTCAGCACCTTGATCCTGGTGAAGTAGAGTAATATTTGAGTTATTACTCTTAGATAGGATTACATTCCCTTTTCCATTTTGGAAAGCTAAGTATTCATTGCTATAGGGGAGGTATAGCACAGCAGAATAGGAAACGAAGACATAAGTGGCCCTGACATTTTCTAGGTTATGTCAGTTTCTCAATCATAAACCCACTAAAATAGGGTCTTCACCTAACTCTTTTTTTTTTTAACCTCTTTATTAGAGTATAATTGCTTTACAATGGTGTGTTAGTTTCTGCTTTATAGCAAATTGAATCAGTTATACATATACATATGTCCCCATATCTCTTCCCTCTTGCATCTCCCTGCCTCCCACCCACCCTATCCCACCCCTCTAGGTGGTCACAAAGCACTGAGCTGATCTCCCTGTGCTATACAGCGGCTTCCCACTAGCTATCTATTTTATGTTTGGTAGTGTATATATGTCCATGCCACTCTCACTTTGTCCCAGCTTACCCTTCCCACTCCCCGTATCCTCAAGTCCATTCTCTAGTAGGTCTGCATCTTTATTCCCATCTTGCCCCTAGGTTCTTCTGGCTTTTTTTTTTTTTTTTAGATTCCATATATATGTGTTAGCATATGGTGCTGTTTTTCTCTTTCTGACTTACTTCACTCTGTATAACAGACTCTAGGTCCATCCACCTCACTACAAATAACTCAGTTTTGTTCCTCTTTAAGGCTGAGTAATATTCCATTGTATATATGTGCCACATCTTCTTTATCCATTCATCTGTTGATGGACACTTAGGTTGCTTCCATGTCCTGGCTATTGTAAACAGAGCTGCAGTGAACATTTTGGTACATGACTCTTTTTGAATTACGGTTTTCTCAGGGTATATGCCCAGTAGTGGGATTGCTGGGTTGTATGGTAGTTCTATTTTTAGTTTTATAAGGAACCTCCATACTGTTCTCCATAGTGGCTGTATCAATTTACATTCCCACCAACAGTGCAAGAGGGTTCCCTTTTCTTCACACCCTCTCCAGCATTTATTGTTTGTAGATTTTTTGATGATGGCCATTCTGACTGGTGTGAGATGATATCTCATTGTAGTTTTGATTTGCATTTCTCTAGTGATTAATGATGTTGAGCATTCTTTCTTGTGTCTGTTGGCAATCTGTATATCTTCTTTAGAGAAATGTCTATTTAGGTCTTCTGCCCATTTTTGGTTTGGGTTGTTTGTTTTTTTTTGACATTGAGCTGCATGAGTTACTTGTATGTTTTGGAGATTAATCCTTTGTCCATTGCTTCATTTGCAAATATCTTCTTCCATTCTGAGGGTTGTATTTTCGTCTTGTTTATGGCTTCCTTTGCATGCAAAAGCTTTAAAGTTTCATTACGCCCCATTTGTCTACTTTTGTTTTTATTTCCATTTCTCTAGGAGGTGGGTCAAAAAGGATCTTGCTATGATTTATGTCATAGAGTGTTCTGCCTATGTTTTCCTCTAAGAGTTTGAAGGAGTCTGGCCATACATTTAGGTCTTTAATCCACTTTGAGTTTATTTTTGTGTATGGTGTTAGGGAGTGTTCTAAATTCATTCTTTTACATGTAGCTGTCCAGTTTTCCCAGCACCACTTATTGAAGAGCCTGTCTTTTCTCCACTGTATATTCTTGCCTCCTTTATCAAAGATAAGGTGATCATATGTGTGTGGGTTTATCTCTGGGCTTTCTATCCTGTTCCATTGATCTATATTTCTATTTTTGTGCCAGTACCATGCTGTCTTGATTACTGCAGCTTGGTAGTATAGTCTGAAGTCAGGGAGCCTGATTCCTCCAGCTCCGTTTTTGTTCTCAAAATTGCTTTGGATATTCGGGGTCTTTTGTGTTTCCATACAAATTGTGAAATTTTTTGTTCTAGTTCTGTGAAAAATGACAGTGGTATTTTGATAGGGATTGCATTGAATCTGTAGATTGCTTTGAGTAGTAGAGTCATTTTCACAATGCGGATTCTTCCAATCCAAGAACATGGTATATCTCTCCATCTATTTGTTTCATCTTTAATTTCTTTCATCATAGTCTTATAATTTTCTGCATACAGTTCTTATGTCTCCTTAGGTAGGTTTATTCCTAGATACTTTATTCTTTTTGTTTCACTGGTAAATGGGAGTGTTTTCTTAATTTTACTTTCAGATTTTTCATCATTTCCTGCTACTTTACCAAATTCATTGATTAGCTCTAGTAGTTTTCTGGTAGCATCTTTAGAATCCTCTATGTATAGTATCATGTCATCTGCAAACAGTGACAGCTTTACTTCTTTTCTGATTTGGATTCATTTTATTTCTTTTTCTTATCTGATAGCTGTGGCTAAAACTTCCATAACTATGTTGAATAATAGTAGTGAGAGTGGACAACCTTGACTTGTTCCTGATCATAGAGGAAATGGTTTCAGTTTTTCACCATTAAGAACAATGTTGGCTGTGGATTTGTCATATATGGCCTTTATTATGTTGAGGTAGGTTACTTCTATGCCTACTTTCTGTAGAGTTTTTATCATAAATGGGTGTTGAATACTGTCAACAGCTTTTTCTGCATCTAATGAGATTATCATAGGGTTTTATCCTTCAATTTGTTAATATGGTGTATCACATTGATTGATTTGCATATACTGAAGAATCCTTGCATTCCTGGGATAAACCCCACTTGATCATTGTGTATGATCCTTTTAATGTGCTGTTGGATTCTGTTTGCTAGTATTTTGTTGAGGATTTTTGCATCTATGTTCATCAGTGATATTGGCCTGTAGTTTTCTTT
>NC_041220.1:104395252-104591185 GCF_002837175.3 Physeter macrocephalus
TTTCTTCCAGGTTGTCCATTTTATTGGCATAGAGTTGCTTGTAGTAATCTCTCATGATCCTTTGTATTTCTGCAGTGTCAGTTGTTACTTCTTTTTTCATTTCTAATTCTATTGATTTGAGTCTTCTCCTTTTTTTTCTTGATGAGTCTGGTTAATGGTTTATCAATTTTGTTTATCTTCTCAAAGAACCAGCTTTAAGTTTTATTTATCTTTGCTATCATTTCCTTCATTTCTTTTTCATTTATTTCTGATCTGATCTTTATAATAATAAAGTTCTGCTAACTTTGGGGTTTTTGTTCTTCTTTCTCTAATTGCTTACTTGTAAGGTTAGGTTGTTTATTTGAGATGTTTCTTGTTTCTTAAGGTAGGATTGTATTGCTATAAACTTCCCTCTGAGAACTGCTTTTGCTGCATCCCATAGGTTTTGGGACATCATGTTTTCATTGTCATTTGTTTCTAGGTATTTTTTGATTTCCTCTTTGATTTCTTCAGTGATCTCTTGGTTATTAAGTAGTGTGTTGTTTAGCCTCCATGTGTTTGTATTTCTTACATATTTTTTTCCTGTAATTGATATCTAGTCTCATAGCGCTGTGGTTGGAAAAGATACTTGACATGATTTTGATTTTCTTAAATTTACCAAGGCTTGATCTGTGACCCAAGGTATGATCTATCCTGGAGAATGTTCCATGCACGTTTGAGAAGAATGTGTATTCTGTTGTTTTGGGATGGAATGTCCTATAAATATCAATTAAGTCCATCTTGTTTAATGTATCATTTAAGGCTTGCGTTTCCTTATTTATTTTCACTTTGGATGACCTGTCCATTGGTGAAAGTGGGGTGTTAAAGCCCCCTACTATGATTGTGTTACTGTCGATTTCCCCTTTTATGGCTGTTAGTATTTGCTTTTTATATTGAGGTCCTCCTATGTTGGGTACATAGATATTTACAAGTGTTGCATCTTCTTCTTTGATTGATCCCTTGATCATTATGTAGTGTCCTTTGTCTCTTTTAAAAGTCTTTCTTTTAAAGTCTATTTGTCTGATATGAGAATTGCTACTCCAGCTTTCTTTTGATTTCCATTTGCATGGAATATCTTTTTTCATCCCCTCACTTTCAGTCTGTATGTGTCCCAGGCCTGAAGTGGGTCTCTTGTAGACAGCATATATATGGGTCTTGTTTTTTTATTCAGTCAGCCAGTCTATGTCTTTTGGTTGGAGCATTTAATCCATTTACATTTATGGTAATTATTGATATGTATGTTCCTATTACCATTTTCTTAATTGTTATGGTTTATTATTGTAGGTCTTTTCCTTCTCTTGTGTTTCCTGCTTAGAGAAGTTCCTTTAACATTTGTTGTAAAGCTGGTTTGGTGGTGCTGAATTCTCTTAGCTTTTTCTTGTTTGTAAAGCTTTTAATTTCTCTGTCAAATCTGAATGAGATCTTTGCTGGGTAGAGTCATCTTGGTTGTAGGTTTTTCTCCTTCATCACTTTAAATATGTCCTGCCACTCCCTTCTGGCTTGCAGAGTTTCTGCTGAAAGGTCAGCTGTTAACCTTATGGGCATTCCCTTAAGTGTTATTTGTTGTTTTTCCCTTGCTGCTTTTAATATTTGTTTTTTTGTATTTAATTTTTGATAGTTTGAATAATATGTGTCTTGATGTGTTTCTCCTTGGATTTATCCTGTATGGAACTCTTTGCTTCCTGGACGTGATTAAGTATTTCCTTTCCCATATTAGAGAAGTTTTCAAGTATAATCTCTTCAAATACTATCTCAGTCCCTTTCTTTTTCTCTACTTCTGGGACCCCTATAATTTGAATGTTGGTCATTTAATGCTGTCCCAGAGGTCTCTGAGTCTCTCCTCAATTCTTTTCATTCTTTTTTCTTTATTCTGCTCTGCAGAAGTTATTTCCACTATTTTATCTTCCAGGTCACTTATCCTTTCTTCTGCCTTAGTTATTCTGCTATTGATCCCTTCTAGAGAATTTTTAATTTCATTTATTGTGTTGTTCATCACTGTTTGTTTGCTCTTTAGTTCTTCTAGGTCCTTGTTAAATGTTTCTTGTATTTTCTCCATTCTATTTCCGATATTTTGGATCATCTTTACTAACATTTTTCTGAATTCTTTTTCAGGTAGACTGCCTATTTCCTCTTCTTTTGTTACATCTGGAGGTTTTTTCCTTGCTTCTTCATCTGCTGTGTGTTTCTCTGTCTTCTCATTTTGCTTAGCTTACTGTGTTTGGGGTCTCCTTTTCGCAGGCTGCAGGTTTGTAGATTCTGTTGTTTTTGGTGTCTTTCCCCAGTGGCTAAGTTTGGTTCAGTGTGTTGTGTAGGCTTCCTGGTGGAGGGGACTAGTGCCTGTGTTCTGGTTGATGAGTCTGGCTCTTGTCTTTCTGGTGAGAAGGTCTATGTCTGGTGGTGTGTTTTTGGGCGTCTGTGGCCTTATTATGATTTTAGGCAGCCTCTGTGCTAATGGATAGGGTTGTCTTCCTGTCTTGTTATTTGTTTGGCACAGGGTGTCCAGCACTGTAGCTTGCTGGTTGTTGAGTGGATCTGGGTCTTGTCGTTGAGATGGAGATCTGTGGGAGATTTTTGCCATTTGATATTACGTGGAGCTGGGAAGTCTCTTGTGGACCAATGTCCTGAACGTGGCTCTCCCACCTCAGTGTCACAGCCCTGACACCTGTCTGGAGCACCAAGAGCCTGTCCTCCACACGGCTCAGAATAAAAGGGAGAAAAAAAAAAAAGAAAGAAAGAAGAAGATAAAATAAAATAAAATAAAGTCATTAAAATGAAAAATAATTATTAAGAAAAAAGAATTAAGTAATAATAAAAAAAAACGGACAGACAGAACCCTAGGACAAATGGTAAAAGCAAAGCTATACAGACAAAATCACACACAGAAGCATACACATACACACTCTCAAAAAGAGAAAAAGGGAAAAAATATATATGTATTATTGCTCCCAAAGTCCACCTCCTCAATTTGGGATGATTCGTTGTCTATTCAGGTTTTCCACAGATGCAGGGTACATCAAGTTGATTGTGGAGATTCAGTCCACTGCTCCTGAGGTTGCTGGGAGGGATTTCCCTTTCTCTTCTTTGTTCACACAGCTCCCGGGGTTCAGCTTTGGATTTGGCCCGCCTCTGCGTGTAGGTTGCCTGTGGGCATCTGTTCTTTGCTCAGACAGGACGGGGTTAAAGGAGCAGCTGATTTAGGGGCTCTGGCTCACTCAGGCTGGGGGGAGGGAGCGATACGGTATGCGGGGCAAGCCTGCCGCGGCAGAGGCCAACGTGAAGTTGCAACAGCCAGAGGCACGCTGTGTGTTATCCCAGAGAAGCTGTCCCTGGATCACAGGACCCTGTCAGAGGTGGGCTGCACAGGGTCCTGGGAGGGGAGGTGTGGATAGTGGCCTGTGCTTGCACACAGGCTTCTTGGTGGCTGCAGCAGCAGCTTTAGCATTTCACGCCCATCTCTGGTGTCTGCACTGATAGCTGCGGCTCGCACCCATCTCGAGCTCGTTTAGGTGGTGCTCTGAATCCCCTCTCCTCGCGCAGCACCAAGAGCCTGTCCTCCACACGGCTCAGAATAAAAGGGAGAAAAAAAAAAAAGAAAGAAAGAAGAAGATAAAATAAAATAAAATAAAGTCATTAAAATGAAAAATAATTATTAAGAAAAAAGAATTAAGTAATAATAAAAAAAAACGGACAGACAGAACCCTAGGACAAATGGTAAAAGCAAAGCTATACAGACAAAATCACACACAGAAGCATACACATACACACTCTCAAAAAGAGAAAAAGGGAAAAAATATATATGTATTATTGCTCCCAAAGTCCACCTCCTCAATTTGGGATGATTCGTTGTCTATTCAGGTTTTCCACAGATGCAGGGTACATCAAGTTGATTGTGGAGATTCAGTCCACTGCTCCTGAGGTTGCTGGGAGGGATTTCCCTTTCTCTTCTTTGTTCACACAGCTCCCGGGGTTCAGCTTTGGATTTGGCCCGCCTCTGCGTGTAGGTTGCCTGTGGGCATCTGTTCTTTGCTCAGACAGGACGGGGTTAAAGGAGCAGCTGATTTAGGGGCTCTGGCTCACTCAGGCTGGGGGGAGGGAGCGATACGGTATGCGGGGCAAGCCTGCCGCGGCAGAGGCCAACGTGAAGTTGCAACAGCCAGAGGCACGCTGTGTGTTATCCCAGAGAAGCTGTCCCTGGATCACAGGACCCTGTCAGAGGTGGGCTGCACAGGGTCCTGGGAGGGGAGGTGTGGATAGTGGCCTGTGCTTGCACACAGGCTTCTTGGTGGCTGCAGCAGCAGCTTTAGCATTTCACGCCCATCTCTGGTGTCTGCACTGATAGCTGCGGCTCGCACCCATCTCGAGCTCGTTTAGGTGGTGCTCTGAATCCCCTCTCCTCGCGCACCCTGAAACAATGGTCTCTTGCCTCTTAGGCAGTTCCAGACTTTTTCCCGGACTCCCTCCTGGCTAGCTGTGGCGCACTAGCCCCTTCAGGCTGTGTTCACGCAGCCAACCACAGTCCTCTCCCTGGGGTCTGACCTCTGAAGCCCGAGCCTCAGCTCCCAGCCCCCGCCCGTCCTGGTGGGTGTGCAGGCAAGCCCCTTGGGCTGGTGAGTGCCGGTCGGCACCAATACTCTGTGCCAGAGTCTCTCCGCTTTGCCCTCCGTACCCCTGTTGCTGCACTCTCCTCCATGGCTCCGAGGCTTCCCCCCATCCGCCACCTGCAGTCTCTGCCCACGAAGGGGCTTCTAGTGTGTGGAAACCTTTCCTCCTTCACAGTTCCCTCCCACTCGTGCAGGTCCTGTCCCTATTCTTTTGTTTCTGTTTATTCTTTTTTTTTTTGTCCTACCCAGGTACTCGGGGAGTTTCTTGCCTTTTGGGAGGTCTGAGGTCTTCTGCCAGTGTACAGTAGGTGTTCTGTAGGAGTTGTTCCACATGTAGATGTATTTCTGATGTATTTGTGGGGAGGAAGGTGATCTCCACGTCTTACTCTTCTGCCATCTTGAAGCTCCTCTTCTCCTAACTCTGAATTCTCCTTTTCAGTATGATGAGCAGTTAGACGTAACCATATGATTCTCATAGCAGATAAAAAGAGTGAAATATTTATTCTGGATTCAGGGCTCCATCTTTAGTTAATTCATTTTTTTTTTTTCTAAATCCCTTGACTGATCCAGACCTTATTTTCCTCAGTGTTATAAATATCGCAATTTATGTCAAGAACCTAGCACATAGCAGAAGCTCAGTGTGTGGCAGTGATGAATAGGGAGAAGGGGTGGGGGAGGAAGAAAAGTGAAATGGAAATCAGGTTCTTTTTATTGTGTAAAATATTCTCTTACCAACTATAAATTTCTATGTAAGTCTTAAATGGACAATTCCTTAACTCTTGGGCACTGCAGTCTCTTGAAAGAATATACATTTTGGAGTTGAGTATTCTTAAACTTTTATTATTGTTTCATACCCTGTGGTATGCTGGTACATGTTTAACAGCTGGCTTTCAGGGCAGGGGCCAGGGCTTCTTCCTAACAATTGCTGATTTACATGCTGTAAACAATTCCACTGTGGCTGACTTTCTGCTACCAAAGTGACACAGAGTGGGCTCTTATAAGCTGGTGTGAGCTGGGTTCAGTGTACTTCCCACAATGTAACCCTGCAGAAAAATTCTCTGAGACCCAGTTTCCTGGTCCATAAAGTGGGTGTATCAGTAGATGTCTCCCAGATCTAGGGCCATTGGGCAGATTAAATGTGACAGTTCATAGAACTGCCAAGCACAGTGCCTGTTACTCAGCAGTGAACAATGAACATTGGCCCCTTCTCTTTTATTGTAGTATAGTTGATTTACAATGTTGTGTTAGTTTCTGCTGTATAGCAAAGTGAATCAGTTTTATATATACATATATATGTATTCATAAAACTCTTTTTAGATTCTTTTCCCATGTAAGTCACTACAGAGTACTGAGTAGAGTTCCCTGTGCTATACAGTAGGTCCTTGTTGATTATCTGTTTTATATATAGTACTGTGTATATGTCAATCCCAATCTCCCAGTTTATCTCTCCCCTTCCTTTCCCCTCTGGTAACCATAAGATTGTTTTCTACATCTGTGACTCTATTTCTGTTGTGTAAATAAGTTCATTTGTACCATTTTTTTAAGATTCCATGTATAAGTGATATCATGTGGTATTTGTCCTTCTCTGTCTGACTTACTTCACTTAGTTGACAATCTCTAGGTCCATCCATGTGGCCCCTTCTTTTTAAAGATAATTGAAGGTTAAAAGTGCAAAAAATTTCTTCAAGGCTGTATTTATAGAGAAGTGGGAAGAGAACCATGTTCTCTTAAAAGAAAAAATATTTCTCTTACTTCTGCACCTTCTTTTTTATTCTACTTCCATAATAATCTAAACATTTTTCCTTGGCTCTCATTTCATCTGATGAGAGCTATCTGGTCAATCACAGAAAGGAAAAAATAAATGAGAAACCATAACTATGGCCTTGGTGCCATGTTTGCTTTATAAATAAAATGAATCTTTCAGAATATTCTGTCTGATAAAATGACATAGCCAAGACCCTAAAGCTGAATTTATAAGATCTTAATATACCGGTTTCAGGATTTTAATAAAAAGTGTTAAAACACTTGACTTATTATAGAGGTTGCAAAACAACTGGCTATACACACAAAGATATGTATATATGTATATATATAATACATATACATACATATGTACACATACATATATTCATATTTATACATAAATCTGTATGTGTTCATATACATATATATTAGATTACAATATTTTATTCATAAATTTTTATGTGATTTGGAACAAGGAAACCAAGAAATAATTAGTGGGTTGATTTATTTTCTCATTTATTTATTCATTCATTATTTTAATCATTCAGGCATTATACCTTTATAGAATATCTGCCACATTTCAGACATTGGGCTAGGCAAGAGGTCATACAAAGATGAATTTTATAGGTCCCTTGCACTGTAGGAATTAACTAACTCCTGGGAAGATAGAAATACACAAAGATAATTACAATTTTAAAAAGTGCAGAGCATCATGATAAAAATAAAAATGGGAGACAGTTTTTCTTCAGTTTTGTAAAGTAATGATTTTGCAGGGAACCAGGTGGAAGGGAGTATTGCTTTTAAGATAGTTTTAACTTTTTGCTTATATACTGACATTGAAGGACACAGAGCATTGGCTCCCAATAATTCAACATAGAATCGTCTCTTTGAGCTCCCATACTGAGTATTTCCTAAGACTTATTACACCCTGGGTTCAAAGTCTACCAGTACCTACATGGTGATACATTTATTGGCCTGTAGATGGCAGGCTTCGCTCATTGTTCCAGTGGATTTTACCCACTCCTGTTACATGCCCTGTTAAAATTTGCGCCACAGCCGTCCAACCCTCTGTCTAGCACTGCTCCGCAAACGAGTTACGTATTTATTTACTTGGTTCGTCTTAAAACCTTGTGGTGTGACATATTTTTCATGTCAGGAATTTTTAATGTTCCTGAGCATTTTGTGAGCACAGCTCATAAATATGTGTGTTGGCAAGACTTAAGCTTGAAAGACTTTTGATCTTCGGATGTAAATAAGGAGTTATTTAAGAAAAAAGTAGATACTGTAGAAAAATCCGGTAAATTAAAAATAGAGGCCACTAATCCCGAATATAAACGTGCCTGCTAAGCACTCTGCAACACCTCCACACCTGTCTCTTCTCTGAGACTATGGAAATCTGTGAGCGTTTGGCCCCAGGGCTGGAATTATTTCAAATAAACAGGCATTTATTGACTTTCTACTATGTGCAAGACACTGCATTAGGTGATAAGGGAATATGTAGTTGAATAAGCATAAAAACCTGGCCTTTGAGACTCCTAATTTTAGGGAGGAAGCTAATAATAATGCAGCTAGAATGTTACATCAGAAATTCCAGCAAGGTGCTATGAGAGTGGAGGTAGAGAGGATATTACACCCAATAATGGTGGATGGAATATTTGTGGAAAAGTTGGAATTATAATTGGCTGAGGGATTATACACAGAAACTTCAAGGGCAGCTCTGAGGATAAAGCACTCTAAACGTTTGCATTATTTGGAATTTTGCAAGCTCCTTAGAGGCAAAAACTGTGTGTCCCTTTTTCCTTTTTCCCCCATTTTCTGTAATGCATAAGGAAATATTCAATGAAATGGAATTTTAGATTTCATGGTCAACAAATCCATATAATTCCAAAATAAATGAGTCTCTATCCTCTATGCAATTTACTCTATTTTTTAAAATAATTATATACTACATTAAAATATAGCTATTTGGAAACTTTATAGTTTTTACTATATGCTTATTGTAAAAAGTTGCAAAATTCAAGAAAAATATTAGATAGTAATAAAAGTAACCTGCAATCCTACCTCCGTGATAAAGCTATTCCTGATATTTCAGTGTTAAATAAACTTTAATGTTTAAATAAGCATCCTAATAGCATGGTGTCTACATTTATTAAAAGTTACTAAAATCAGGCTAAAATTATTGACACATGAAGCCAGTCATGAGCACAATGACATTTTCCTGCCTTGTTAAAAATTGTAAGTGATCAATGAAAAGGATTTCCGTTTTGAAACTAGAAAAAAATAACTATGCATTTTTTCCCAGTGACATCTCATCTCTGGGATTTGTATCTTAAAGATTTGGTTTGAAGTTTCAGCTAAAATGAGTTATTTAATGGGTAGTTGCTTCTCTTTATGAAACTCTATTTCCTTTTCTATAAAGTGATGTCATAATACCTACTTTCATTTGTGAGATTGAAGAGTAGCTGTGTGCTGGACCTGACACATAACAAGCGCTCATGAAGTGTAATCCCCACCCCCGCCTTATGTCAAGTAAGTCCCTTTTCTCTTGCTCACGGAGAATTTCTGAGAAGCTTGTCAACATTGCCTTAGTCCAGGATTTCTCAATCTCGGTGCTATTGACATTAGGGTCAGATAAGTTTTGTTATAGGGGCTGTAGGATGCTGTATGATGTTTATCAGTAGCCCTGTTCTCTACTCAAGGGATGCCAGTGGCAACTTTTCTAGTTGTAGTAATCAAAAATATTTTCAGACATTGTCAAATGTCTTCTGGGTGGCAGAATCACTCTGAATTGAGAATCACTGCCCGAGTCCCTTAAAGAATGCCTGTTCAGGGGCTATAGTGGATGGGAAACGTCTCTCTCTAACAGACTTCGTGCTGTACACCATCGGCTGCACAGCTGCAACTCTGGTTGAGAGTCTTCAAGCCCTGCCTTCCCCAGATTTATTCAGCAGATACTGTGACCCCTTACTGCCCTTCCCTGAATCACTTACTTCATGAGAAGTCTTGGGCACAATAATTTATGTCTCAGCATCATTTTTCCCAGATAGCTCATGAAGTCTATAACTCTCTTTTTTTAAAAAATTTTTATTTATTTATTTTTGGCTGTGTTGGGTCTTCATTATGGTGCGTGGGCTTCTCATTGAGGTGGCTTCTCTTGTTGTGGAACATGGGCTCTAGGCACGTGTGTAGTTGTGGTGCATGGGCTCTAGAGTGCAGGCTCAGTAGTTGTGGTGCACAGGCTTAGTTGCTCAGCAGCATGTGAGATCTTCCCGGACCAGGACTCGAACAGGTGTCCCCTGCATTTGCAGGTGGATTTCTTAACCACTGCACCGCCAGGGAAGCCCTATAACTCTCTGTGTTGCCATAGGTTAATTATCTGGTTTGCCTCAGGTAAATGCTTCAACCATTGAATTAGCCTCTCCAACTGCACACCCAATCTCTCCAAGTGGGCTTCATCTTTTGGTCCTGCTGAGTCATCTGGTTTCCCACTGGCACTGTCTTAAACCACAGGACACTTGGCTGAGACCCTGGCGTCTTTCAGAGTTTGGAATCATTTTAACCTTCCAGGAACTTGGGTCTCTATATCCTCAGTAACTGATACATACATATATATATATGTATATATGTATGTATCAGTTATATAGTTATATATATAATTCTTGGAAGGAGGGGTCATATTGTTTGAATATGACTGTGATGAATATCTCTATGAAATAAGGACAATAAAATTGCACCAAGATTTGAGCTAAACCATACTGTCTATACTTGTCTTTTGTTTTCTATCTTGATTATCTTTTTCTGCCATTTTATGATTTTATAGAGTGTACACAATTATACTTATGTTTCTTCATTTATTTAGGTGACTTCAACCATGTTTGACAGTTCTGTCATATTTCTTACCGTAACAGCTCTGCCTGCATGGAAGGGCATGACGTTCTGAACAACACCTAACACCATCCAGATTCCTTTCTGATAATGTTATGATTTTCATGCGTAAATAGATGTTTAGTTGAAAATAGGCTGACCTCTGAGAAACACCTCATCGCTACCTCCCTGAAATTATAGATACTTTCCCACAAGAACTTCCTATTTTAGGGTATTTGTACCTGACCATGCTGTTGGGTATCCTTGGGTATCGAATTAGGTTCAAATAAAGTAAAACTTTTTACCATACTGCATATTAAACTTCTGGAATGGTTTTGGCCATATCAAATTCCTTTATTCAGATTTTTCTAGATTCCACCTTATTTTTTTCCTCCCATGAGTTCTACAACCTAGTGTTAGTCAATATTTCTCAAAAAGCAGAATCTCAGGGATTGAGTGTCCAAATCAAGATAATGGAGTAGGAAGATCTGAACTCACCTTCTCCCATGGACATGACAAAACTACAACTATATAGAGAACAACTCTCTGGGAACAACCTGAAGTCTAGCATATCACATTTTCTTTAACCAAGGATATTTTTAAAAGGCCACACGGTGATGGGTAGGAGGGGCACAGATGCGGTCTAGTCAGAACTCACACCTGGTATGACACTCCACAAACTGGAAGAATATTACAACTGCAGAGGTCTCCCCTGAGGAATGAGGGGTCCAAGCCCCATATCAGGCTCCCCAGTCCAGGGACCCTCACTGCGAAGGTGAACCCCCATAACATCTGGCTTTGGAAACCATCAGGGCTTATGTGGGACAGAGCCAGAGGGCTGTGGGAAACTGAGACTCTGCTGCTGAAGGGTTCACACACAAACTCACCCACTCCAAGTTCCAATGCAGAGTCAACAGCAAGAAGAGTACCTGAGTCATATGAGATTGAGATTCATTGACTAATTTTAGAGCATGTGCTGGAGGGGCAGGAATCTTGTAGAATTTTCTCTGAGGATGAAATTGCTGGCTAGTGCAATTTAAAAAAAACATAACCTTCACCTAGAAGTTGCAGCCAGGCTTTATAGGGTGGGGACTGTCCTTACCTACCAATGTGTCTGCAGTAGTCACAGTTGAGTCATGCAGTGAGCCGGGCCAGGGACATAGCTACAATATTTATTGCCCAAACTCAACAGGAGGGCACATGCAGCCCACACAGGGGATATCCCTGGAGCATCTGGCTCTAGTGACCAGGGAGTACTGTGACTCTGGGCCCCACAAGACACCTTCTATGTAAGGCCACTTTTTCTAGCCTGCAAAATACAGCTGATATGCAAATACATAGAAACAAAGAGAGTTAAGCAAAATGAGGAGACAAAAGTATAGATTTTAAAAGAAAGAAGACAAAACCTCAGAAAAAGAACTAAGAAAAATGAAAGTAAGCAATTTACCAGATAAAGAGTTCAAAGTAATAGTCATAAAGATGCTCACAGAACTCAGGGGATGACTGGATGAATGCAGTGATAACTTCAACAAAGTGATAGAAACTATAAAAAATAACCAATCAGAACTAAGAATACTATAAATGAAATGGGAAAAAAACAATAGAAGGACTCAACAGCAGATTAGAGGGTGAAGAAGAATGAGTCAGTGATCTGGAAGATAGGGTAGTAGAAGTATCCCAGTTGAAATAGCAAAAAAAAAAAAAAATTACAAAAATGAAGCTAGTTTAAGGGACCTCTGGGACAATATCGAGTATACCAACATTCACATTATAGGGGTTCCAGAAGGAGAAGAGAGAGAGAGAAGAGGACAGAACACCTATTTAAAGAAATAATGGCTGAAAACATTCCTAACCTGAAAAAGGAAACATACATCTAAGTCCAGGAAGCACAAAATGTTCCAAATAAGATAAACCCAAATAGACCCACACCAAGACACATTATAATCAAAATGTTAAAAGTTAAAGATAAAGAGAGAATCTTAAAATCATCCAGAGAAAGCAATTGCTTATATACAAGAGAATCCCTATAAGACTATAGCTTATTTTTCAGCAGAAATTTTACAGGTCAGAAGAGACTGGCACAATATATTCAAAGTGCCAAAAGGAAAAAAATATATATATAACTATGAATACTCTATCTGGCAAGGTTATCATTAAGAACTGAAGGAGAGCTAAAGAGTTTCCCAGGCAAGTATAAGTTAAAGGAGCTCATCACCACTAAACAAGCCTTAAAAGAAATGTTAAAGGAACTTCTTTAAATGAAAAAGAAAAAGCTATAACTAGAAACAAGAAAATTATGAAAGCAAAAATCTCACTGGTAAAGGCAAACTTAGGTTAAATGTTGTGGAACAAACATCTATAAAGAGAGTATGAAGGTTAAAAGACAAAAGTAATAAAATAAATCTATATCTAAAAAAATAAAGTGATATACAAAATAAAAAAGATGTAAAATATGATGTCAAAAACATAAAATGTATCAGGAGGTGTAAAAATATAGTACTTTAATAATGTGCTTGAACTTTAGTGACCATCAACTTAAAATAGACTACTATATACATAGGCTGTTATATATGAACCTTATAAAAACCCAAACTGAAAACTAAAGGAGACACACAAAAGTAGAGAGATAAGAATACAAACATAACAGTAAATAAAGTCATCAATTCACACGGGAAGAAAACAAGATAGGAAGGAAATAACAGACAAGAACTACACAAACGACCAGAACACAAGTTAAAAAAATGGTAATAAGTATATATGTGTCGACAGTTACTTTAAGGGCAAATGGACTAAATTCCCCAGTCAAAAGATACAGGGTTGCTGAATGGATTTTTAAAAATCCATATATATGCTTCCTATAAGACACTTACTTCAAATCTAAAGACACACATAGACTGAAAGTAAAGGAATGGAAAAGATTTCCATGCAAATGGAAACAAGAAGAAAGCTGGGGTAGCATTACTTATATCAGACAAAATCACCTTTAAAACAAAGGCAGTAACAAGAAACAAAGACAGAAATTGCATTACAATAAAGGAATCATCCCAATAAAGGGCTTTAAAAATTGTAAATATATATGAACCCAACATAGTAGAACCTAAATATACAAAGCAAATATTAACAAAAATAAAGGGAGATGTTGACAGTAATACAATAATATTAGGGACCTTAACACCTCACTTGCATTAATGGATAGATCAACCAGACAGAAAATCTAAAAGAAAACAATTTCACTGGTCTTAGATGACACAGACCAGATGCACTTAATAAATATATACAGAATATTCAACCCCAAAACAAAAGAATACACATTCTTTTCAAGTGCACCTGGAACATTCTTCAGGATAGATCACATGCTAGGCCAGAATGGATCTCCAGGATAGATCACAAAAAAAGTCTCAATAAAATTAAGAAGATAGAAATCATGTCAAGCCTCTTTTCCAAGCACAGTGGTAAGAAACTAGAAATCAATTACACAAAGAAAATTGGAAAGAAAAACACACACACACAAACAAGTGGAGACTAACCAACATGCTACTAAGCAATTAGTGGGCCAGTGAAGAAATCAAAGAAGAAATAAGAAAACTGAACATAATCAATCATGGAGAATCTAAGATTTCAACTGTTCCCACTGAATCTCTGGAGTCTCCCAATATATGTCAGTATTTAACATTCTCTGCAATCCTCTGTTTAAACCTATGGAAGGACATCATCTCAAATGATTTTATATTGAAGTACTCCATTGTGTGCGTTCTGCACGCACGTGTGTGTGTGAAGGTGTGTGTATGTGTAGTAGAGAGATTGTAGAAGTTACAAGTTACAAGGTGTTATAGATTAAAGGAGGAAGGGTCATCTTAAATTGGGTTTCCCCAGTAGTAGAGTATGAGATGAAGTTTTCAATGCAAATAGTGTCTTGGGTGATCCCAGGAAACACTGGTAAGGAGCAGAGAAATAATACAGGAAAAGGAAAACAGCTGTATTATTACAGGTCTTCTGAGAAGCAGACACCAAGATGGGATTAGAAGCATAATGATTTTATTAGGGGAAAGCATCTGTACTAAAGAAAATGGGGAGGAACTAGGAGAAGCTGAGAAGCAGATTTCCTTCCTTCCCTCTCTCCTTCTTTGTGAAGAAGAGAGGGAAGGAAGGAAGGTTGGTTGGAAGCTTCTTAGATTGTTAAGGGAGTTTGCTAAGGTCTACAGGGAATTCTTGAACCCTAGTAAACTATCAGAGGAGTATTGCATCTGCCTTAGTATCCCTGTATCTCTCAGTTGTTGGCTGAGAGAAATCCATGGGAAGCATGGTCTTGGTGCAAATGTGGTGTTGGAGTTGAGAACAAAGCAGATGGGGCTCGCAATTAATTTCCTGCAGTCAGAGATCTGGCAGGTGTAGTCTCAAAGCCGAAAGAGAAGCCAATTCAAGGTGCATTAGTAAGCATGCTAATGACATGGGCATTTGGGCTCAATCTTGCTCAGGATGTCTGAACACTGTGAACAGACCTCAAAGACCCTCCTACCTGAGGGATGAGGAAGCTGAGATACTCATCCACTAGGTGCTAAGTGACATTACCTGAGGACTGTTCACAGGACCATCAACCGCCTGGTACCTCTGGCCTGCCCCACGCTCAAGCAGAGAAAGCCCCCAGGCAGAGAAGCACAGGTACCTGAGCAGGTCACTAGCACACACAAAATGGAAAGTACCAAGAGGATATTGGCAGAACACCAGCAGAATCCATGACAATGAGCTAAGGAAAAAGAGAAGCAAATTTTCCTGAATTTAGCTAATTATTTGTTCTTGAGCCTTTCTAGGTTTTTCAAGATTCGAGGGCAGTCAAGTAGCATTTTCTTTCTGTTTATGATTTCCCTCTGAGACTATCATTGTTTTAGGCAAATGTATTCATGTGAAGAATCATTTTTCTTCACGTCTGAGCCTGTAATAAATGTCAACACTTTTTTGGCAACTGCAGCTAATGCTGCAAACCTACCATTAACGAAATTGAAATTACATATGTTAGGACCCTGGATCAATTTATTTCAAGGGACATCCAAGATAATTCTGGACAGACAGTGAAATTTCTCCACTTCTGCGACTCTGAGTCTCTTTCTGGACAATGAAGATGAGATTTCTACTCGCTTTTCTTTTCCTGCTCAGTTTCTTCTTATTCGTACATAATGCACACACACACACACTAAATGCTAGCTTTATTAATTCCCCTCCAATGCGGCATCCTCTCTAAAATACTTAGTCAAACCACGTACTCAGGAAACAAAGTTTAAGACTTTAATGTATGTTTAGTGGAGCCTCTAAGATGTTTAATGAATAGTTCTTAAATTTCCCTAAGAATCATAAGATATTGGGGCAAAAAGTAAGTTCAGACAGTATCAGTGCTTTATTTTATAGGCGAGAAAAATAAGTGCCAGAGAAGGAAGTGACTTGCCCAGAGCCATACATCTTGTTAGTGACAGAGCTAACACCAGAATTAAGGTTGCCTGACACCCGGGCTAATAATTTGCCATAGAATTTGATAATTATAAATTTAATAAAAGTAAAATAGTAAGAAGAAATGGTCTTGTTATGTTCTAAGTTCTGGTATAAAGACTTTTTGTACATTGTCTCAAAAAAGGAAATCGTTAATAAGATAATGGGTCATTTAGGAGGCAGTACAGCAGCCTGATTTAAGAGCAGAGAGCCTCTAGGGTCAGAATGCTGGCATCAAATTCTAACTCTAACATATATCACCTGCATGACACTGAGTGATCTCCCTGTGCCTTTTTTTCTCCATAGTAAGTACTAATACCTATCTTAGTATTGTTAGAAGGATTGTATGGGATTATACAAGCAGAGTCCCTAGGTGGATCATGGTGAGTATTCAATAAATATGAGCTATTACAAAGCCATCTTCACAACAGCTCTCTAAGGCAGATTTTATCATCCTTATTGTACAGATGAGGAAACAGAAATTTACGAAGGTGTCTCAGCAGCAAGTGGAAGAGCTGTACCTCAAACTCACCGACTGAGTTTTACGCACCTTGCTTCTCGTTTTCTCGTGCTGATTCTCACGCAATGATAATATATCCATCATTTAACTTAAAATGTGTTTCTCATCACATTTGGCAAATCACATCCCTCTTCTTGGATGCAATCTCTCTCCCTGGGTCTTATAATTCTTCTTGAAGTGACCAATGTGGTTTTCATCACATACTCTTCCTCATTGGATAGGTCATGGCCCTGTATCAAGGCCAATGTTACTCATTTTCAGAAAAAAAAAATCATCTTCAATTCCTCAATATTAAACCTAATGACGACTTTTTATCAACAGTATTTGAGACAGTTTTTTTGCCATTTTATAAGTTTTGTGAAATGGTTCCTACAGCTATTCATTTGCATTTCAGTTTATATAGTATAGTTCACATATCTGTAGGTCTCCTACTGTCCCTGGACTTTGTCCTTGCTTTTAGAGAGCTCATAATTAAAGAAGAAAATACTGGGACCATAAACAAATATCTATCATGAGGCAAATATTAGTTGAATAGGAGAAGATATAGACTATAAAATGCACCCTATTGAAATGTAACTTGTAATGTGAGTTTTAAAGACTAGAGCCACAAATTGTAGAGTATCAATGCTGTGCCTGAACCAAAGTATATAACTGCTCTAAGAACTTGGAACAGAGAGAAATTAAGCTGTAAGATAATGTAAAAAGACAGAGAAAAGAGATGCAGAATTATCTGAAGCAGAATATAGTGCCTGGGATAACTAGACTCCAGAGTGACATTTTCAAATATATTAATATACTTATAAAATAATGTGCCAATAAGAATGGGTTTGCCTTGTAGTATAGAAAGAGAAGAATCAGAGGAATTTACGATCAGTGTCCAAGCTATCAATTGTCACTGGAAAGGATCACCATGAATATATTAACCCAATTGCCCTTGACCATGGGACTTTTTTCACAGTTCTTGTTTTCATGCTTACTGAAGGTCATTAAAGAGATACTGCACTGATGACAAAGACTTTGTTTACACTCTCTGACAATGATTTCTCATGGTTACTTAATGACTGTTTCTGGTTGTGATTTGATTCTCCTGTTCATTAGCTACAGAGGAAGAAAAGGCTAAACAAGAGATCTGAATATCTCTGGCCCACAAGATGATTATATTTCTCACTGTAAATTGATAAAATGACACACTGAGAACATATTGGTTTTGTTTTTGTTTACTTCATGAGTCATTCTCTTAGTGTCTTGTCATTACTGGGGGCTAGTTAAGCAGTATCTGGGACCTTAAAGTAGAGTAGAATCCAGTGAGGATCTCTCTTAGAAGACACTTCACCATTTCCAGATCCATGTCTATCTTCTATTGATGACTATACCTTTAAAGGCAAAATATTATTTTCCAAGTTTCTTTGAGAGAAGTAAAAGACCTTATTAGGTAAACACCTTGATGGTCACATTGGGGTTGATTCTGAGGGTTGAGAGTATGGTTTGGAAGAAATAAACTCAGAATATAAGATGAAAAGGGATTTAGGATTGAGGTAAAGAGAGGCATGAGAGAATAGAGGGAGGTATGATTGCATGATACTCATTAACATAGAAGAAAACTGAATCCCTATTTGGTATAAATGGCCAATGTAATTTTTGTATTCCGGTGATACATTAGAATTTTTTTCAGTCTTCTGTGCAAAGAGAAGTTTCATATAGATGGATAGGTATGTTATTGTTATTTTTGTTGCTGGACTCAAGAGAAGAGAGCTACATATCAGGTTTGTTTTGACATGTGCCTGAATAGAGACATCATCTCCATGATGATCCACAAATTGAATTAATTCAGAAGAAGCAGAAACTGCTAATCAGGGGTACCTGGAGAAAATGTGAGTCATTTCCTCCCAGAATCCCTGAAATGCTTGAAAAGGGTGAATTCTACATTGATTTGAATCTGAAAGCATAGGATATATCTGTTGACATTTACATTTCACAGAGAAATAATTACTCTTTCTGTTTTTATCATAGGAATTAATAGAAAAGAGGGATCGTTTTATATTGGGGCAATCATACAACATTTCATAGATGATGCAGCAGCCAGGTGGAACTTTGAAGCATAAAGCTGTTTTCTAAAACCCATAATTGATGTTAAATAAGGGATGTTAAATAGTGGTTATAAAGGGGATGTGGGAGGGTGAACTGTATAGAAAGAAGGTTCTAAACATTTGAGAAAATAAAAGGGCTCTTTGGTGGTCACTGAGCACAGCATTTGGTTGGAGGACAGGGTTTGGGGAGGAATGTAATGTCTGTATCCCTCAGTCCACTGGAAGAAGGACTGGTAACTATGGAACCACATAATGACTGGAGGTCTTGGGGGCATGTTTTCTTGTGAGAAGCCATTCATGAGGCTGTTAATAGAACCCATGAACTGCTGAGAAGCTATAAAACCAGAAGCCAGGAAGTCCATCTGAAGTCAGGAACAAGGAGAAAGCAAACATGAGTTGCTCTGGGCCTTACTCTAATGCCAGTGGAAGATGGTCCAATGCTACTGGTGCCCCAAACCATGTCCCTTAGCCCACCTCTGATTTCAGTGACATTCTGGTGGACAGTTACACTTACCCTGACAGCGTCCCACCCCAAACATACCTAGTGAGACTCTGATTTTCTACTGCAATGATTTATCTGAAGTCACTGAAGGTTATTTAGCTCAAGTACCTGGTACAGCACAGGAGGGTGGGTGAATAAATGCCTCCAAGTGAATTCCCCACTATTGGGAAATGAAAGTTAGGGGGTAAATGTCCCTTGTTCCAGCCTTCAGAAAGGTAATGCTTAAGCTCATTCTAGCAGATTCGAAATTCCCCAAGAGCTTTGAGTCCCATATTCCACCATGGTAACCTGCTTCATAATGTACCTTCCTCTCCTTGTCACACTCTCCCCACTCCCTCACAATTGTATTCAGGGGTACCTCCCAAATAAACATACTCCTAAGTCCTTGTCTAAGGCTTTGTGGTATTAAATTTGTCAATTATGAAATAATTTGAGAGAACTTGGTGCCCTTGAGATACAGACAGGGAAAAGCTAGAAAATTCTATATCTTTATTGGGCCAAGGTACTTAGAAAAGAGTCCATTCTTGCAGGAATTGAGGGGAATGGGTCTGCAAGAATAAGCTGGAATCAGGATGCAAAGGATTTAGATCCTTAGACTAAGACTTTGGAAATGTAAACCATGGAGAAACAGTAAAATTTGAGTGGCTCAGATGTAACAGGATAAAACTAAGATTTTAGGGGGAAGATCAGCATGTCTCTAACTGGTAGATGAATTTAGAAAGACTCGAGCTAGAGACAGAATGACCTCTGGCATGTAACCAAAAACCAATAATGCTTTTATTTTTTTTCTACTGTTTAAAATTTAATGTATCCATTAGGTACTTACATCTGTAGTCTTAGGCAAAAAGATCAGTTTTCCATCAGTGAAAAGAAATCCCTTTCCCAGGCGTAGATTATCTGTGAGCATGCTTGTAATTTTCTTGTTGACACCACAAATTCTCAATATGCGTTTGATTATTGGACTTCAAGTTCTAAAAGGTGATTTGGGGAGAAGGCATTTGAAAACCTATTCAGATCCTCTTGGCTCAATAGAAATTGGTAGCACTAGTTATTTGATGAGAGGTGAAGACTAGCCTCTTCTTTGGAGGATTTGCCTCCACAGGGTGAAACACATGAAAATGGGAAATGTTTTATTTTAGAATGTCTGAATACAAGATCAATATTTATCATGGAGGTTGCAGACATCCCATTAAGAAAAGCTCAACTACAATTTGGAGAGATACATTTGGTGGGTTTGCAAAGGAAATCAGCTTTCCACTGACTGCAGAAGGCAGTTTGTAATGAAATTCAAAACTGAGTGAAATTGGTCCAATCTAACAACCCATAAAAGAAATTTAAGTCTTTTTAGAAGACCTCAGTCAAGTTTCAAATCAATAGGAGCTGATTTATTATCTCGGGCATATAATGAAAACCAAATTTTCGCTGGGCTCCAAAGTGCCTGTGCCATTAAAACTTTTGAGCTTTAGCGGAACCTGCAAGCAGAGACAAAGAAATACATATAAAGGCAAGAACAAACATTGCTAAAACTTAGTTTGGAGAATTTTTAATGTTTTCCAGTTTCTTTGGCCTGGCATTCAAAACCCCCGTGTATTATGTCCAGCACATGTTTATAACTTTGTGTAACAGAATTTAAAATGGGACCTTTGTTTTCTGCTTTTGCTCTTCTCTGAGACTCCCAGAAGCCAAAAACAAAACTAAGATTGGTGGTTAAGTGTTCACACATTCTCAAACTGGTTCCCAGTCCCATAGCCCTCAAGAGAAGAGAAAGCATCATATATAAACTGTGACTTGGTAGATTTTCCCACTAGTTAAAAAACTGTGTTCTCTTATCTCCTTTTAGTTCCAGATCAATCTGTGCAAAAATGTTGTTTAATTAACTAGCCTTACTTACATATCATGACTTATTATAATGTAACTTCTACCTATAAAACTATTCGAGACTGTTTCTTTGTAGATTTTAGAAAGGTTAGCATGAACTACAACTGTATTCAATTAACTCACTAAACTGTATAATTAATCATTTATTATCTCATTGATTAGATTTCAGGATTAAAGAAATAATAAATAAACTGTAATCTCTTCTCTTGTGGAGTGCAGCATCTGGATGCAATAGGTACTATTACAGAGTATGCATAAGGCATGGAGGACATAACTAAGGGGGAAGTTATAGACTGGATTGGAGGAAGGTATGGAGCTCAATGGTCAGGTAAAGAAGTATTCACAGAGCATGAGTGACCTGATCTGGGGATGAAAATCAGTTTGAGAAGAAGATCTCAGGCAGAGTGAAGGCACAGAGGCCTTAGAGGGAAGTATCCCAGAACCAACAGGGAACCCTGAAGAGCTGGGTGTTGTGTGTATAGGAAAACAACACAGACCATGAAGCACATTCAGTAACACGCTGAAAAACTGTGGATTACAGTATAAGTGATGATAATCCTTAAATGCTTTAAGCAAGGATGCAATGCAATGCAGTTTTCATTTTGGCTATATCATTTTAGTGCAAGTGGAAAAACAATTGAAGTAGTAGATTTTGGAAGATAGGAGACACTTAAGGGAAAAAACTGAGTAAAAATGAACACATTATTGAACATCTACTATTATTTCAGGCATTATACAAGGCACTGGAAGCAAAAAGAAAGCACAGCATTCTTTTTAAAAATTTTATTTGGGGTGCTTTTGTTTCAACTGCTTTATCAAGAAAGAGATGGACCAGTCTGGGCCATCAGCATATGTGAAATATCTGTGATGGTAGTCTCCATGTCAGATACAAAATATGTGCTAATATATTTAATTCTTAATCAGTGATTTTGAAGAAGTAACATTATCCTCGTTTTACAGAAGCAGAAAATGATATAAATGTAAAATAAAAATTATATATGTATATGTATAACAAAAATTATATATATGTATATATAATAAAAATTATATGTATATATATATATAATAAAATAGTTCAGAGTCTATATTTGGAAATCAGTCAGATCTGGATCTTAAATCTGCTCCTATGAGTTTGGGCAAATTACTTGAAGGCTGTGATCTTTAAATTTACTTACTTATAGAATAAGAAACATGCTTTCTTCTTGCAGCATTTTTGAACATGTAAGAGACAGTAAATAAACTTGTTTCAGTGGCTGGAAAATACCACTTACTGAATAATAACTGTGATAATGGTGATATTGTGTTTCACATTTGATTGGGATAAATACTGGTGCTATTTAATATGATGAGAAGACACAGAAACAGGTGTGAGAGAGATGGCCGAATGTTTAGTTTGGGGAATGCTGATCTGAGAGGCCCAGGAGACGTAACAAGTGCTGCTGTCCTGGTGATATGGACCAGGGTTCTTGGCCTTCCCCAATCAATAGAATTTGACTAGACGCCAGACAAGAAATTCAGGCAAGGCTTTATTGGGGCCCCTACTGCAGCAGTAGGGGAGAAAGAACAAGTAACAGATTCCCTTGCTCACTCTCAGAGCAAGGGCAATCTGACTCCTTATATGGGGTGAGGGCATGGGTATGTCCAGGGGTCAGGCCAGAGGGGTGGCTTAGGTATCTGCCCACCACTTTGTGGTGTTGTGTGCAGGGGGCAGGCGCAGTACCCTGCTTTTGCTCCTGACACCCGGTTTTTGCTCCCAGATCTTCAGAAGTGGCAGTTGGGTTTTTCGGTCTTTTTGTATCTTTCTGTCTATAATTTGCCCCTACTGCGCATGCATGCAGTTAGTTTTAGTCCCATATAGTTTCTTTGTATTTTGTTGCTCGAGGAGATGTTTTTCCAGGTGCAGGCATCGCAGCACTGCCGCAAATGGTCCCAGGTCCCAACCTGTCTCACTGGTCCACGCTGTCCTGATCTACTTGAGTTCTCCAGGGTAGTTGTAGAGTGTAGTTTTCAGCACACTGTTAATTCCTTATCTCAGGAGTCTGGATCTGAGTCCCTCTTCTTTGAAAAATTTCTCCAATATCATTGGGACTTGTTCTGTTTCAAACAGGCACAATCTACAAGTATGAGATAGTTGATGCTCCTGGGGGCAACCCTCAAACAGTGGGAGATGGGAGTTGTTGATTCATGTGCTAGCTTTCCAAAACTCTGGTGGGATCATTCCCAGGTAGTTTCACACAGTTTGCAGCGGGTCTCCAAAAGGATGAAATGCTTGTATTCCACAGTGATACCCAACTCCTCATTAACACACTATTCCCTGTCTCACTTCACCAATTCTCTTGTGCTTCCTATAACCCAAACAAATTATCTGTATTCAAGCCTTGTCTTGGGGTCTACTTTTGGGTAAACCCAAACTAAAACAGATATTCAAATGAAAATATCTGTTGGTTTATAGCTTACTCCTAATTGTCAGTCCAGTGCTAGACACAAAAATGGCATGCAGTGAATGGTTTCTGAATGACTGAATTGATGGAGCTAGGGGATCATTTGAAACTAGAGGTAATATATTTTTAAATTAAGTATAAGTGATAGCTTAAGGCATAGGAGTTAGCTGAAAGTTTGGAATTGGATGGGATTAGTCCAAAAGAATGTACTGAATGGTAAGAACAAAGAAGGCAGTGACACAACTTGGATCAACATGAACATTTTTACTGTAATAAAATATACATAACACAACATTTACCATTTTCACCATTTTTAAGTGCATAATTCTGTGGCATTAAGTATATTCACAATGCTGTGATATCATCACCACCATCCATCTCCAAAATATTTTTGTGTTCCCAAACTGAAATTCTGTATCCATGAAACACTAACTCTCCATTTTCTTCTCCCCTCAGCCCCTATTAGTCACCTAAACACCAACTTTTAATGATCAGATACAGAAAGACTACCCAGAGACAGGTATTTACTAAGGAGAAGAAAATGAAAGTGGGTTCTTTAAACTTAGAGAAGACAGTTTTAAGAAAGGAAAAATGGCCCCAAAGGCCCATGGAATGTAACTGCTGCCTAGAGGTTAAGTTAGGTAACAGCTAAAATATATCTATTGAACTTGGAGATGAGATATTTCCATAAGATATTTCCATGGAGTAGTGAAAATAGAACCGTGCATGGCTACAGTGGACAGAAAAGAGGGTTGGATGACAAATTGGGTCCAGTGAGCCTATGCTGGTCTTTTGAGAAAATTTTGTTTCCTCCACAAACATTTGAATGTCCAAATTGTGTTAGACTTTATACTTAAATTAGAGAAGTGATGTAATATCTTTTCCTGTAAGAATTAATGATCCAGGATTCTCTCAGTAGAACGTTTTGGCCAACTAAATTAAAACTATTGCTATATGCCAGTCTCTTTGCCGTATGTTATCCCATTCTTTTGACATAAGTATTACTGTCCAATTTTTACAGATAAGAAAGAGAAAAATCTCTGAAATTGAAAAACAGTCCTGTGGTATTTTAATACTATCTTTAGATGTTGCAATTAGAGTGGGTTCAAGATCTTTTGCTTTTTCCACCACTCTGGTAGGTACACAACTTTGGAAGTTAAGCTTCCCTGCAACACCCAGATAATTGGGGATCAGGGAAGGGAAGACTATTGGCTAAGTATAAGTATGAGTCTTAGGCATATTTTGGTTCCAGGTAATAAAGCTATACATTTCTGTATGACTCATTGCCTTCCATCGAGAACATGGGTTCCAAAAATATATTAGTACCAAGTTCAGGTTTGATTTTCTGCAAGTATTAACAACACTAGTTTGGGTTTAGCTTCAGATATAACCTTCTCTATGTGGGCTTCTTTAAAGCCTCTTCCTTCCCATTGCCTGATTCTACTTGCCTGTGTACATGAGTTCAAATATTTTCCACTGCAGCTTACAGAAACTGAATTCAAACTAACTTAAACTAAAATTAAGTTTAAGTTAAAGTGGACTATTGATTAAAAAAAAAAAAACAATTTAAAAGGCTCACTAAATTCAGGTATGACCTGATAGAAATTTTCCAAAAAAGTTTTTGGAATTTGGTCTCTCTTTTGCTAGCTCAATTCTTCTCTCACAGGTAATGATGTCATTCTTTAGTAGACTCTGCTCAAGCGGTCCAAAGACGGGGCTCCCTGCAGATCTAGGCTTATATTCTACTAAACAACAATAAAGGGAAGATGATATCACTTTCCTATTAGTCTCAGTCAAAGTGCCTCTACCAACATTAAATATCCTTGTTTTGGCCACATGCACATCCTGAGGATAAGACTTTGGGTCATCCTGCCTGAACCAATGGTGCCAAGAATGAAAGAAGTGGGACAAGATGATTCCCAAAAAGAAGTAAAAGAAAGAGGATGCTTAAAAAACAAACCTGTAGATGTATTTTCACAGCATTTATCACAATGCACTTCAATTTTCTTTTTCACTTAAGCCAAGTCCAGAATGTTACATTCATACGTTTTTTCATCATTTATTCATCCAAAACATATTTATTGAGCATTTACTATATGACAGGAACTCTACTAAATCCTGAGGACACAGTGATGAATAAAGTAAACAGGTTTTCTGGCCTCACAGAACCTAGAGTCTATGGTGGAGACAGACATGGAAAAAAAGATAAGTTTTATGAAAGGAGAAATATAAGGTTCTAAGATCCTCTAGAAACCCAGGACAGAGGGCTTTAAAGTACATGAGGAAGCTGGAAGTCTCTCTCTAGTAAGGGATATAATTATAGATATAGATTTCAATAAATGCTCCCTAAATGAGAAAATAAATAACCACTTTAGGCACTATTTTAAATGGCTATAATAATACCTTATGATGCAGGTCTTTATTTTTCAGAAGAACCTCCACATTAATTTGCTCACACACTGTATACTACATGTTCATATCCTTATTACTATAGATATACATATACATTCACACATATAACATCCATCTATCTACCATCCCTTATCCACTTTTGGGGAATATATACACTTTTGAGGAAGTATAGAAGACCAATGAGACAAGAGTTGTCCAGCAGAGAGGGGAGACTGCATCTTGATGAAGCTGATGTAGTAAGAAGGGGTTGGGTCATAAAGGTTCATGTTGCAAAGCAAATGGTTTAAGATACCATGAGCCCTTGGAAAGTTTTAAGTTAGGAAACAACAGCGTCACCTTTTGGAAAGTTCACTTGGCTACAGCATGGATAATGAAGTTCAAGGGAGTAGATGTTAGGAGGGAAAACCTAACCAGTTAGTCTCTAAATAGGCTCCCCCTGAATGAATACATAAATGGTCACTTTTGGCCATATCATTCTTTATGGATTATAAATAATAAAAAATGTTAGTTTATTTAGGGTTTTCATTTTGTAGCACACATCTAGGGTCCAAGGAGACCTGGGCACTAAATCTGTTGTTCATCATCATCTCTCTTTGCAAGGTGGCAGCTTGAAAGAGCAGAACTTGAAACACTGCCTCTGCCATTGATTTTCGGTATAACATTTGTAAGTCATGTCCCAAATCATTTTTGCTCCCTCCCATCTGTGAAAGGGGTGCTAATAAAATTTTCCGTGCTTTCAACTCAGCAGTATAATTATACTAATCAGATGAGAAATTGTGTGTGTGAGTGCTTTGTGAATTCATTCATTCATTAAAATGTATTAAGTGCCTATTATACACCAGGAACTAAACCACATATTGGGGATATATATTCAAATGAGATGTAATCTCTAATCTCAGTAAACAAAACAAAGGAAAGCAATAATTAAAATAAAGTGTGTCAGTTGTTGTAAAGGTTAAGCTCAGGATGCTACGGTAGGTTGCCATGAGGAGTCCTTAGTCCTTGCGGGATTGGGCATGATCAGAGAGGAAGGCTTAAAGGAAGGGATACTTAAACTTAAATGAACACATCACCCCAAATGTTTAGTTCTTCATTAATATTTTTAATTATTATTCTTGCTAGTTTATGATGAATTGGTATTAAAATATGTATTATTAATATTATTATTAACCACATGAAAGAGGGTGATAAGAGTCTGTTTAGATTATTTTAGCACATAAATATGAAGAGACTTCCTGGGAATGTGTCTTCCTACTCCTATGCAGATGGTTCCCAGCAAGAGGGCGAATTCCTTTCCAGAGGGAACCAAAATGCAGCAGCTGGTATTTATGATACTTGGGTAACTGTTAATTTTTATCCTAAATCTGCTTCTTCTGTGTACCTGCTATAAATCACATGGATTTTATTAGGAAGGCATTATGCTTCTTAACAACGTATCACCTTCGGGAGGTGAGACTGTTTGCCTTTGTGATGAGTAAATGACATTTAAAAAATTTTCTCTGAGCTGGTACTGTGCTAAGATCAAATGGATTGAAATATAGGGCAGCAAGCTCTTTTCTTCTTTTATAAACCAAATCTTGTTTTTTCTGACCCTCTTGCTTACATCTGAACTCTGAAAGATTTTAAACTTGAAATCATTGAAGCTATAAGTGATATATTCCACTTTCAAAGAAAAGTATTAGTTTATTTGCTTGACCTCTCCCATCTCCCTTTTCTTTATTATTTTTTTCTTTCTTTCTTTCCTTCTTTCTTTTTTTTTTTTTAATGTCAGAGCTTATAAGCATAAAGATAAACTAAGGGAGAGAAAACTTGGATTAAAACACCCTGTTAGGATATGATTAAAAGAATAAAATAGTACTTTTAGAAAAGTAATACACACTGGAAATTAAAGCCAATTGGTTTACCTGAAGACTCCAACAAAAATTTATAAGAACGAATAAATAAATTCAGTAAAGTTGCAGGAAACAAAATCAATATACAAAAATCAGTTGCATTTCTATACACAGAAAAAGAAATTTAAAATTCAATCACATGCACAAAAATTGCAAAAAAGAAATAAGAACTACTAATAAATTTAATCAAGGAAGTAAAAGATCTGTATACTGAAGAATAAGATACTGATAAAATAAATTGTGGAAGACACAAATAAATGTAAAGATATTCCATGCTTATGGATTAGGAGAAGTACTATTGTTAAAAACATCTATATTATCCAAAGTTATCTGCAGATTTAATGCAATCCATATCAAAATTCCAATGGCATTTTTCACAGAAATAGAACAAGACAGCCTACCATTTGTATGATTCTACAAAAGATTCCAAAGAGTCAAAGCAATCTTGAAAAAGAAGAACAAAGAAGGAGGCATCACACTTCCTAATTTCATTATATTACAAAGCTATAATAATCAAAATAGTGTTGTACTGGCATAAAAACAGACACATAGATCAATGAAAGAAAATATAGAGCCCAGAAATAAGCCCTCACATATATAGTCAATTAATTTACGACAAAGATGCCAAGACTATACAATGGGACAGATAGTCTTTTCAATAAATGATGGTGGGAAAACTGGACAGCCACGTGCAAAAAAATGAAACGACCCCTCTCTTACACTATTCACAAAAATCAACTCAAAATGAATTAAAGTCTTAGATGTAGCACCTGAAACCATAAGATTCTAGAGAAAACATAGGGGATAAACTCCCTGATGTAGGTCTTGGCAATGATATTTTGGATTTCACACCACTAGCAAAGACAACAAAAGCAAAAATAAACAAGTGAGAGTACATCAAACTAAAAACTTCTGCATAGCAAAGGAAACCATCAACAAAATGAAAAGCTAACCTACAAAATGGAAGAAAATATTTGCAAAGCTATAAGAGATTAATATCCAAAATATAAAGAACTCATACAACTTAATATCAAAGAAAGTAAACAATCTGATTGAAAATGGACAGAGGAATTGAATAGATTTTTTTCCAAATAAAACACCCAAGTGGCCAACACGTATATGAAAAGGTGCACAACATCACTAATCATTAAGGAAATGAAAATCAGGACCACCATGAGATATCACCTCTCCTTTGTTAGAATAGCTGTCACAAAAAAAGATAAGCGATAGCAAGTGTTGGTGAGACTGCAGTGAAAGGAAACTCTTGTGCACTGTTGGTGGAAATGTAAATTGATACAGCCAATATGGAAAATAGTATGGAGTTCGTCAAGAAAGTTAAAAATAAAGCCTCCATATGATCTAGCAATCCCAATTCTGGGTATGTATCCAAAGGAAATGAAAACAGACTATCAAAGAGATATCTGCACACCCATGCGGCATTATTTTCAATAGCTAAGATATGGAAGCAATCTAAGTGTCTGTCAATGGATGAGTGGATAAGAAGGTATGAGGTATATGTATGCCCTATATCAGCAATATTATTCAGGTATTAGAAATAAGAAAATCCTGCCATTGACGGATCTTGAGAACATTATGCTAAGCAAAATAAGCTGGACAGAGAAAGACGCATGGTGTCACTTATATGTGAAACCTAAAAAATAAATAAATAAATAAAAGGTCAAACTCATAGAAACAGAGTAGAAAAGTAGTTGCCAGTGGCCGCAGGGTGGGAAAAATAGAGAGAGGTTGGTAAAAGGGTGCAAACTTTCAGCTATAATATGAATAAGCTCTGAAAATCTGTAATCTAATATGTTGACTATAGTTGATAACAGTATCCTGTATTGTGTAACTGAGATTTGCTGAAAATAGAGCTTATCTATTCTCCCACAAAAAAGAAAAATGAAAGGCAAATATATGAGGTGATATACACGTTAATTAACTAGATGGGGGGAATTCTCTCACAATATATATGTATATCAAATTACCACAATGTACACTTTAAATATCTTACAATGTTCTATGCCAATTATACTTCAATAAAGTCAAAATTTAAAAAGAAAAAAATAAGACTAATGGGTTTGGAAATGAGGAAGACTCAGAGGAAATTTCTGTAATTTGATTTGTTCCTTTATTTTGAAATTCTAAATTGGCAACTATAATGATGATTATGAAGATGATTAAAACAACTATTATTTTATAGGGTGTTGAATGTAATAAAGCAATGATAGGGAAATAAGAGTATGGAGTGTTTCTATTTTATCACATTCTATCTGCAAATGTATCTTTCTAATCTCATCTCTATATATGAAAATTTCCACTCATCTCAGTTCTCTAGATAACTCTAGAAAGAGGAAACTGTTGGTTGTTTGAACATTCTGTTATTTGTTTTTACCTTTAAAAAAATGCTTAGACAAGTCTATGGACATCTTCCTTTCTAAAAAAATGTATGAAATATTTAATTTCTCATGAATATGTGCTTCTCAAATAACATTTATTTTATGACTTGAATTTAGTAAAAGCCACCACCTCCCACAAATATATATCCTAAGTATAAACACTTTTTAAATATTACAGGCAGTTGTATGCATCAAATTATAACAGAATTCACAGAATTGACAGTAGCAAAATATGGCTTGAGGTAGATATGAGTTAGAGCAGAAACCCAATATACAAAAATCACAGTCACTGTTGAAAATCAGGCTTAGAAAGCTACTGGTCTAAATTAGAATATTAAACCCGTAAACTGCAAAAAGAAATGTGGGATGGATCCCAAATTAGAATTACTAAGAGGGAAAAATTATTAGCAAGAGGGTAAAGAAACCCATGTTTTTTATTTCAACAATGCAAAAAAGAAGAAAATTGATTAAACACTGTTTAGTTGATGTCAACCTTTAAGATCAACCTTTGACGAAACACAGAAGACAGAATAATGTTTAGAAAACAGAAAAAAAAATTTATATATTTTTTTCAATGTAAAAGTCAAGTTACAGTTGACAGAAGATAGGGGGACAGCAGGGGGGAAGGTAAAGTAGAAGGAAGGGTGTAATCATATATTCATCTCTTTGAGGGAAAACCACAAAGATAATATAAAATTAATAGCTTAGAAGAGAAATGGAAATAAAAAAATAACTATAAAAATTGTAGACAAACAGAAAGGAAAAAAAAAGTTGAATTCTCACATTTTATGGCCAAAGCCAACAAATAATGTCTTGTAAAAAAAACTATTAGTGGCAATACAGAGGTGACTATCAGAAGACAAAAGGAAAATGTTTAAAAGGGAAAATAGAAAGGAGAAGAGGGGACAGAGATGAGGAGGGAGTGGGAAATTGGATAAAGTGGGGAAAGCATCTAAAGAAAATGGAATGATTGGCTCTTAGGGGAGGACAGTGAGGTAGCAATTCATGAAGGGGTCATGGGGGTCAAAAGAAAATCATGTTTGGTTTGTTTCTTTCCTTATGATGAGAGAGACTCAAGTGTTTTAAATTCTTTATGGAAAGAAACAGTTAAGAAAGTGATGATGAAGATATTGGAGGGAGAATGGAATTGATATTGGAGAAAGGCTGTAATTGGTTAACAGCATCCCAAAGGATGGGGATGTATTAGAAATCAATGCTCAGGAGGAGGGTTAATTTTTATGTGGGGGAAAGGTCCTCTTTTGGAGTGAGACCTGAAGGGGAGAACCAAGGATGAGTGCAGATTTTAGCAGCACCATTACTTTCCACTTCTCTCTTGATACTCTTTTATTAATCTAAACGAAAATAGCATTGACATTTTGCACAGCTGAAAGAAACCAAGTCTCAGGGGACGATGTGACTAAGCCAGGGTCTCTCTCTATGAAGTCAGATCCTGGAATTTTTTTCAAGTGCAACGTTCTTCCCTTCCCTATTTCTTTCACCTGGGTTTATATGACCAAGTACAAACTCTTAGCATCCTTAAGTCCTAAGTGCATATTCCTCTCTTAGCTCTTTTCCTTTGTGGTAATATCTCCTCAGGTATATACAATCAAACTAATTCACCTGAAGCCTTTGAAATCAACCTTTCTACATTACTGTGTTTTTGAAAAATGCAAAAAGAAATGCTATTTTCTATGCTTGTGTCAGGAGACAATTTTAGAGTGAAAGACAATCAGCTCTGTGAGAGCCTCCAGGGAGCCTAGATTTCTGATATAAAAAGGAAACTTCAGTTGCTCCCTGTCTTCTGTGTTTAGGACTTCAGTTTTCATTATTTTATTGCTACCAATCTAGAAAAAAGAAACAAAACAAAACACCATGCCATTCTGGAAATAAGCGACCTAATTTCAACCTTAGAATAAAAGGAGAAATAAGGAGGCAGAGGGGGAAAATATCTGCAGGTAGAACAGAATGGTTATGGTTCAGAATTAAGGTAAGTTAGCAAAATCCTATTATGGCAGGAGCTGAAATGGTAACGTGCAGAACAGATGATTTTGGGTGCATGGAAGCTCATGGTAAGGGTTGGGAGGAGGAATGAAATGCACACTCAGCTCACTTCATCTGTATCTCATGTCTAGTCAAACCATGCAAGTCCAAAGTTAGCAAATGAATGCTGAGGGCTCAAGTTCTAAGTGCAGTTCTGAACTTGCGGCTCTCTCAAAATAAGGACCAGTTGTTCTGCCCTTGGGGTACCTGGATCCCAGCAATAAGCCCCCTGTAGTTGATTGAGAATGCAGAGCGGTAAACCAGTTGTCAGTCTACAGTCAGAAAAACAATAAGCAAAAACAGGTTTCTCTTCCCTGGAGAAGCAAACACAGAGCTACAAGAGGAGAGTAGCTTGCTACATTAATAAATAAAAGGGAAACAAATTGAAGATTTTTCTTTGAAACAGACACATAGGATTTTCATTGTTGATGCAGTCTTCATTATTTATGGGTCTTTGTGAGAATCGACTCCTTTGAGCTTATCCCTGGATGTCAGGAAAGACAGAGGGTAAGGCCTGTTCCCTGGATTTAAGGCAAATTTCCTCATCTGTAATACGGGATAACAGCATCTTTCTTACAGAGTTTGTGAGGATGGAGTGAGCCTAACTAAGGTCCTGGCACAGAGAGGACAGTTAAAAAGTTGCTTCTTTTCCTTCCATAAATGCCATAAACCATGCAAAACATTTATAGTTCTGTCATATTGCTGGAAAAAACTGTATGAAGAAAAAGGTGAACATAAAAGAAAGAATGGAAAAAAATAACCCCAAGAGAGTAAAAAAACACATATCGCAAGTTATACTTCTTCTACATTGCTGAGAAGAGTTTTCCTTATATCAGAACTTCTGATATAAGGTATATATGTTGTGATATATTCTAAAATAGGAACTAGGTGCTATTTCCCAAAGTGTCAAATCTTATATTTAAATGCTCCCAGCTTCTAAATTTCTCCAAAATTCTTTATCATCTGTTTGACTTTCCCTTAAGTTCCTGCATAACTTCAGCTCCTTACTTGCCTGTGACCTTGGGAAGTTTCTCATGGTGGTCTCTGGAAAGAGACTTTACAAAGCCAGGCAGGCAGTGTGCTGCCTGTCTTAGTCTCACTGTTTCTCCTCATCCTCTCAAGAACCCCTCATACAGGCAACAATATTATCCCCATTTTACAAAAAAAGAAACCCACATTTAAAAGAACATTGCAGTAGGAGTAGACTTTGGGCACACCTTGCCTGGCTTTGAATCCCAGTTCCCTATCTACCAGCTTTGTGATTCTGAGCAAGTTGTTTGACCTCAGATTCCTCATCTGTAAAATGGGAATAACATTTGTACTTATTGCACATGATTATCATAAATCTGAAAGAGAATAATACTTGTTAAGTGCTTATCACAGTAACTTTCACTAAGGGAACTTAGAATAAATATTAGCCATCACTACTGCTTTTAAAGATGTTTAGTAGCCCACTTTTAGTAAAAAGCAGCACCTCCTATAAAAGGCATGTCAGCCTGTCTCCAGGGCCAAAGTTCTCCACCATTAGCATGTCCACACCTCACATCTTGTTATTTTATGAACTGAATTGAAGGCAAAATGCTATATAGTCTTTGGAAGGTGATCATTGCACCTTAAAAAATGATCAGAAAATTTTTTAAAGAAATTTCAAGCTGTCAGACTTCAAGATGTAAATATTTTATTCTTCCTAAAATTGAAATTGAAGGATGGATATATATGATTTGCAAATAAAAGTGCACATAAAGTGATTTAACATGAGTATCTCAGATAATGAAAATGGCAAGAAACTGTCCTTCCTTGCAAAAATAATGAACGATTTACAAGAGAAGCAAATACAAGCTGCTGTTGATTCAAGCCTTAACAATAATCTCCCTGTGGTAAAAAGGAACCTATTAGGGCTTGAATGCAGCATAGGCTAGGTGTTATGATGGATGACTCTTAAGAAGAGCTGTATTGGGAAGTGGGGAGCAGTTAAAGAGGAATAAAGAAACATAGTATTACTCAGCCATAAAAAGAAACGAAAATGAGATATTTGTATCGAGGTGGATGGACCTAGAGTCTGTCATACAGAGTGAAGTAAGTCAGAAAGAGAAAAACAAATACCATATGCTGACACATATATATGGAATCTAAGGGAAAAAAAAAAAAAGGTCATGAAGAACCTAGGGGTAAGATGGGAATAAAGACACAGACCTACTAGAGAATGGACTTGAGGATATGGGGAGGGGGAAGGGTAAGCTGGGACAAAGTGAGAGAGTGGCACGGACATATATACACTACCAAACGTAAAATAGATAGCTAGTGGGAAGCAGCCGCATAGCACAGGGAGATCAGCTCGGTGCTTTGTGACCACCTAGAGGACTGGGATAGGGAGGGAGCGAGGGAGGGAGACGCAAGAGGGAAGAGATATGGGAACACGTGTATATGTATAACTGATTCACTTTGTTATAAAGCAGAAACTAACACACCATTGTAAAGCAATTATACTCCAATAAAGATGTTAAGAAAAAAAAGAAACATAGTATGAATAAGTTACCTCTTTCTTTGCTTCTGAATGGAAGAGGAAATAGCCACTCAGGAGAGGGGACTGGCTAATGTCCCCTCTTGCTTCAAGAGTATCCTACTGAGATTACAGAATGGGACAGTCTTTGTGCTTCTCTGAATTTTTGGAACCAAGAGTTTTAAGACATCTGAACACCTAGGTGGAGGCCCTGCTTGTACTCAACTATTCTTTCTTGTATTTCTTTTACCTCTTTTTCTAAGGGTGAGCTTGGTTTCCAAATCTGTGATATGGTGTGATATTAGGAAAATCACTTCACTTCTGTGGTAAGGGTTGGGCAAAATGGGAGCACAGAGGAAAAGCAACTCTACCTCTCTAAGGATTTCAGAAGAAGGATCATTTCTGGAAGGTTCTTGCCTGTTTTGTGGGAGCTGGTTTAAGTGGAGGAGGAAGAGGGAACTGGGTGTGAAAAGGGAATGGTGAGAGGTGCACTGTGGAAAGGTACCTGGATAAAGAATGCAGCTTCCTGGCTCACTGCTTCATCCTTTCCTTGAAACATAGGGGCCCAGTGGTGCTTGGGAATTTGAAATTTTTCAGATTTTTGAAATATAATATGGAACAAATGCCTTTTATTACATGATACCCTTGGTTGATCTGGACAGTGTCACATAATCAAACCAATATTTCTGCTTAGTTCTGCAAAGCAGGATAAAGAAAGACTATAATTAGCTTTGTAAGAGTTCAACGTTGTTGAGTTCATCCAAGTTTAACAGTTCTCCTGTTAAGATAGTTTTCCCCACAAGCAGTGCTTCTTCAGGGCATTTTCTTTGTGTCATAATTAAATTTCTCTGTTTCCTTTGGTAATTGGCCTCTTCTGAATTCCCTGCCTTTCTCTCTAATGTTCCTTATGAATTTGGAAAGCAAATACCAGATTTTGTCATAGAGAGTAAGAAGTGGACTGGTCCATTCCCCAGAAATCAACATAAGAACAAAGTCTTTCGGGTCTTCAAAATGTAACTGCTGCATTTTTTGTAACTCAGAGTCCATGAGTTTAGTTTCTAGCCAACAATTTCCTAATGTTCCAATGGGATTCCTTTGTTCCTTCTGTGTACCATCCCACCCCTGCATATACAAGCACTTATCAAGGGCCTGGTTTTATTGTAATCATCCAATTGATAAAACTGATTTTTCTAATGAGAGAATATTTAAAAATTTTTGTATTTTATCATTTCACTGATTTGAACAAGAGAGGATCCACTTAGCATTTTTACACAGCTGAACAATGTGTGGGCCTATCCGTGTGATGATCACATTACTAGACTCTCATGGTGATTCTCAAACTTGAACATGTGTCAGAATCACCAAGAGGTCCCCATTTCTGGAGTTTCTGGTGCAGGAGGTTTGGAGTGGGCCTGAGAATGTGCATTTCTAAGTTCCCAGGAGGTGCTGATGCTGCTGGGAATGACCAGGATTTAGCATGCTGGGGAGTTAATCAGCTGGCGGGGGGAGTGAAGGGGACTCAGACAGACGGCTGCGGGTGTTCACTAAAGGGAGGGAGAGAGGCTACATCAGAACATTCAGCAGACGATAGAGACAAGAAGGGAGAAATTCAGAAGTGTGCCTTTGATCCTTCCAAACCACAAGATTAAGGCAGATGGCTTCAGGGTGAGGGATTGGCAAACCTCTTGAGAGTGCAGTGCAAGGCAGGAGACACCACTATGACTTGATGATGGAATTATGAGGAGGCAGCAGGAAGAAGAGTAAAGAGCTTGAGCTCCAACACCAAACAGCCCTTGGTTCCAATCCAGGGTTTCCAATTTACCCAAGTGATTTGATTTTGTATAAGTTAGTTAACCTCTGACACTCAGTTGTCTTATCTGTACAGTAGGGGCAGTTGCAATAACCTCATGGAGATTAAATGAACTATGCCAGACACTTAATACCTTGTTATTAAGGAAATAAAGTATTAAAATATTTCTATTGGTCGTAATAAGAGAATCAGCTAATGATCATGGGGAATCTGGAGCCATGGATCCCATTTGATGTGTGCTTGTATCCAAGCAGGACTTACAATGATTAAATCAAATGTCATGATTTTGAGGGATAAGAGGAAATTACAAACTGCAGAGAAGCCACAATCCCTCACCCTCAATTACTGGGGATGGAGAAGAGGCATTTTTGAAACAGAGCAAAAAACTGCCACTAATCATAGGCCCCAAGATACTTGAAGGATGTTTAGGAACATCCATCAACATCAAGGATCTATTCCCAGCCTCTATAATATGTCATTCCAAAAATAACAAAATAGTAATAAAACAATAAAAATAGATATTTGTTAAAAAAAAAAAGATATTTGTTGAATTATTTCTAAATTTTTACATGCCAGCCCAGCACAGTTGTAACGTGTATACACATACATATTTTGTGTGTGTATGTGTGTATATTGTACATATCAGTATAATCCTCCACATAATTCTATAAGATAGGTATTATTAATATCTCAGTATACTTTAGGGAAGACTGAAGTACAGACAAATGATGAAACACGTAAGAAAAACTCCATGGGCAAAAACGTCAACATTCAACATGTAAGTCCAAAGTCAGCCCTTGAATTTTCTGTACTTGCCCTGTCTATGTTCTTTGATATCTCTTGCTTCATTCTTCGAACTTCTTAGCTACTTTTTATAGAGCAACCTGCTTGACTGGTTCATAACCCCTCACCATGTTCCCTGACATGTTTTCTTTATCCCTGGCATGTTACTTTTTTTCTAAATTCATTCTTGATTTAAAAAATCTGTGAGGACCAACTGAGGACAACCAAGTGTTGCCATCCACATTTTTTTCCCCCATATCCTATCATGGAGGGTAGGGGATAGTACAATATCACCCATCCTTGTGGAGGGAGTCAAGGTGACCACTAACTCCATGGCTAGGAGGACTAATTTTCTGATTAGGAGTTTCTACCAAGTTTCCATCATTAGCCTAGTTTGTAAGAATGGATGACAAGCATGACATTGAAAGGTACTTAGATAGAAAAAAGAAAAGAATAAGAGAATCATACCCACAGTGGGTGGGCAGGGAAGAGCTATCAGGTCTTGCGTCAACTTAGTCATCTCAACAGTACCCCCTGATGTCACAATTTGCGGTTATCTGTGCCCACGTTCCCTTTCATTCCTTTGTTATCTGAGAGTTGACTATCCCTTTCAGTATAAACTCAAACTTTCATGAACTCTGATAGCCAAGGCTTGTTTCTAGCATGCAAATTAGATACCTGGGAGATTATTTTCTCTTCTACTTTTGAAAAATGTATCTATTTTCTTTTTGCCAAAGACAATAAATTAAGGACAAACTCAAAACTGTCAGCTCTGATACAAATTTTGTCTTGACACCCTAATGAGATTAAATTCAAGATCAATTAGCTCTTTCACGACTTTCACCTCTGATGGATGGCAGTAGTTGCTTTTCTCCCCCCACCAAAGAAACAAAATAAGAGGCAGAGAGCTGAAAGGGATAAAATCGTTTTTGGATAGGAAACCTTCAGTGTCTACTGGTTTTAGTGTCTTCCCCAGGTAAAGTATAGCATTTTTCTGATGGGAGAACCAGAACTTGGCCTTAGAGCACAAGTGGTGCTAACATCTATTGCAAATGTAAGAAAGAATTTCCAGCGTGAGGTGACTTGCTCCTCTGCGTGATAAGTCCCAGACAAGCCTTCAGATGGCCGAAGTCTGGCTCATATGTTTACTGTAACCTCACAAGAGACCTTAAACTAGAAACACTCAGTTAAGTCACTGCAAAATGCCTCACCCACAGACACTGTGTGAGATAAAAATGTACTGTTTCAAGCTTCCATGTTTTGTGGTAACTTGTTATACAGCAACTGAAGCAACAATGCTTAAGTTTTCTTTTAAAGTGTGACATGAAGAACCCACACAATACTCTTTCTACAGTCAAAAAGAGTTAAAAGGGTGGTGGTAAGATTGAAGTTTCCTCCTAGGACAATGATTTAATCATTTCAGATAATCAAGCCTACTGTTTTCCTCAAAAGCATCTGAGATGTTGGATTATTGGGTTATCAACTCACTTTCTTCAGCTGACAAGCCCAATCAACTGATATTACAGAGAAAGCTTATTTTAAGGGAAAGATCAAACTTTGTTACACCAGGGAAAATTAGCTCTTTACCTTTTCTCTTGTGGATTTGTCTGTTCTGAACAGAATACCAAAACTTGTAGCTACTTCATTACCCCCAAAATTGTGTTACTGCAAAAAATACTGCAAAGGTATTTTTTGTTCTCAGAGAGCTTCATCTGTCTAGAAAAAGTGTTTTTTCTTTTTCTCCTTATTTCAACCAGGAAGTATTTTTAAAAAATATTTATTTATTTTTGGCTGTGTTAGGTCTTCATTGCTGCATGCGGGCTTTCTGTAGTTGTGGTGAGCAGGGCTACTCTTCATTGTAGAGCATGGGCTTCTCATTGCGGTGGCTTCTCCTGTGGTGGAGCATGGGCTCTAGGCACACAGGCTTCAGTAGTTGTGGCATGTGGGCTTAGTAGTTGTGGCTCGCAGGCTCTACAGCACAGGCTCCGTAGTTGTGGCGCACAGGCTTAGCTGCTCCACAGCATGTGGGATCTTACCGGACCAGGGCTCTAACCCGTGTCCGCTGCATTGGCAGGCAGATTCTTAACCACTGCGCAACTAGGGAAGTCCCAGGAAGTATTTTAATTTAGATGACTAGCTTCTATTTTAGCCATATCAAATACTATAAATGTTAACATTTATAGTATAGCTAATTATTTAATTAACAACGAACACATTGATGATAACTGTAATATGTTGGGGCAAAGATAATAATGGTGATTTGATGGAAGCTCTGATAATATGCTAAGGGCTGTTTAAAAGTCAGCAGGCCAGTTTGAAAACCACAAAAATATAGACTTAGAGGAAATGATTGTCTTATATGAGCCACAAAGGACAACTGTCTGAAAATAAAAGAAAGTGTGTCAGCCAAAAAATACGACCAAGGAATTTTGACAGAAAGGTAATTTGTTCAGAATTCCCTTAGACATTCTACAATTAAGATAATGCCATTCAAAATGCCCTGAATTGGAATACAGAAAGCCCTGCAATTGAATTTCTGGTAAGATATTGAGACTGTCAGATTTCAGTTTCGTGCTGGTAACATCAATCTGGGCATTATTTATTAAAGTTTATCTGACATCTTGTTCAAGTATTTCTGTCTCCTAGTAAACTGTAGGACCCTGAATAATACAAAGAATGCTTTATTCATTGTTGTTTTCATGCTACATTGTTGAATAAATAGAAGGCACTCAACCAATGTTAGTTAAAGTTAGAAAGAAGGCAGGGAAGGAGGGAGGAGGAAAGAAGAGAATGTCATCAAATAAGACATAAAATGCCCAGCTTAATAACAGAACTTGACATTGCTTTGTCATTAATTCATCAAATACTCACTGAACACTTACAGTTTCTGAATCCACATAACAAAGAGGATTTTTCTAGTCCGACTCTTGAGTAGCTTACTGTTAGGCAAAGGTAATAGAAAATAAATAAAAACAAAATCGTGGTAGCATATGCTTAATTTTATAATAGAGATTTGATTGGAAGGACTTCAGAGAAGTTACCAGGCATCAAGGCACAGAAGGATATTAGAGATGCAATATCTGAAAAGACAAAGAGGTAAGTGAGAGACTGAATTAATAACATATCTATGGTAAATCGTTTTAGTTTCTTAATTGATTCTCTCCTATAAGAGAAACAATTCCAAGAGTTGCTATGTGACTTTTGGTGGCTCTCTCCAGTATATGTGGATGGCTGCACATCATTTTTGTTGAGACTGACCCTATGACCTTCTGTGACCAATGGAAGGACAATGGACGTGACCTTGTCATATCCAAACAGAAGCTTTAAGAGCCCAACATGGTTTGGATGTTGTTTTCTTTGCTTTTTATCATGAGACTGAGTTAAGGTATACTTCTAAAAGCTGGCCTGTGAAATGAAAAGAGGCTCCGGGCAGAGTCACAACAACCTGCAGCTCTGACATGTAGTACAGAAAAGAAATAAAGCTTTGTCGTTGGAAGCCATTGAGATATAGGATTGTTGTTTATTATCACAGGGTAACCTAATGAAAGCTTACCATAGTAATCAAAATGATTAACCTTGTACATTGCCAATGGCGATGGCCACTCTAAGTATGTAATTATGTACACTCTAGTCATTATTGTGAGTGTATAAACTCAAAAAACACCCACACATGCAGCTGTCAGAGTGATGGGCAGTTAAAATACCAACCAAATTACTTGAATACTTTATACAGATCTCTCACTGGAAACTCACATTCACATGCTTTTACCACTTATGGTTTGTGCTGTCCCACTTAAACTGTTTGTGTTTTATTCATAAACATCACATGTAATCAGAAATATATTGATTTTAAATGAATTTCAATCTGATATTTGAAATTTCAGTATGATTATGAATGAGATTACAGTGATATTTTTTCTAGGTTAATAACAATGAGCTCACAAAATTCAGAAAAGCTGAGTTATGCTATATCATATAGTGAAGGATGAACTGAGGGTATCCGAAGGATTGACCATGCTGGCTTGTGATGGTCAACCAGGTTCATGGAACACAATAGCATAGAAGCATGGGAGCAAGTTAACTCCAACAAAGATTTCACACACTCAGGTTCATGGTTTGGACAGTTGGAAGCTCTTCAATGTTTCCAATAGAAATAAACTTTTTTTTTTCCCCTTAGGCAATTCACTGTGTATCCACTAACATGTATTCCATAGCAAATGATAACTGCCCTCATGAGGGTCTGTTGAGAGTTCAAAGCTGAATGAAGCAAGAGAAGAGGGAAACCAATGGGACCATGATGTGATAGACCACATGGAGTTATCCATGGCATTTCTATACAGGAGGAGCAGATCCCTTTCTTTTATTTTTCTTCTAATTCACATATAATACAATTTACCCTTTTAAAGTGTAAAATTCAGTGGTTCTTAGTATGTTTATAAAGTTGTGCAACCTTCACCATATACTAATTCCAGAACATTTTCATCACCCTAAAAAGAACCATTCTACTCACTAGTAATTACACACGATTGCTTCCTCTTTCAGCTCCTGGAAACTACTGATCTATTTTCTATCACTAAGGATTTGCCTATTCTGAACATTTTATATGAAAAGAGTCATACAAGATATGACCTTTTATGTCTGACTTCTTCCATTTAACATAATACTTTCATGGTTCACCAATGCTGTAACATGCATCAGTACTTTATTCCTTTTTATGGTGGAGTAATATTCCATTTTACAAATTTTTAAGTATTTTTTATCCTTTCCTCAGTTGATAGACATTAAGGTTGTTCCACTTTTTGGATGTTATGAATAATACTGCTATGTATCTGTGTGTAAGTTTTGTATGGATGAATGCTTTCATTTCTTTGGGGTATATACGTAGACACCTAAAAGTGCAATTTCCAGGTTATATAGTGACTCTATATATAACATTTTGAGAAAAATACCAAACTCTTTTCCAAAGTGACTGCAAAATTTTTCATTCTCACTAGGAATGTATGAGGGTTCCAAATTCTCCAGATCCTCTCCAACACTTTTTATTGTTCATCTTTTTGATTATATCCATTCTAATGTGCATGGAACAATATCTCATTTTTGTTTTGATTTGCCTTTCCATAGTGACTAATGATGTTAAGTGCACGATGTGCTTCTTGGCCATGAGCATATCTTCTTTGGGAAAATGTCTATCCAGATATTTACAGATTTTTTAATTTGGTGGTTTGTCTTTTAATTCTTGGGTGTTAATTGTTCTTTTTATATTCTGAACACCAAACCCTTATCAAATATATGATTTTCAAATATATTCTTCAATTTTGTGAGTTGTCTTTTCATGTTCTTGACATTATCCTTTGAAGCACACAAGTTTTTAATCTTGTTGTAGCCTAACTGGTCTTGTATTTTTTTTTTCCTTTTGTTGTTGATGCTTTTGGTGTCATATCTAAAAATTAATTGATTAATCCAAGGTCAAAAAATGTGCTTCCATATTTTCCTTAAGAATTTGGTAGCTTTAGGGCTTCCCTGGTGGCGCAGTGGTTGAGAGTCTGCCTGCCAATGCAGGGGACACGGGCTCGTGCCCCGGTCTGGGAAGATCCCACATGCCGTGGAGCGGCTGGGCCCGTGAGCCATGGCCGCTGAGCCTGCGCGTCCGGAGCCGGTGCTCCGCAACGGGAGAGGCCACAACAGTGAGAGGCCTGCGTACCGCAAAAAAAAAAAAAGAAAAGAATTTTGTAGTTTTAGTAGTTACATTTAGCTTTTTTAATCTATTTTGAGTTAATTTTTGTATATAATGTGAAATAGAACTTCACATTCATTTGCATGTGAGTATCTAATTGTACCAGAATCATTTGTTAAAAAGATTTATTTCCCTTAGTGAATTGTCTTGGAAGCCTTAATAAAAATCAATTGACCCTAAATACTATTCCATTGATCTCTATACCTATTTCCATACTCTACCAGTACCACACAGTCTTGGTTACCATAGCTTTGTAAAAAATTTTGAAATTGCAGAGTGTGAATCCTGCAACTTTAATCTTCTTTTTCAAGATTGGTCAATTCTGGTTCTTTTGTTTTTATATATGAGTTTTAGGATCAGCTTGCCAATTTCTGTTGAAAAAGCAGCTGCAACTTTGAAGGAGGTTGTATTCAATCTCTGGAGCAACTTGGGAATTATTGCCCTCTTAATAATATTAAGTATTCTAATCCATGAATATGGATGTCATTCCATTTATCTAGATTTTTTTTAATTTCTCGCAATGATTTTTTGCAGTTTTCAGTGTACAATTCTTGCACCTTTTGTGCTACATTTATTTCCACGTACTTTATTCTTTTTTTGCTATTGTAAATAATTTTTTTAATTTAAAATTTAGATTTTTATAGCTATCGTATAACAATATAGCTGATTTTTATATTGATATTTTCAATGTTGCTGAATTTGTTTTCAGCTGTAATAGTTATTTTGCAGGTTCTTAAGTCCATAAAGATAATGGCTTCTGAAAATAAATATAGTTTTACTTCTTCCTTTTTAATTTGCCTGGCATATTTTTTCCTTTCATAATTATTTGCTAGAATATCCAGTACAAGGTGGAATAGAAGTTGTTATAGCAGAAATCCTTGTCTTGGTCCTATATGGTTGAGAAAGGTTTAAGTTTTCCACCGTGATGTTGGCTGTAGATTTCTCATAGGTGATTTTCTGGATTTCCTACAGCTCAATTTTTACCTTTCTTGAATTATTTTTATATACACACAGCAAGAGATGTTGACAATAACACAAATGCCACCCTGTTCCACCAGCAGATAATTGAGGGCTTTTCAGTTGCTCATTACCACCTTGGCTAGTGAGTTTAGTGTGTCTTCTTGGTCTTGGAGCCTAAGAAAAGTCCAAGTTATTGTGCACTGACCAGGCCATTACACAGGGAATGCAGGATGAGGGGACTTCAGTCGGGGATGACAGATCCAGCAATGTTTGAGCCCACCTTCTGTCACCACAAATGTTCTGATTTGTATCATGGTGTTTTTGTGCCAGACACAGCAGAGGTTTCTGCAGGAATGAGGAGAGGTAAAATGCATGTTCCCACCCTCCTCCCATTTTACGAAACTCCTAAGATTGGAGATGCTCTTGTCCAATGATCCAGGGTGAGGACTACCCTGGTATAGCTACCCAGGCTGTTTGTTCAAGTCCTGAGGCTACAACTTCCACAGGAATCCACTGCACCTTTTTCTCCATCCAAACGTTTCATCTCTGGTTGTGCAACCTAGGAAGGGAGGTCACATACTGAACAAATATGACATATTCTATAATATTGCCCACGTGTACCTAGCAAGCAGAAGTCCCAGGTTTACCCAGGGAATCCTAGAGCATTTATATTCTGTTGTGACTCCACCATGACATGGTGTACTTTGGTGGCAACCCTGCATTGTGCAAACTATCAGGCAAGTAACACCTGTTGCTCATAATCAGGAATAGCAGTCCCAGAATGTCAATGATTTCCACTACTCTGTCTTCTAGCTTGCTGATCCATTCCTCTGCATCATTTAGTATACTGTTGATTCCTTCTAGTGTACTTTTTATTTCAGTTATTGTATTCTTCATTTCAGTTTGGTTGTTATTTATATTTTCTAATTTTTTGTTAAAAACTTCTAATTTCTCTATCTGTTCATCCATTCTTCTCCCGAGTTCTTTGACCATCTTTCCATCATTACCTCGAACTCTTTCGTGGGTAGATTGCCTATCTTCACTTCACTTAGTTCTTCTGGTGTTTTATATTGTTCCTTATTTTGGAACACGTTCCTCTGTCATCTCATATTGCCTAACTTGCTGGGTTTTTTGCGTGTGTGTGTGTGTATCTGGTAGGTTGGTTATGTTTCCCAACATTGGAGAAGTGGCTTTTTGTAGGAGATGTACTATGCATCCCAACAGCACACTCCTCTCTGGTCACCAGGGCGATATGCTCTAGGAGTGCCCCCAATGTGGGCTGTGTTGGTACTTCTGTTGTGGTGAGCTGACTACTGTGGGCAGTCTGGTAGGAGTTGTTGGCACCTGGTTTGGTTGGTTGCCAAGTCCTGCCTGTGCGGAGGCTGCCAGCCACTGGTTGGCAGGGCAGGGTCATGAGGAAGCTGGCTGAAAAACCCTGAGGGGCCCCAGAAGTAGTGTTAGTTCACTGGTGGGCAGAGTCAGGATCCAGGAGACCTCGAGGATGATGCCCTCCCACCAGTGGGTGAAGCCAGGTCCTGGGATTAGTGCCAGCCAACTGGCAGGCAGAGCCAGGTGCTGAAGGACCCTGGGATGCTAGAGCTGCTGTCAGACCTCTGGTGTGTGGAGCCAGTTCCTGACACAGATGGTTGAGGGGTTTGTGGTGTCTCAAATCTTGTATTGATGTGTGATGGGTGAGGCTGAGGACCAGCAGATCCTGGGGCTGGTGCCTGCTCATTGGTCATTGGAGGTTGGTCCTGGAGTCTCTGGCTACAGGGCCTTGGGGGTCCCAGGTCTAGTACCTACACAGTGGTGTGTGGGGCTGGGTCCTGGTCTCCCTGATGGGCAGGGCCATGTCCAAGGGTGGCTGGGGGCACAGGAGGTCTTCTTTATTTTAATATTTATTTATTTATTTATTTATTTATTTATTTTTGGCTGCATTGGGTCTTATTTGCAGCATGCGGGATCTTTTCATTGTGGCTCACAGGCTCTTCTTTGTGGTGCACAGGCTCAGTAGTTCTGGTGCCTGGGCTCTCTAGTTGTGGTACGTGGGCTCAGTAGTTGCAGTGCACGGGAACTAAGATCCCGCCGCATGTGGGATCTTAGTTCCCTGACCAGGGATGGAACCCACGTCCCCTGCATTGGAAGGTGGATTCTTAACCACTGGACCACCAGGGAAGTCCCTCAGGAGGTCTTAAGGAAGATGGTCTGCTGGTTGCTGGGGCTGTGTGCCCACCCAGTTAGGTGCTTGGCCTGAGGTGTCATAGTACTGGTATCTTTAGGCTGGTAGGTGTGGCAGGGCTGGGTCCTCAGTCTAATAAGCTAGAAAGAGGATTCCAAAATGGCACTTTCCAGCACCAGTGCCCACATGGTAGAAGGAGCTTCCAAAAATGGCTTCCCCCAGTGTCTATTTCCCCAGGGTGAACTCCAGTTGCCTCCTGCCTCTCCAGGAGACTCTCCAAGATCAGAAGGTGGATCTGACCCAGGATCCTTTTAAATTATTGCTTCTTCCCTGGGTCCCAGAGTGCATGATATTTTGTATGTGCCCTTGAAGAGTGGAGCCTCTATTTCCTACAGTCCTCTGGCCTTCCTGAATGTAAGCTCCACTGGCCCTCAAAATCAAATGTTCTATGGGTTCATCTTCCCAAGACAGAAGCCCTGGCCTGGGGAGTCCAATGTAAGGTTCAGACCCCTGGCTCCTTTGGGAGAGCCTCTGCAATTATAGTTATTCTTTCGTTTGTGGGTCTCCCACCCTGGGTTATGGACCTTGACTGTACAGGGACTTTGTCCTTCCTACTTGTCTTATTTTGGTTCCTTCTTTATATCCTTACTTCTAGAAGGTCTTTTCTCATAAGTTCCAGTCTTTCTCATCAATAGTTTCTCTGTAAGTAGTTGTAATTTTGGTGTATGAATGAGAAGGTTAGCTCAGGATCTTCCTACTCTACCAGTAAATAGAGTATTTAAAGTAGTATTTCAATTAAAATTAGGTTATTAGGGTGGACCCTAAGCCAATATGACTAATGTCCTTGGAAGAAGAGGAAACTTGGACACAAACATGTACATTGAAAAGACCACATGAAGACACAGGGAGAAGAGAGCCCTCTATACACCAAGGAAAGAGGTCTCAGAAGAAACCAACCATGTGAAAACTTTGATCTCAAATTTCTAGTCTCCAGAATTGTTAGAAAATAAATTTTTCTTGTTTGAGTTACCCAGTTTATAGTTTTTTTCTTACGGCAGTCCTAGCAAACTAATACTGGTACCTGCTATCATTCTTTTTTTTTTTATCATTCTTAATATAGGTATTAATAGCTATATATTTGCATCTAAGGTCTGCTTTCAATGTAGCTCATAAATCTTGATATGGTGTGTTTTCAGTTTTATTCAGCTCAACATAATTTCTAATTTCCCTTGTGATTTCTTCTTTGACTCTTTGTTTATGTGGGAGTGTGTTGTTTAATTTCCACACATTTGTGTATTCACTAAATTTTTATCTGTTGTATTCTCTAATTTCATACCATTTTAGTAGAGGAATATACTCTGTGTGATTTTAATCCTCCTGAAGTTATTGATATTTGTTTTATGGACAAATGTATGGTCTATCCTGTAGAATAGTCCACATGTGCCTTCAGCACTTGGAATGCTATCTTGTCTTCTGACCTTCATATATTTTGTTAATCTTACTGAGGAGCTCTTGTACATGATAAGTCACTTCTCTTTTGCTGCCTTCAAAATTCTCCTTGTCCTTGATTCCTCTGTTTGATTATAATGTGTCTAGGTGTGGATTTCTTTGATTTTATCCTACTTGAATTTCATTGAACTTTGTGGATTTGTAGATTGAAGGTTTTCGTCAAATTTGGAAAGTGGTCAGCCTTTATTTCTTCAAATATTCTTTTTTCTGTTTCTGTTTCTCATCTACTATGGGACTCTGAGATTCCCTTTTATGCATGTGATATGCTTGATTGTGTCCCACGAGTTTCTACGTCTCTTTATTTCTCTTCATTCATTTTTTCCTTTCTCTTCATCAGAATGGATAATCTTAAGATAAACATCTTCGTGTTTGCAAATTCTTTCATCTGAAGAAATATGTTGTAGACCCCTTCTAGTGATTTTTTTTTTAATTCAGTTATTGTATTTTTCAACTCCAGAATGTCCATTTGTTTGTTTGTTTTTCACTAATTTCTATTTATATTCTCTATTTGATGAAAAATCATTCTCATACTTTGCTCTAGTTCTTTAGACAAGATTACATGTTATTCTTAGAAAATATTTAAAATAGCCTATTTCAAGTCTCTCTAGTGAGTCTAATGCCTGGACCTCCTCCACTACAGTTTCTATTGATTTGCTCTTGTTTTCTTGTGTACGGGCCATACTCTGTTGTTTCTTTTCATATTTCATATTTTTGTTAAAAAACAAGAATTTAAAATAATATAAGGTAACAATTCTGTAAATCAACCTCTCTCCTCAAGATTTGTTTTTAGTTCTATTTGTTCTTTTTGTTTGTTTAGTGACTTTTCTGAACTAATTCTTTAAAGCCTCTATTCTTTATCATATCTGACCACTTTTCTACTAATTTAAGAGTCAGCTAATGATTGTACAAAAATTTCCTTAGATGCCTACAACCAATAATTCTCCCAGTCTTTGCCAAGGGGCTCTGTATGCATATTTGTGTAAACCTTAAACACTCAGATAGACAATTGATGCATACGCCTTATAATTCATTCCTACTTGTTAAGAGCCTTAAACTTAGGCAAGGAGAAGAGAACTTTTTCAGACGAGTGTGTGCAAATCTCTGGGCATGAACACATCCCTACCTGTACAGATGGCATTCCGAGGAATATGCTGAAGATTTTTAAGGCCCTATGCACTGCTCATTCTTCCACTGTTTAAACTTTTTGGTTAGTTTATTGCCCCAACTGTTATCCACTTTCTCAGGAAGCTGCAAAATTAATAATTTTCCTATAATTTTTTTGACAGCCCCCAGAGAAAAGTTTTCTCATACTAGTCAAGTTCTGTGTAAAGTCAAATATTGACAATGTTTCACCTGGGACTTCCAGGGAAACACTAGACAGATAAATAATGTCAGTACTCTGAGAATGAGGTTTTAAAGGAACTCTAACCCTATTTTACCACCTCTGGAGGCTGTCAGGCTGCTGGTTTTCACTGTGATAGCAGATGTGGATTTACAATTTTACCGCAGAACTGAAGAGCAGGAGAAAGGAGTAAGGTTAGTTAGGACACTACAAATCTCACAGTTTTTACCAAGAATCAGCTGTTTTTCTTAAACAATCTTGAATTTTTGCAAGCTTTTGGTTAATTTCCAGAATGCTGAAAAATTTGATTATGGAAATTTGTTCCATTTATCTGTTGCCTTTATGAAGAAGCGAATTTTGGAAGTCCTTACTATTGCCATTTTCACATTATTTGGAGATTCCATTTTTATTTATTTTTTTATTTTTATTTATTTATTTTTTTGTGGTACGCGGGCCTCCCTCTGCCGTGGCCTCTCCCTTTGCGGAGCACAGGCTCCGGACGCGCAGGCTCATTGGCCATGGCTCACGGGCCCAGCCGCTCTGCGGCACGTGGGATCCTCCCAGACCGGGGCCCGAACCCAGTTCCCCTGCATCGGCAGGCGGACGCGCAACCACTGCGCCACCAGGGAAGCCCTGGAGATTCCATTTTTAATATCACATTTCCTCTATGCAACTAAATTATTTTCAGTAATAAATAATCATTCTTTTATTTTATTTTTTACTTTTAAAACAAATCATTACCAATTTTAAAATAACATTTTAGTTGTAGAGATATTATTTACATTCAGCAAAATAATTTTCTGTATGAGCAAAAACTTGCATTTACCAAATAAAAATATTCACTTCACATTGTGTTTTACTATTTTAAATACAAATATATATCCCAAATGTACATATAGAATTATGGAATTGAAGTAACTTAAGTGGTGTTTCTTCAGTTTTATAATCAGTGTGATATTATTGTTTATTTTGAATATGCTCTTTTAGTGCAGAAATATGAGGTACCAAAGGTTTGGAGACCCAAAGTTTCGCAAGTGAACTTGAACTATTCTACACCCTTGTGAACTTAACTGTGTCCTTACTCTCAAATAGAGCACATTTACCCAAGTCTCTGTGTCAGGGGCTGATGGTATTAACTGGAGTTGTACAAATTAACTTCTATGAGAAATATAATGTTTATTAAAGAATAAATATCAAATGTGTATCAATTTGAATCTCATATATATACTATTAAAACTCAATAATAGCTGCACTGATCCTTTGCACTAACATTCTTCAGAATGTACGCATTTATTGCCTGAATGTGGGATGCACTACTTACCCCTCCAGGTGCCTGGTGTGCCACCCTGATATGTGCTCACCTTTTCCTCTTTTGAACACAGTACAGACATGTTATCTCTCACCTGAGCCTCTCTACCTGCCCTTATCTCTGCACAGTGTTTTCTTCTCTTCATTAAAATATTTCTTTATCTAATTCCAGCTAGTTTTTTTCTGTTTTTGCTAAGGTATCACATCTTCAGAGGAGTGTTCCTGATCCCCCTACCTCTACCCAAATTTGTCTATGCTCTAATAACAAACATCTTGTGCATACTCATATTCTAGCACTTTCCATTTTGTATTGTCATTGTGTGCTTGTCTCTCTTTTGGAGACAGAAAGTAAGTCTGATTCAGTTTTATTAACAACTAGTAGTGCTTGTCATGTATCAATAATGTAATAATTATTTTTAGATGGAAGGATGGGAAAAGGACCACTGTTGTTCACTGAAATAATTTTATAGCCATACAAAGTAGAAAGATTAGAGTAGTTAATGTAGTCAAATATTGGTGGCCAGCATGCAGACTGATTTCTGCTCTTTCAGTATATATTTATTCCCTAAGTGTGAGTTTATCTTTGAAAGGTATTTCTCAAAGTGTGAGCAATAACTCCCTTAAGAAAATATTTATTCATAAAATGTGTAAGATACATGAAACTTTTTTTTTTTTTTTCTGCGGTACACAGGCCTCTCACTGTTGTGGCCTCTCCCATTGCGGAGCACAGGCTCCGGAGGCGCAGGCTCAGTGGCCATGGCTCACGAACCTAGCCACTCCGCAGTATGTGGGATCCTCCCAGACCGGGGCACAAACCCGTGTCCGCTGCATCAGCAGGCGGACTCTCAACCACTGCGCCACCAGGGAAGCCTACATGAAACTTTTATAACTGCTGTGGCAGTAGACAGAGTGCTACACTAGAAATATAAGAAGATTATTCAAAGATGGGCCATTAAGTGGAGCACAGTTTGAATTATCTAAGGTTGATGACATGAATATCTTTATAGACTTAAAATAAAACAATAAGTAATACATTGTGTGATCGTAATTAGCTATTATCATATTCTTATAATGTTAACTTACATCAAAGTACTTATAAAAATTTATTCAGATTATCCACATTTGTAAATTCCTCTTTCTTATGTGTTGTTTCCTTTTTAAAAAAAAATTACCAATACATGAAAATAGATATATTTAGAATTTTAGGGTAAGTTTTGTTTATATCGTGGAATTTTTAATGATAAACTCTTTAAAGTGGTACTTATCTTTTGAAGGTTATTTAAAACACTCTATCACTCTTGGGAAACAGTCTAATTGCTAGCGAAATGGTTTTATCAATTAAACTGGAAGTTATAAAATATCCTATTTACACTTTGATTTTATGTCTTTGTAATTTGCCCTCTAATCTCATTGGCCACTCATTTTCAGTATCTTTTACTCTTTTCTCAGGTCTTTAAAGATTAAAATGCTTTAGTATTTAGTTCTTAGACCTGTTCTTTGTTGTCAGCTTTTACTTTAGGTTACCTCATCAATTGAATGATTTTATGTGCCTTAACCTTGATGATTCCTAAATGTGTGTTTCGGGTCCTGACTTCTCCCAATGAACTTCACACTCAATTATCTAACTGTCTATGAGATCTACCAAATGTCTAATATACATCTCAAACTTAAGATTTCCAAAACCCAGCTCTTCTTTTCCACCTACACTCAAATCTGCTCTCAGTTATTCCCATCCCAGTAAATAACAAATCTAAACTTTAGAAGGTGTGTGGGTCAAAAACTTAAGTAATTTTTGAATAATTCTTCTCTCTACATTTATAGATATCCACCACAAAGCAAATGCTCTTAGCTTTAACTTCAGACTTCCCTTCACCAACCAATTTCTATAATATGCTTTGTCACCAACCAAGAACAAGCACCACCATTGCTCACCCATCCCACTGCAATAGCATCCTAGTTATCTTTTTACTTCAACCATGATCATCTCTCTCATAATATACACACACAAACTTTTCAACATCGCTACATGACTGAGACTTTTAAATTTCAAAACTGTTGGAATCTTCCAGTGCTAGCCTTTTTCACAAAGAGAAAAATTTTAATTTTTACAATGTTCTACAAGGTGCCACAGTTCTTAGTTTACTATAGTAACCTTGCTACCACATATACTTCTGCCCCAGGCTGTTCCAGCATCTCAGAACACAATTTTATGGAATCTCACTGGCTGCAGAGATTACTTTATGGAGAATTAGCACATTTACATGACTAAGTTTTTCTCTCCTAGAATGAGCTGTATGTATTTTCCTGTTTTTCTTTTCTAAATATGTCCTAGAGAAAAGTTGTATAGTTTTTCCCACAAATGAATCTGTACATTTCTTATATTTCTCTCTATGTTTTATTTGTTATATCTCTAGCCTTTGTTATTATTCTTAATGTGCACTCAATGTTTTTTACAATTATGTTTTCTAATTAATTATTATCTGACAATATCAGGGTTTTTCAGTCTTGGCACAATTTAATATTTTGGGCCGATAATTCACTGTAGAGGCAGGCTGTTCTGTGCATTGTAGAGTATCTAGCAGAATCGTTGGCCTTTATGCAATAGATGGTCAGTAGCATTGCCGCAACTGTGATAACTAAAAACTGCCTCCAGATATCTTGTGAGGCACAGAATTGCCCATGGTTGAAAAGCACTGTTCTTTAGGAAAGTACATATGGGTTTTTACGTGCTGCATGCAGCTCATTCTCATTTGGTCTAAATGTTTCCCACGTTCCATATAGTCTTAATTGGTTCTTAATTTGAAAATTTATGGGACCTAACATATTGGCTATAAGAGATAGACATGCCAAGAGATTTCCTCAGAGCCACACATACATTAAGTCCATGATTCCCAGTAATCATAAGTCTACCAGTTTATGTGCTTTAGCCAGCACTAAGTAATTGAAAGTGCAAGGGCATTGGGGACCTATAACCTGGGTATGGTTCTTAACTCCACTCTCTAGTGGGTATAGTTTCATAGACATAATTTAAACTCTTTAAGTCTCCATTTTCTCATCTGTAAATGGGAGGTGGAAGCAGCTGCTTTACACAAGTGTTCTGAAGTTTAGTGATGATATATGTGTGGTCCAGAACACATTTTAGACCAATATATGTGGCAATTGGGAGCTCTTCATAAGGCCTAAGGGAGGGACTGCAGAGGTGGAAAATAAATATTCCTTGATCAGCACTGCACGGGGCAGTGCTTTATATTTACCACTTTATTGAGTGCTCTCTCTAGGGATTATGGAAAACTGAATTTTCAAATGTGTGATATCTAGACCCTGTCTTTAATAATTCACTGACAGGTAAAAAGAAACATAGTGACAGTACAAGGTAGCCTGTACATAATAAGTAAATGAATTATATCAATACAGGGAACAGATTCAGAGGGGTGATATTTCTGTGATGCCTCATCTCAAGAGTAAGAATTGATGTGATAAAAATGATTATCCTTATGTACAATATTAATTTAGTAAAATAATAATTGGTTTACAATTCCAAAATTTCCATCAATAGTCCATATCTCTGGAAATTTCCTTTGGGGTTAGCTATTTGTATTAAGTAATGAACCCTTTTAACCAAACTCAAAAAATACCTTGGAGGGACTCATACAAGTTGTTTCTTCCTTAGTCTGCTAAACAGCATAAAATAATTAACCAGAGAGTTAAGAGGGATTTGCAATTGTTTGACAAAGTTAGGATTAGCAGGACATGAAAAGAAAATAAAAATCAGCTGGCCTAGAGCTACTACCTCTTCGTGAAGCCCCAGATTTGATAAGGGGAAAGAGCTATAATTTACAGCGGGCATTAATTTATTCACCAAATAATCATTTTTAATTTTTAGAAAAAATTCAGAATGTTTTACATGATTCTTCTGTTGATAGTTGATCAAAAGTAGGCCTTCCCATGCCAATACACAAATCCAAGAAATCAGACTTCAGGAAAAGAAAAAGAAAAAAAAAAAAAAAGATACACTGTCTGCTTTAAGGTCGTCACTTTTACTTTTTTAATTAGGAAAATGAGACCCAGAATGATGAAATGACTTGTTCATAGTAACATACTTCTTTTCTTTTAAAGTGAAAGTTAGAATACACTTATCCCCACACTTAGCCAGTGTTTTTTTCTATTATATTTGCTCCTTTTCCATATACTTCACTTTGCTATTTTTTTTTTTTTTGAAATGAATGGTGCTTGGATCAGTTCCAGAGGCAAATGCACCTTCAGCTCCATTTCAGGAGTCCATCCTGTAATTGTAACACCTGATCTCTGTCCCAGTGCCTGAACCCAATCACTGGAGATAATTTGAGTTGACTGAAACTCCTCAAGTCAGCCATTGACCCTCTTCATTCACAGTATGCCACTGTGATAGGCAAGGTTGGCCACTGCCACTTTAAATTAGTGGTTTATCTTGAGTCCTGGAGAATGCAAGTCCTTTCAGGGGGAAAGGATGATGAATCACATGGCAGGGAACAAATGTAACTGTGATTAATGGGGCATTACACAACAACAAAAAAATAGAGCCAACTGTGCACAGAGATAACTGGAACCACAAAGACTAACTTATTGTCTAAGTTGATGTAATTAACTTCAAACCCCTTCAGAGCTTGGCTGGCTTATTCCGGTGAGCCTTTCCATTGTGCTGGTAATAATGACAAAATTGTGGCTCCTTAGTTCAAATACTATCTTATTAAGGACTATTTTTCTCCAATACTTGGCACTGATAAAATGTCCAAGACTAAGATATGGCAATTTGAAGTAGCACAATTATAAGCAACTGTTCAGATTCATCCAACTTTCCCTTTTTCCCAGCAAAGACAATGGAAGACCACTCATCTTATGATATATGAGCTTCCTCAAATATATCAATGCAGAAGGGCTTACTGATTATCTTTTTTTTTCTTCTTTTTTTGGAGTTGTTCTGAGTTAAAAGAAAAGACATTTTATAAAATGTCATATTACAGTAACTATGATGAAGAAAGATTTCTGTTTTCTTATCATGATCCAATAGCATAACTTATCCTGTCCATGCAAGTACGTTTCTCTCATTCATAGGAAATAAGTAATTGCTTTGTCTATTAGAAGGAATGGTTGGCTTGAATACTTATGAAAAAGTATTATGAATTCAGAAATTATTTTGCACACTTTAAATAAAGAATATTAGTGTTATGTATATTTTCATCCATTGAAATCTTGTCCACATTCTTCAGTTAGCAATGTTGGAATGAGATTCTGCATTTAAAAATGCTTGCCAACCTCCTTGCAAAATTTGGAGGCTTCCCAAATATTTGATACCTGCTTCATTTCATGTTTTTGGAATTGTTTGTCGACTCCCACAGGCTAACAGCACAGCAAATACTTCCTCTAAAATTCTGAGATATGATATATTCAGATTACCAATTTTTTTTCCAACTGTCAGGTGTGTTTTTCTCCTCCTGACTTTGAAATTATAATAACATCTCATAATTTATAGTGTATTTATCCTTTGCAAATAACATTAATCTAATTGATTCTATCAGGATAGATGTTAGAGAGTAGAGGTGTGCTATGAGTGAAAGAGCATGGACTCTGGGGTCACCTATCTACGTGTGACTTTTAGATCACTTAATTTTTCATATGAGTATTAAGTAACTTATTTTCTCTCTCTGAGTCTCATTTTTCTTGTCCATTAAAAGCGGGTAATAATATTTACTTCATAGAAGTTTCTGAATACTGAAAGAGACCTTGTTTGCATGGTATGCTATGAAATCATTCAACTATTTCTTTCCACTATTCCCACACTTTCTTTACTGGAAGAAAGCATTATGTTTTATTTATCTTTGTGTTTCCCAAGAAAAGAGAAAGAAATGAGGTAATGTAGCTTTTATTAAGAACATACCGCAATTCAAGTTCTGTTGTAGTTCATTTCATATGCATCAGATTATTTAAAAGGTACTATCTCAATTTTCGCAAGTAAGGAAAGCAGATGTTGGGAATATTAAATAAATGATTAAAAAAGTGTCCAGGCCAGTGTTTTAAGTTTAACAAATGATATGATTTCTGAAATGAAACATGAAATGCAAGTATGATGAGACACCATGGGTGAGCATTCTCTAATCTCTATGTCCCTCAGGGTCCCATGGCAAGCTTCAGAACAGGCCCAAAGTCCTGCATATGCAGGCAGCTCCAGCCACATGTGCAGTCCTTCAGCCTTAGTTCTACTTGCTTCATATCCATTCTCCACTCTTCCTTCCTTGAATCAATTTCACTCTGCTACTGACCCTACTGTCATCAGTATTGCTCCTCATTCTTCAACTTCCATAGTAGACTCTTTGCTCTTGATAATGACCATCATTCCCCCAGCTATAACTTTGATTCCTATCCATGATTCTGGTCTTCACCAACTCTCTGCATCAATGACTGCTACAAACAAACATCTTTCCAAACTTGAGTTGTTTTGGCAATCCTCTTATCATTACTTCCTCTTTTTTTAGGCTCACACCTAGTGCATCTTATTCAGTTAAAAAGGAAATAGTGTCAAATAAAAATTATTCAGTGGCACTTGTTAAAGCACAGTTTGAAAGACTTTATTCAAGGGAGGACCATCATGGTAGGAATAGGGGCCATTGTGTTGGAATTTTACAGTGATGGAGAGAGTTTGGACTCAACTCTGAATACAACATGTGCAAGTGGGAATTTATGGCCAAGGATTAGGGTGGAGGTCAGTGGATGGAAAATTAGTTAGAGGAAACCTCAGGAGTAAGGATGATTCTGGTTTAACTGATCTAACAGGATTCTTGCTGAAGTCATGCAGGGTTATCAGACTTCACCTAGAGGATGGTGGAGGTGAGAAACCCAATCAGATATTGAAGATAATTAGATATTGAGTGTGGGAGTTCTGGTTAAACTGACTAATCAGGATTCTTGCTAAAATTGGACAATGCAGAGAGGATAACGGAAGTCCAAAAGTCAAGCCTAGTTGAAAAAAGAGTTCAGGGAAATATGAGTAGAATTTGCTCAATGAGAGAATCTTTGTCTCTAGACAAATGAATGAATGAAGTGAAACAACAATGGTTTGCTTCAAGTTGCAAAGTTAGTTATGGGACCAGATCTATTTTCTGCCTTAGCCTGAACTATGGCCATTTCTACTAGACCACTGCTTTTCAACAGGGGGGTGATTTTATCCCTCACAGGACATTTGGCAATATCTGGAGATATTTTCTTGTTGTAACGCTACTGGCATCTAGTAAGTAGAGATCAAGAATGCTGTTAGAACATGCTACAATGCACAGGACACCTCTACAAACAAAGAGTTATCTGGACTCAAATGTCAGCAGGTCTATGGTTGAGAAGTCCTACCCTGGATTAAAGTACTGAATCATGAGGAAGCAGGAAGAAGTCTCCCTTGTGATTTTATTGCTTTTTATACATGTGAGACAGCTTTGTAGAGCTATGATTAAAAATGCAAGTCATGAGCTACGAGTTCTATTTACATATTTCCTATTGATTTACTTTGTGGGCTTCCTATTCATCACTTTATTCCCAATCACAAATATTTACTGAAAAGCCCAGGCATGTCACTATAAAGGAGGCATTAAGGAAACAGGTTTTCTGTATCAGCAGTGACCACTTGTGCACCACTGTAGATACTATTCACCTCAGTGTTCATTTGCCCTTTCCAGATACAAAAATAAATAAATAAATTCTCCAATTTCCCATTTATGTTATGGCTATAACATCCACAGAGTTGGTATCTAAGTGTTACATATGCTATTGGCCAAGTATTAAATAATGCAATATAAATTAATAATGTATTGTGATAAAATGTTATCATGATTTTATTTATACTGCTTTATTAATCCTTCTTTTGCTTTTCTTTATTCTTTTCTTTCTGCCAGCCACCTAGCCCCAAATGTTGCACTAATTACTTACCAAATCTCAGTTACTCTCTCACGTCTTTCTAGCTTACTTTTCTTCTCGTTTCTCAGCCTTAATTCTCTTTTATCTTAATCTTAGGTTGGTATTTTTTGCTATCTTTTTCATCTCCTCTTCAATTAGTCTCTTTTCTCTCCTTTTCCACTAAATCTTTTCTGCTCTCTTTAAAAAAAAAAAGTATCCCCAGAGCATTATAAAAAAAAACAGAGGGAAATGGAAAAAGGGCAGACAATTGCCAAACTCATAGCTACTTTCTTTAATTCTCTTCTGTAAAATTACTAATCATATTTCCAAGGAATAGACAATGGTGACAGCCAGACAGCCCATATCTTAGGGAAGAAGGGAGACTTACACAAACAACAGACCCCTCAGGGCTTGGAGCATAAGGCTGTGAGGCTCGTGGTAGGAAATGCCTTTGAGATTAAATTGAACATTTACTCATGAAACTGTAAACATGAAAGTCAATCTTCCCACTGCTGGGTGTCTCACTGCCTTCAGAATAAGGCTGTTGAAGGTTTGGCTCTTATCTCTTTATTCCCTTTATTTATATCTTGGACCCAAATGTCCTTCTCTGCAGCCAGTTGAGACACCTGGTGTTCCCTGAATGCACCATGTTGGTTTCATGTCCTTATGTCTTTACATCCAACATTCTTCCTATTAGGAGGACTCCCTTTTCCTGGTTCTCTGCCTAGAACATTTCTGTTCATATTTAAATATTTAGCTAAGAAAAGTCCCCTCCATTGTGTTTCCATATATTGCATACTGATCTTAATTATCTGAATGTATTTGTCTGTTGTTTTATTTTCTGTACTATTTTATAAATTTTTAGTGGGGGTTGGGTCTGTGACTTTTGCTTTTTCTCTCTAACATCAATCACATGATTTTGCTCGGTAGATGGACAATGAATGGCAGCTGATTGAATAAATGGTTGGAAAGAAAATGTGTGAAAATTACCAAGAAGAAGGGAGGTCCAAATGGGATGCACTCTTGGTGTACAAATATCACAGGAATGGAAACAACAGCAATACTAATTTGCCACAAATACCTTTAAGTGCATGGGAAAAATAATATACCAACTAGCTAGGAATTATGGGAAGAAACGTCTATCATTTATTTTTTCATTTTGAACACTTGGACTTATAATCAGTCATCTCTTTTTTTTGGTTAAATAAAATCATTTCCTCCTTTAAGTAATTTCATTATAATTATTAAATATGTATCTTCTAACGGGAATTAGAACTAAACTCTACTTATGTATATGTAAAACTTATTTACTGCATGAGCTAGACTTGTACCACTTTATTCTTTCTCACCAATGTCGTTCCAAAGCACCTTACTTGAGTTGTTTTTCCCCAAACTTGGATGATATTAAAGTTAAAAATAAGTTCTCTGGTTACATTCAAGTAATTAAAAAGAGTTTATTAAAGGAGGTCCTCCTCAATATACTACCAAACCACATATTACTCAATTTTAAAAAGTTTAGGGAACCCTAACTTAAATCAGAAAACTTGAGATGGGGAAGGAACTATTTTTTTTTCCCCTTTCTTTTTCATTCATTTTCTCCTTCAACTCATCACTGTTGTTTTGGGTTCTTTCTGGGTAGGAATAAATAAAGGTACAAGAGTTAAGGGAGAGAAAAATCTTTAATGCATTTAAAATTTTTAATTTGGCCCAGGTGTTCTTGTATGTGGCTAATTCCCTTCTTTTGTGCTGTTTTATTTGAGAGGGAGTAGTTATTTAAAGTGCCTATATAATTTCTCTCAGTTCCAGTTTTCTTGGTCTAGGTAATGACTCATTTCAGCCACTTACTTCTTAACTTTCAAAACCTCACTTCCCATCATCCTCTCCATTGTTGGCTCACCTTACCCATCCAGTCTGCTTTCTTGGATGAATTCGTCTAGACCACTCTGTCTACCTCCCTTCCACAGGGTGCCCGTATGTCCCAACTGGAAATGCCTTGCTTTACTTTCTTGTCACAGGCTGTTCTCAGTGTACCCCATGTCTCCTCTACACTGCTGGCAGAAAAGACTTCTCAAAGCAAGTGGCAAGTGCCATTTGCTACGTCCCTCATCCTCCTGGTAACATGCATCAAGTTTTCTAAATGGTCACTTCGTTTGAGTAACTAGACTACTTCTCATCTGATCTTCTGTATTGGTATTGTCTGATGGGCCATGGTACTCGGGAGATTAATTTCAAAGAAATCTTTCCATCATTATAAGTCATTGGTGTTTTTGCCCTTGGCTGCAAAGAGATTTTCTTATCACTGGCTCTGCTCCTTAATCCTACTACAGAATGACCTGGCTGAAACAGATTATCCTTTGCTTGTGACCAGAAACAAGCATATTTTGTATTTTAAGTGGCACCAGTGTAAGATGTCAATCTGAGCTCCTGCTGACACCTTAGAAAGGTGATGTTCCTCTTTTTAGGCTTTTAGCTGGACAGAGCCTTGTGCGTTGCAGGGTGGTCAATAACCTATAGCAAACAGCAACATTTTTTACTAGTGCTAAAAAGACTGAGTATCTGTTAGCATCTGCTGCATAACAAACTCTCCTAAAAGTTATGGCTTAATAAAACAACCACTGCCTCACAATTCTGCAGAAGGGTAATTTGGACTGGGCTTGGCTGGGTGACTTTTCCAGTCTGTTAGGCTCATTCGGGCAACTGTGATCAGCTACCAGTTTTGCTGGGGCATCTCAGTAGAATAACAGTCCCTGCTTCATATGACACTGCATGCTCTGGCATGTTAGGATAGATGCCTTCACATGCTAGTGACAAGGATCTAAGAGAAAGCAGGAAGAGAGTAGATGCACTCAAGTCCCCTTGATCCACATTGATCCTTTCACTGCATTCTCCTACCAGAGAAAGTTACAAAGCTAACCGGGGTTTTAGAGGAGTGGAAATAGATGTTCCTTTGTGATAGTGCATGGATACAGGAAGGGGAATCATTTTAGCCATTTTGTAAGCAATCTATTACAGATGGTCTAATGTATCTCTCTTTACCCTGTGCCAATATCCATACATCCATTTATCACTGGTGATGAAATCTACAGGCTGGAAATTATGAATGGACAGGTAATATGAGAAGTAAAACTCAGATCATCTATGGGATCATTTAACAAAATAAGGAAGTAAAAGCTCAAATGGAGGTTTAAAATCTAACAATTTCTAATGTTCTGTGGTTGTATATTTTTGTGAGTCCAGTTTTGAAACAATGAGATCTTGAATTTTGTTTTATGGTTATTATGTGACTATTTTCACATCTTTTTTTCCTAAATTTAGGTAATTTTCTTACAATTCTCAAATTATGAAGATTGCCTTTACTTCTCCTAAGAAAATGTTCAACATAGTGTAACTAACAAATAACAGATATAAACATATTTATGAATTTTAGCAATTGAAATGTGATGTGTCTATAAGTTATCATTTTTTGTTGTTCTTTACATGTTAGACTGGAAAACACCCAAAGACGTGATTTTACTCTCACATTCCCCAGAGTTCACTTTTGTTTGAGATTTATGTGTTTATTTTTAACTTTTATTGGAGTATGGTTGATTTACCATGTTGTGTTAGTTTCAGGTGCACAGCAAAGTGATTCAGTTGTACATATACATACATTCATTCTTTTTCAGATTCTCTTCTCATATAGGTTATCACAGAATATTGAGTAGAGTTCCCTGTGCTATACAGTAAGCCCTTGATGATTATCTATATTACATATAGTAGTGTGTGGATATTCATCCCAAGCTCCTGATTTATCCCTCCCCCCCAATGTTTCCCCTTTGGTAACCATAAGTTTATTTTTGATATCTATAAGTCTGTTTCTGTTTTGTAAATAAGTTCACTTGTATCATTTTAAAAAATGGATTCCACATATGAGTGATATCATATGATATTTGTCTTTCTCTGTCTGACTTACTTCACTTAGTATGATCATCTGTAAGTCCATCTATGTTGCTGCAAATGGCATTATTTCATTCTGTTTTTAAAATGTTTGAGATTTCTATATGCATTTTACATGCACCAAATTATCCTACAATGATCCATCACCAGTAAATCACTTACAGACAATTTTTCTGTGCTTTAGGTATTGCATTATTAATTGGCAGAAAATTATAAACATGGTTTATGAATTATTTACAAAGTGTGTCTACTGGGAAGGAAGAAATCTGAATATAGGTAATGCAAAAACATGTTTGAGCTCCATATACTTAGGTTACCATTTGGGGAATCTCTGTTTGAAACATACAATGAGTAGCATGACTTTTCACTAGATATAGATAACTGGAGCTTTCACTGTATTATAAAAAGACTCCTTAAAATTCAAGGCATGATAGAATATTGACAAGTAATACAAGATTTGTAAGCACAGTTCATATTATTTTGCCTATCAAATCAGTAATTTTTTTAAAGTAAGATAACTGAATAGATACAGTGTTATAGGTTTTCTTTTGCTATAGGAGATGGGAAAATAAATTATAATCTGGAAATACAGATGAAATGCTTAAGAATATTCCTTATATTTTGTTTTGGTTGAGGGGTGACAAATAAAGAGCATCTATCTTCTCTCCTTGGGTTCTGATGCAACTTAGAAGTAAGGGAATGGGTTCAACAGATGGAGACTGGTTATTACCTTTATTTCTTTCAAAGGCTAGACTGAAGACATAACTTACATGTTAGGCAATTAGGTTTCTTAACACTTTCTAATATTAATGTCCAGAATTAACCTTATCAAACCAGTCATAGACAATAGCTATCCCTATAATATTGGAGGAGAGGCCACGAATTTATACCAACCTAGGGCACCATCATATCAAAGTTAACTCAGGTATGGAGCATGGTCATATATTATGATGCATGGTCACTGAGCTGACACCAGCAGATGTGCCTTGAGAAAGGCCTTGGTAAGGTAAGATGGCCCTGCAGCAGAAGCTGGGGAATGACTAGGGCTGGATGGAGATAATGTCAGACAATAATATCTACACCTTGCAAAACTGAATCTAGTATAAATTCAAGACCAACAAGGATAAGTGGCTGAAGGCAGAAGCAGGAATGGAGAAGCCATATTATAGGCTAACAATTTTTATTAAGAATTTGAGCATAACATATATGGAACATGCTCACACTATCAAATTGCTCTGTGTTTTATACCAGATTGGATAACTATCTATTTTATAACCCTTTCAACATGTAAGGGAGAAACTTAGAATGAAAAAAGGGGGAGACAGATAATATAAATAAAAGAACCCAAATTTATAAGAACAACAAATTTGAAATACGAGTTAAACTTTGGAGCAACACTATGTTAGGCTTGCGGAAAGATCGCTCAATTAGAGATCAGGAACCCTCTGTTCAAAATTTAGTTTATCTACCAAATAATTGTGTGGTTTTAGGCAATAGCCTTAGCCACTATATTCTGAAGCTTGCTCCTCCTACCTTTTTTTTTTTTTAATTTAGGAATTGGCCAAAGTGACCTTTAAAGAATTATCATATCTTATGATCTTAGATATTGTTTGTAATACATCTCTACTGTAAACCAATACCATAAGAGTAAACATTAACACCTTTCTACTCACATTAATAACTTTTTTATTAAACTTGATCTCTCTGTATATCTAATTTATAGTAACCCATATTCAAATTGTTGTCAATTTCTAAAGAGGCAATGCATCTATATTTCTGCAAAATACTTCTTCTTAGGAAGACCTAACTAAATGGTTAAAAGATTAAAAGTTGTCAAAATCGAAACCTAAAGAACCTGTTTTGATTCCTTATACAATTTTTTCTACTAAATCACTTATAAATAAGTTGTTCGTTTATCCTTCTACCTCAAGTCTCCCATGCCCATACACTTAAGAGAATAAAGGCATTGGGAAACATCCATTTAGAAAATAGAAAATAGAATAGACAGTAGACAGTTCCAACTATGAGGTTAAAGCTCATTAGGATGTTACTGACTTGTTTTGGTGCTTCTTCATTGAAATACGTAATATTCCGGATTACTTATTGCTTTGGCCTCAAACAACTGTACAAAACTTCAACACTCTGACCACAGAGACTTGACCATTGCCTCATCATCAGTATTACTTAGATACTCAAGTGTACTGAACATTTTAGTACTGTTTGTTAAACAATATTGTTGGGAATTAGGCAGCTGCCAAGAAATAATGCTTCAATATTCTTTTCCTAGATTTTGATCCAATTGAACAAGCATCAGAAGGTAGAAATCCTTAATAGGTTCTGGATCCTCAAAATGCCATTGATCAGCAGTGTCTGGGAGACAATAAATGAAGGTATTCTTAAAAGACATACCAGGTTTGTAGATAGACACTTGGGATACTATTCCACTATTTCAGTAAGAGGAGGGGGTGTCCCTACTCTTTCAAAGATTTTACTCGTACAGGGAAGCTGCAAAGGCAGAAACCGTGCAGGCTTGCAGCACCAACTGTAAGGGATGACTGTATGAACATATACACAGAGGGCCCTGAATCCTTGACTGCAACTCTCCTGAGACTAATGCATTCACTATGCACCACATCTGATGTTGGGATGTGCAGCTTTTCCCTAGGAAGCCTATCAGGTACTTGGATCTCTCTTTAAAATAGAGACCATCTGGACAATTCAAATGGAATGAAACACAGAAAGAAAAAAAAAAGGAAATAAAGAAAAGACTGAGAAGACTCAGTAGGAGAGCACTTTCAAGCTGGCAGAGGAGTAAGATGTGGAGATCACCTTCCTCTCCACAAACACATAAAAAATACATCCAAAATTTGCAAGCAGCTCATGGAGCTCAATAGCAAAAAAACAAACAACCCAATCCAAAAATAGGCAGAAGACCTAAACAGACATTTCTCCAAAGAAGATATACAGATTGCCAACAAACACATGAAAGTATGCTCATAATCATTAGAGAAATACGAATCAAAACTACAATGATATATCATCTCACACCAGTCAGAATGGCCTCATCAAAAAGTCTATGAACAATAAATGCTGGAGAGGGTGTGGAGAAAAGGGAACCCTCTTGCACTGTTGGTGGGAATGTAAATGATACAGCCACTATGGAGAACAGTACGGAGGTTCCTTTAAAAACTAAAAATAGAACTACCATACAACCCAGTAATCCCACTACTGAGCATATACCCTGAGTAAACCATAATTCAAAAAGAGTCATGTACCAAAATGCTCATTGCAGCTCTATTTATAATAGCCAGAACATGGAAGCAACTTAAGTGCCCATCAACAGATGAATGGATAAAGGAGATGAGACACATATATAAAATGGAATATTACTCAGCCATAAAAGGAAACGGAATTGAGATATTTGTAGTGAGGTGGATGGACCTAGAGTCTGTCATACAGAGTGAAGTAAGTCAGAAAGAGAAAAACAAATACTGTATGCTATCACATATATATGGAATCTAAAAGAAAAAAATCTATATGTGGAACAAATCCTACAGAACACCTAGTGAACGGTGGCAGAAGACCTCAGACTTCCCAAAAGCTGTGTGGCTGACAGGGTCTTGTTGCTCCAGCCAGGTGTCAGGCCTGAGCCACTGAGGTGGGAGAGCCAAGTTCAGGACATTGGATCACAAGAGACCTCCAGGCCCCACATAATATCAACTGGCAAGAGCTCTCACAGATATCTCCATCGCAAGACTAAGACCCAGCTCCACTCAATGATGAGCAAGTTGCAGTGCTGGACGCCCCACTAGCAAAACAGGAACACAGCCCTACCCATTAGCAGAGAGGCTGCCTAAAATCATACTAAGCTCACAGACACCCCAAAACACAGCACCAGACATGGTCCTGCCCACCAGAAAGAAAAGTTCTGGCCTCATCCACCAGAACACAAGCATTAGTCCCCTCCACCAGGAAGCAGGCATCAGTCCCCTCCACCAGGAAGCCGACACAACCCACTGAACCAAGCTTAGCCACTGGGAGTAGACACCAAAAACAATGGGAACAAAGAACCTGCAGCCTGTGAAAAAGAGACCAAAATACAGTAAGTTAAGCAAGATGAGAAGACAGAGAAATACAAACCAGATGAAGGAGCAAGGTAAAAACTCACCAGACCAAACAAATGAAGAGGAAATAGGCAGTTTACCTGAAAAAGAATTCAGAGGAATGATAGTAAAGATGATCCAAAATCTTGGAAGCAGAATGGAGACAATAAAAGAAACATTTAACAAGGACCTAGAAGAACTAAAGAGCAAACAAACAATGATGAACAGCACAATAAATGAAGTTAAAAATTCTCTAGAAGGAATTATTAGCAGAATAACTAGGCAGAAGAACAGATAAGTGACCTGGAAGATAAAGAGTGGAAATAACTACTACAGAACAGAATAAAGAAAAAAGAATGAAAAGGATTGAGGACAGTCTCAGAGACTTCGGGGAAACCATTAAATTCACCAACATTCGAATTATAGGGGTCCCAGAAGAAGAAGAGAAAAAGAAAGGGACTGAGAAAACATTTGAAGAAATTATACTTGAAAACTTCCCTAACATGGGACAGGAAATAGTCAATCAATCCAAGAAGGGCACAGAGTCCCATACAGGATAAATCCAAGGAGAAACACTCATATTAAAGACACATATTAATCAAATAGAAATAAAAAATATTAAAAGCCACAAAGGAAAAGCAACAAATAACATACAAGGGAATCCCCATAAGGTTAACAGCTGATCTTCCAGCAGAAACTCTGCAAGCCAGAAGGAAGTGTGAGGACATATTTAAAGTGATAAAAGGGAAAAACCTACACCCAAAATTACTCTGCAAAGCAAGGATCTCATTCAGATTCGACAGAGAAATTAAAACCTTTACAGACAAGCAAACGCTAAGAGAATTCATCACACCAAACCAGCTTTACAACAAATGATAAAGGAAAGTCTCTAGGCAGGAAACAAAAGAGAAGGAAAAGACCTACAAAAAAACTCCCAAAACAACAAAGAAAATAGTAATAGGAACATACATATTGATAATTACCTTAAATGTACATGGACTAAATGCTCCAACCAAAAGACATAGAGTGGCTGAATGAATACAAAAGCAAGACCTGTACATATGATGTCTACAAGAGACCCACTTCAGACCTAGGGACACATACAGACTGAAAATGAGGAGATGGGAAAAGATATTCCATGCAAATGGAAATTAAAAGAAAACTGGTGTGCCAATTGTCATATCTAACAAAATAGACTTTAAAATAAAGTATATTACAAGAGACAAAGAAGGACACTACATAATGATCAAGGGATCAATCGAGGAAGAAGATATAACAATTGTAAATATTTATGCACCCAACATAGGAGCACTTCAATACAGAAGACAAATGCTAACAGCCTTGAAAGGGGAAATCAACAATAACACAATAATAGTAGGGGACTTTAACACCTCACTTTCACCAATGGATAGTTCAACCAAAATGAAAATAAATAAGGAAACACAAGCTTTAAAAGACACATAAAACAAGATGCACAATTCATATTTATAGGACATTCCATCCAAAAACAGCAGAATACACTTTCTTCTCAAGTGCTTATGAAACAGTCTCCAGGATAGAACATATCTTGGGTCACAAATTCAGCCTTGGTAAATTTAAGAAAATTGAAATCATATCAAGTATCTTTTCTGACCACAATACTATAAGACTAGATATCAATTATGGGAAAAAAACTGTAAAAACTACACACACACATGGGGGCTAAACCATATGCTGCTAAGAGATCAAGAGATCACTGAATAAATCAAAGAGGAATTCAAAAAATACCAAAAAAAAAAATGAGAATGAAAACAGAATGGCCTAAAACCTATGGGATGCAGCAAAGTCAGTTTTAAGAAGGAAGTTAACAGCAATACACTCCTACCTAAAGAAACAAGAAAAATCTCCAATAAATAACCTAACCTTACACCTAAAACAATTAGAGAAAGAAGAACAAAAATAAAAAACCCAAAGTTAGCAAAAGGAAATAAATAATAAGGGTAAGATCAGAAATAAATGAAAAAGAAATGAAGGAAATGATCACAAAGATCAATAAAACTGAATGCTGGTTTTTGAGAAGATAAACAACTTGGTAAAGCATTAGCCAGGTTCATCAAGAAAAAAGGGGAGAAGACTCACATAAACAGAATTTGAAATGTAAAAGGAGAAGTAACAACTGGCACTGCAGAGATGCAAAGGATAATGAGAGATTACTACAAGCAACTATATGCCAATAAAATAAACAACCTGGAAGAAATGGACAAATTCTTAGAAAAGTGCAACCTTACGAGGCTCAACCAGGAAGGAAGAGAAAATATAAACAGACCAATCACAAGCACTGAAATTGAAACTGTGGTTAAGAATCTTCCAACAAACAAAAGCCCTGGACCAGATGGCTTCACAGGTGAAGTCTATCAAACACTTAGAAAAGAGCTAAAACCTATCTATCCCAAACTCTTCCAAAATATAGCAGAGGGAGGAACACTCCCTAACTCATTATACAGGATCAAAATCACCCTGAAACCAAAACCAGACAAAGAAGTCACAAAAAAAGAAAACTAGAGGCGAAAGTCACTGATGAACATAGATGCAAAAATCCTCAGCAAAATACTAGCAAACAGAATCCAGCAGCACATTAAAAGGATCATACACCATGATCAAGTGGGGTTTATCCCAGAAATGCAAGGATTCTTCAATATACGCAGTTCAATCATTGTGATCCACCATATTAACAAATTGAAGGATATAAACCATATGATAATCTCAATAGATTCAGAAAAAGCTTTTGACAAAATTCAACACCGATTTATGATAAAAAACTGTCCAGAAAGTAGGCACAGAGGGAACTTACCTCTCATAATAAAGGCAATATATGACAAACCCACAGCCAACATTATTCTCAATGGTGAAAAACTGAAACCATTTCCATTAAGATCAGGAGCAAGACAAGGTTGCCCATTCTCACGATTATTATTCAACATAATTTTGGAAATTTTTACCACAGCAATCAGAAAGGAAAAAGGAATAAAAGGAATCCAAACTGGAAAAGAAATAAAACTGTCACTGTTTGCAGGTGACATGATACTATACATAGAGAATCCTAAAGATGCTACCAGAAAACTACTAGAGCTAATCAATGAATTAGGTAAAGTAGCAGGATAGAAAATTAATGCCCAGAAATCTCTTCCATTCCTATAAACTAGTGATCAAAAATCTGAAAGAGAAATTAAGGAAACACTCCCATGTATCATTGCAACAAAAAGAATAAAATACCTAGGAATAAACCTACCTAAGGAGGCAAAAGACCTGTATGAAGAAAACTATAAGACCCTGAAGAAAGAATTAAAGATGATACAAACAGATGGAGAGATATACCATGTTCTTGGATTGGAAGACTCTATATTGTGAAAATGACTATACTACCCAAAGCAATGTACAGATTCAATATAATCCCTATCAAACTACCCATGGCATTTTTCACAGAACAAGAAAGAAAAATTTCACAATTTGTATGGAAACACAAAAGACCCCAAATAGCAAAAGCAACCTTGAGAAGGAAAAACGGAGCTAGAAAAATCAGACTCCCTGACTTCAAACTATACTACAAAGCTACTGTAATCAAAACAGTATGGTACTGGCACAAAAACATAAATATAGATCAATGGAACCGGATAGAAAGCTCAGAGATAAACCCAAGCACATATGAACACCTTATCTTGGACAAAGGAGGCAAGAACATACAATGGAGAAAAGACAGGCTCTTCAATTAATGGTGCTGGGAAAACTGGACAGCTATATGTAAAAGAATGAAATTAGAACACTCCCTAACACCATACACAAAAATAAACTCAAAATGGATTGAAGACGTAAGTGTAAAGTCAGACACTATAAAACTCTTAGAGGAAAACATAGGCAGAGCACCCTATGACATAAATCACAGCAAGATCTCTTTTGACCCACCTCCTAGAGAAATGGAAATAAAAACAGAAATAAACAAATGGCATCTAGGGGACTTAAAAGCTTTTGCAAAGCAAAGGAAACCATAAACAAGATGAAAAGACAACCCTCAGAATGGGATAAAATATTTGCAAACCAAGCAAGTGACAAAGGATTAATCTCCAAAATATACAAGCAGCACATGCAGCTCAATATGGAAAAAACAAACAACCTAATACAAAAATGGTCAGAAGATCTAAATAGATGTTTCTCCAAAGAAGATATACAGATTGCCAACAAACACATGAAAGGATGCTCAACATCACTAATCATTAGAGAAATGCAAACAAAACTACAATGAGGTATCACCTCACACTGATCAGAATGGCCATCATCAAAAACACTACAAACAGTAAATCCTGGAGAGGGTGTGTAGAAAAGGGAACCATCTTGCCCTGTTGGTGGGAATGTAAATTGATGCAGCCACTATGGAGAAGATTATGGATGTTCCTTAAAACACTAAAAATAAAACAACCATATAACCCAGCAATCCCACTACTGGGCATATACCCTGAGAAAGCCATAATTCAAAAAGAGTCATGTACCATTATGTTCATTGCAGCACTATTTACAATAGCTAGGAGGTGGAAGCAACCTAAGTGTCCATCGACAGATGAATGGATAAAGAATATGTGGCACATATACACAATGGAATATTACTCAGCCATAAAAAGAAATGAAATTGAGTTTTTTGTAGTGTGGTGTATGGACCTCGAGTCTGTCATACAGAGTGAAATAAGTCAGAAAGAGAAAAAAAAAAAACGGTTCTGAAGAACCTAGGGGCAGGTCAGGAATAAAGATGCAGATGTAGAGAAGGGACTTGACCTGGGGAGGGGGAAGGGTAAGCTGGGACGAAGTGAGAGAGTGACATGGACATATATACACTACCAATTGTCACATAGATAGCTAATGGGAAGCAGCCGCATAGCACAGGGAGATCAGCTCCGTGCTTTGTGACCACCAGAGGGCTGGGATAGGGAGGGTGGGAGGGAGACGCAAGAGGGAGGTGATATGGGGATATGTGTCTATGTATAGTTGATTCACTTTGTTATACAGCAGGAACTAACACAACAATGTAAAGCAAGTATACTCCAATAAAGGTGTCTAAAAAAAAAGATTTTACTCATACAGAAACTTTGAGTCTTTGATGAATGCATACATTTATTTTACCTTACTTGGGATATGAAAGAATGCATTATTCCATAGTTCATGCTCATATAAAGGAATAAGCAATATTGCAAAATAAATGAACATTAGACCAGAAATTTTCAGATCACAAATTTTCTACTTCAATATATGTTTGGAAAAGTTTCTGCAACTCTGCCATTCATTCCAAAGACCAAAGTTCATAATCTGTATGTCCTATATGACTGTCTGAAAAGGTATAATCATTATATGGTGAGAGGTAAAAGGCTCCTTTTGAGTACTTTCCCAAAGATTACTTTAAATAATCTCACCTGTGTGAAATGTTAGGTCTCCTCACCTTTAGGTGATTTGGGGAATGTGATAACTCAGGAAACTTGATTTTGCCTCCTTCTGTTAGATTCTTTAATTCCTATTTTGGTGTAAGATTTGATTTTACCTCAGAAAAATTTAGATACAATTAGAATTTTCAGCACTAGAGAGATTGACAAAATTCTCAGCATCATACCAATCTAACAACAACAAAACCCTTTTGAGCCTACATGGGTATTTTATGTGAATGTTTTAGCTAATTAGGGTGTATTATTTAGATAAAGGAACAATTCAGTTACATTTGCACATAAGGACATCTGTGTTCAAGGTATTGTATTGAACTATAAGTAGAGATGAACTGATAAGACAAAAAATATGCTATCCAGGAGAAGAAATACTTCTATATGTATATTTAATCTATTAAAGATTAATTAATTAATTAATTAGTTAATCACTATTATTTAGTACCTTTGTGAGGATCATGTTCAACTTCCCAGCCATATTTCCACCATAACAAATGGAGGCAAATAAAGCAATGACAAAGGCAGGTGGGCCTGCGTTTAAAATGGCCAAGTCTTCCTCATACATGTTGTGTTACCTCGGGCAAGTTCATCAGCTTCTCTTAGCATTAATAGAGATTATAAATATATAGGACCTAGTACTGTGTCTGATCTAATGGGCAGTTAGTAAATGTTGCTTTTCTCTCACACCCCTCAGAGTCCATTATACAGCCTTTGGTGGAAACTTCCATTGAAATGGAGACTACTTTCTGACAAAGCAGCACTTTTTTAATAATCAGCAATCTTCCCAATGAGTAACATCAATTATTTTAAAAAATATATTTTTCTCCTTTAGAGTCAAATTTAGCCTTATTTTATCTACCTTTCACCTGTTTCCATGACTTCTACATGTCTTCAGTACTTATAAATACGTTCCCACTGTCATTAAAGTTCTGGTGCAGGTCTGTGATAAAGTTGTCATTGGTCACTAAAAAATTGAAAAGTTAAGGCCCTTTAAGTGTTTCTTATGAAGCAAAATGTGTTAAACTTAAAGGACTGCCTTTTATTCCAAGGGTATGTAATTGGTAATTTGGTAATTGCTATTATTCTCATATTAAAATAACTTTTAATTTATAACACAACGCCAGGGTTTTGTGTGTGTGTGTGTGTACATAGTTATGGCAAAACTGAACAATTTCAGCACTTTTTCAGTCTCTGCAGTTTGTTTCACATTAATGAATCACAGTTCCAAAACTCAGAACCACTGAAGTAATCAGTTTAAATACTTCCACATATTTGACTTTGAGATTCGATTTGGAAAAAAAAAATGTCACTAGGCTATTCCCTCTTCATATTTTCTCCAAGGTAAACATGCCCAGTTTTTTCATCAGCAACTTTGCCAAGGTGCTTTTCAGTTCTGCAACATGGCTGCTATCCTTCCTGACTTGTATTTTAAACTCCCCAGTTTTGCCTCCATGATGCTCTCCCTTTGCAGACTGTAATGTCCATGATTGCTTCCTGGAAGGCTGCTCTTTCTCTTCTATTGTGATTTGCTTCCACTGTGTGCTTGCTCTGCCCATGATATGCTTTCCTCATTCATCTCAGCCAAAGTCTTAGTCTTCAATAGTAAGAGAAATATCATTTTACCTGTTAGAACCACCAACAGTCTTGTGCCAAATACTACATGAGGCAATTCCATACCTAAGAAGTTTCAGTCTCTGCTCAACTATTTTACAGTTGGGGAAATCAAGGGTCAGAGTGCACGTTAACTGCTCAAGGGTAGACAAGTGTAATGAGCAAGGCAAGGAATTCCAATTAGGCTTTGTGAATCTAAAGCATGCTCTCTCAATTGTATTGCCTTGTAGGACTGGTGACTTCCTGGTTGGTCTGTGGAGCAGAAGAAATTAGTTTAGATGTGATATTTAAGCCCATCTTGAGGTTGAGCTGCTGCCTTAAATCACATTGATCCTTGCTTTTCTCAGCAGAAACAGGGTCATTGGGTGTTTTTTGGTTTCTGTGCAGGGGGATGCCGCTGTACAAACCTTTCCATGGAGTTGAAAGACAATAGCTCCTGTCCTTAAGGGCTCTTAACTTTATACCCTTCCTCATATTCTTCCAAGTCAGACCCTCAACGTCTGTGGAATGGACTTTCAGGCCACTTTACAAATGTCAGTGCCATTCTGTTTTCTTATCCATTTAATGTGAAGATAACAGAACAAGAATCTGCCCCTCAGATGGCATTTCATTTCTTTTGAGGACAAAGATTTGAAATGAGCAAAGGAGAATTTGTTTTCCTAGTTAAAGAGGAAACTTCATGAAGAAGTAAACTGAAGATACCAAGAATTACCTTTAGTGACTATTGTGTCCTATAAATGCTTTCAAAATTAAAGAAATACAGATTATAAAAACTGCTCATACATATTGAAACTAGAGTTTAAAATAAAAGCAAGTCAAATCAGGACTGTATATATGTAATTATATATATTTTATATACATATAATATAGGCATTATTTATTAATAGTCCTAATTATGCATATATATAGTACATGTTTTTGTATGTATTTGTGTATATTTGCATCCATAATCTTACTGACTAGAACAGTGTTCTCCATGCATAGTTGGCAGATCATCTGCATCCCAGGCAACTGGGGTCTTGCTTAAAAATGTAGATTCATCCTGGGCCCTGCTTCAAATCCATTGATTCAGATACTTTAGGACTATAGACCAGGAATCTACACTTGAGACAAGTTCCTTAGCTGAACTCAAGTTTCAGAACATATGATGTTAAATTATCCATTTAAAAACATTTTGGAGCATTTCCATCTAAGCTCTTTTAGGCATGCTTTTTCAAAACTAAATCCTGTGTCTATCTTCTAACATTGCATAAAAAACATTATCACATGACTGAAAAATCACTGTAAACCAATGGAACAGAATTGAGAGCCCAGTAGTAAACCCATGCATATACAGGCAACTTATAATTGACATGGGAGCCAAGAATACTCCATGGAGAAAAGATAGTCTTTTAGTAAATGGTGTTGAAAAATTGAATATTCACATATTAAAAGATGAAACTAGAGTTCCATTTTACATCACTCACAAAAATTAACTCAAAATGGATTAAAGACTTAAATGTAAGACCAGAAACCATAAAACTCTTAGAAGAAAATATAGAAAAAAATGTTCCTTGACATGGGTCTTGGCAATGATTTTTTGGATATCACACATAAAGCACAAGCAGCAAAATTAAAAATAAATAAGTGGGACTACATCAAACTGAAAGATTCTTCACAGCAAAAGAAACAATCAACAAAATGAAAAGACAACCTACCAAATGAGAAAAAATATATTTGCAAACCATATATCAGATAAGGAGTTAATATCCAAAATATACAAAGAACTCATACAATTCAATAGGCAAAACATAAAATTAAATAAATAGATAATAATAATTTAAAATGGGCAAAGGAGCTGAATAGACATTTTTCCAAAGAAGATATAGGGATGGCCAAAAAATACATGCAAAAATGCTCAACACAGCAAATCATTAGGAAAATTCAAATGAAAACCATGAGACATAACCTCACACTTGTTACAATGCCCATTATCAAAAAGACAAGCGATACAAATGCTGGTGGGGGTATGGAAAAAAGGAAACTCTTGAGAACTGTTGGTGGAATTGTAAATTGGTATAGCCACTATGGAAAACAGTATGGAGGTTCCTCAAAAAATTTAAAAAAAAATAGAACTGCCATATGATTTAGCAATTCTACTTCAGGGAATATATCCAAAGGAGACATAAACACCATGTCAAAGAGATATCTGCACTGCCATGTTCATTAGCAGCATTATTTACAATAACTGAGACATGAAAACAACCTAAGTGTCCATCAGCAGATGAAAGGATAAAGTTGTAGTGAATATATATAGAATGGAATATTATTAAAACACAAAAAGAAGGAAATCCTGCTACTTGCAACAACATGGGTGAAACTTGAGGGCATTATGCTAAGTGAAATAAATCACATAGAGAAAGACAATACTGTATAATCTCATTTATATGTGAAAACCAAAAAACAAACAAAATTCCTAGAAAAAGTAATCAGATTTGTGGTTACAATAGGCAGAGAATGGGGGGAGGGGAAATTGCATGAATTGGTCAGAAGGTACAAACTTCCAGTTATAAGATAGATAAGTACTAGAGATTTACTGTACAACATGATGAAATATAGTTAGCACTGCTGTATGAAATATTTGAAAATTGTTAAGAGAGTAGATCCTAACATTTATCATAAGGAAAAATTTGTTTTTAACTTTTTGTGTGTCTATATGAGATGATGGATGTAAACTAGTTATTTTGGTAATTATTTCACAATATATGTAAGTCAAGTCATTATGCTGTACACCATAAACTTACACAGTGTTGTATGTCAATGATATGCCAATAAAACTGGAAAAATGATATCTCAGTGCCAAAAGAAAAAAATTGCAAATTCTTTCTGTGCCTCCTCTTCAGATTCATTGAATCAGAAACTTTAAGACTGTAGACCAGGAATAGGCACTTTAGACAAGTTTCTTAGTTACACTCAAGTTTAAGAACACGTGATGTAAAAATATCCATTTCAAAATATATTCTAAGGCATTTCTGTCTAAATTTTATGCATGTTATTCACAACTATATTCTGTGCCTATCGCCTAATATTGCATAAAAAAGTAAAATCAAGTGACTTACAGGTCACTGTAAACACCATTTTAAAGACTGCATGATATTAATATGTGAAAGTACTCTAGTTATTTTCATATTTTTTCAACATTTCAGGTTTTTGTTCTATAAAAAATATTGGTGGATCTCTTTAAACATATATTTCCCACATTAAACTCTATTTATCAATTCTGTTGACTCTTAGTCTACCTATAGTGTATTAAAATGCCCTTGTTACTTCATACTTGCCAGCACTGAGAATTGCCATTTTTCCAATAGATGCAATTTGAGAGACAAACTTCTATTACTTTTACCTTGGCATCCTTAAATCAATGTGTAGTGCTCAATATTATTATCATTGATATTTCCTATTTTATGAAGCCTCTGTGATCCTTACCATTTGTCTACTGAACTTGCTGATTTTCCCCTTAAAATTTGATCTACATAGCTATTTATTCATTACGAAAAATAACTCTTTAACATAGCTGTTACACTTATTTGCTATTTTTTTCTTTGAATTTCATTCATTTAGCTTTTTAAAAGCATTTTTCTTTTTGTACTTAACTTTTTAGAACACTTCTGCTTATTTCATTACACTTATTCTTACCTTGTATTCAGATCCAAACATTTGATAGACATTAAGTTATTTAATCTTCCAGGTACTTTGTGTGTGATTTTTTTTGTTGTTGAATTCTTTGGGATTTATTTACAGGTATATTGTGAGAAGATTATCAGCAGGTCAGTACTCTTACGATGGTCCAATGTCTTGTGATTCCATGAGACAAATTCAGCATTCGTACCTTAAAGGACCCTCACCAGCTGTCCTCCTAGAACAAGAATCCCAACCTCAAGCAAACCTGGAGGCAAAGTACTGGTGTTCCCATGTGCATTGGTTATATCCTTGGGAAAAATAGAAGGTCAAAGAGCTCCCAAGTGGGAGAAATCACACAGATCTGATGCAGGCGTATGGCAGGCAAGGCACTCCCATCTCTATAATGTCAAAGGGGACTCAGAAAATTTTGAGGAAGCCATTGGAACTGTATGGGGCAGATAATGCCTTAAGAGGCAAGATTTGTTCTGTTTAAGGACAGAACTATAGAGAGGTTAAGAATCATGTACAAGACAGAGCATCAATGATGAGGTTATTATTGGTGTTTCTTTTTTTTTAATTAGGTTTGTTATAGTAGAGGAGATATCCTCCCAAGACAGAGTCTCATGCTTCCTCAAATCGAATTATTTGTCCTAAAATAAGTTAGCTTTGAGACTTTATTTTCATAAAGGAAATATTTATCATTATCAGGTATCATTGAAAAATATAGTTTACTATGACTAAATAAGATTAATAGTACATATCTGTCCAGAAGTATGTGAAATTATGCATACATGTATACCTACCTGAACACTTTTCTTAGCTCAATTCCTGACTCATGGTAAGTACTTAGAATTAGTTAGCTTCCTCCTAGCCTCAGTGGACAATCACCCAACAGCCACCCTGATAGAATGCCAGTTGGTACTCATTCCCCCCTCCCTCCTATTCAATATAAGGAACTTCACAATTTTTCCACCATGGATAAAATACTGGGTGAGTTGTAAAGTAAGTGAATCTAATGGAGACAAGATGAACAACTTAATTCATTATTTAACTGAACTTTCTGAAGCATAGACCATACAAGTATTCTATGACTTTTTTGAAGAGTGTTATATTAAACAATGTGTATTTATATATAAAGACAAGAAAGACATATGGACATGAAAACACCTATGTTTAGGAGATGAAAATATAAGTGACTTTCTTCCCTTTATTTCAAGTAATTTAAATCATTTTGGGATACTGTTTTTAAAATTGAAAAATTAACAAATAAAATACATATACATGCTATAAAGATATTTCAGTGATATTCCCTTTTACAAAAGTGAAAGAAGAATTTTTCCCTTGCTATTTTAAAGGTATGTGTAGCCACCTGTCCTGGAAATTCTAATATTTCTTTTCACTAATTACCTTAGTATCCCTCCCATACTCTTTTGTGCCAGCAGCAAACCGCCTCTTTTTTATGTAATAACTGAAGCATTTTTCTTGGGGATGATATAAGAGCCTTTTTTCACTTTAGTTTTTCTCTCCACTTTCTCTTTTTAATAGTTTCTTTCTTCATCACTCATAACGATTTCTATGATAATGTCTGCCACTGGGTTTAAAAATGACTGCAGTTTGCCAGTCTTTTGAAATGGGATCACGTGCAGGATGTATAATTAAGTGATGGCAGAGAGGTCCTCCCTCAGAAGGAATAAAAACAGATCTCTGCTTGAAGCTGTGCAATTGGGAAAATAAAGAACTGATGACGCCAAGGGTGAAGTGTGTGAAAATAAAGATTCTCAAAATCTATTCTGTAAGCCCTCTAGACCAATCTGCTAGTTACTAGCTACCAGGCCACTCAGACCTTCATCCTCATCTGAAAAATAGCACATGATTTTGTGTTCAGTCAGTCTCATGGCTGTTGTGAGGATGGAAGAAAATAAAGCATTTAATGCAAAGCTGCCATCTCTTACGGACTTCAAAAAGAAGGAGATAGATTTTTTAGTTCTAAACTATCCCCCCAAAGCATAGCCAGCATGTTGATAATGCACACTAGTTTAAGGTTAAGGGCTCCAGACTTCTATCTCTGCTCAGCTGAAAGGAAATAATGAACAAGAACAGGATTTGACTAAGAGAGAGATTCTTGGAACCAGTTTTGTGGGGGCAGGTGAGCCAGCTGATGGGTCTACCAGATCTAATTAATTACAGTGTTGATTTCTCTATCAACAAATACATAATGACATCTCGCAGCCCATGTTTACATCCCTGAGAAACATGCCTATTTTATAATGTATAAACATCATACAGTACTTACTTAGTCTAAACCAAGCTGTGCCAAAATCACCCTCCCCAAAAATGCTATTGGAACTGTTGATATTGGCAATATTACAGCTACGTGAAGAGAATTGTCTTTTAAAGAGACCTTGTAGAGGGAAATCTTAAAATTCCAATTTTCTTTATGTATTATTTTTCACATGTAAATAGAATTATTGAGTCTCAGTGAAGAAATCAGATACATTGTGCTTCTGGTCAGTGTATTTTGATTTATTGCTTGTTTGATAAATTAAATGACATCAATTGTTATTAGCCTCATAGAGCTATCATTCAATAATTAGTACCATTACTCCACCTAAATTCTTCTTATATGCAATTTTTTAAAAAGAAAATTGACTAGGACACATAATTTGAAAATTAAATTGTCAGAAGTTATGAGCACATGTACTATACTAACATTAACCTATGAATGGTGTGTGTGTTTGGGGAGGGCAGGCATAGTTTATATATTATTCTCTCATCTAACGTTTAGTAGAAACCTTCCTTTGGTCAGACATTGAGGTCTGTTCTGAGATATTTGGCAGGGGCCTGTGGTTTCATTATTCATTATTGCCTTATACACACATCCATTCAGTTGCCATTTGACAAGTCTTTATTGGACCCCCATGCATTTGTATATTTATTGGAAGTAGAATTTTGGCCTGCCAGGGAGGTGGGTTATATGATCAATTCCTTGAAAACAGAGACAATGGCTTGTGCACCTTTACAACTCCTGTAGCAGACAGCAACATCTTTTCCACCTAATAGGGATTCAGTGCTTATTAGTTTAAATTAACAGGGAGGATCTGATAAGGCTTAAATGTTAGTTTAGTCTTTTTCTTTAAGGATAGTGTGCTTTCGTAGGAAAATAAAAATTGTTTTTTTGTCTTCTACTAAGAAGTATGTCTATAGAGAAATATACCATCTAACCGTGAAGGGTAAAAATGGGCAGAGTAGAGTATATATGGATGGAGTATGGAAGGAAGGAAGAATGATTGACACTGTTGAGTGCCTCCAATGTCATGGGTCCTGGATGATGCTGGGCTTAGTACTATGTCTCCATCCTTCCTTGTGTATACATTGAGATCTGCTCTAGAATATTTGCTAGGGGTCTGTTGTTTTATTACATCTCCAAATCACTCTTTTTTGGTCACACTGACCACTCACTTTGGATATTTTTGTTCATTTACTCTATGTTTATAAGCTCCTGTTGTATACCAAACTGTGTTACGTGTTTTTTGTGACCTGGCCCTTGATTACTTCTCCAAATTTACTCTGTCATTTTATCCTATTTAAACTTAATTGGCCACCCAGACCTTTGGTCACCTTTTCCAATATACCAAATTATTTCCCATGTTAAGATGTTGTACATGCTGTTTCTTCTTCTTGGAACATAAACAAACAGCTCTTTGCAGGGGTGGTTGCTTTGTCATTTTTGACTTCAGCTTAAATGTAATTTAACATCAAAGAGTTCTTCCATGAATATTGTTGAGAATTCCCATTATTCTTTATCACAGTCACTAATTTAATAACTTCTTTGAACTTGCTGAGCAAAAATATTTCTCTTATCTGTCAGTTTAATTGTTTTTGACTGCATTCATTCTCACCATCCCTATTCCGCAAAATGTAACCTACATGAGGGCAGGAATATAAGACTTGGTGAGAAGTTTATTTGAAGATAGTCTCTGGCACATAGTGGAAGTCAATGCATATTTGATAATGAAGTGACTACCTGAGTGAATGAATTCAAGACAAGTAAGACAGTCCCTACTATCAGAATCTTATAATTTATTGCTGACTAAAGTTCTAGAGAAGGAGACACAATGAAATAAGCTATAAGGTATAAGCCAGAGATTCATGGATGCCCAGTGGAGGGTACCAGAAACCAGAGGTAGGAAGTTAGGGCTAAGAATGCAAAGCTGACCTGAAAAGCCTAATCCTGAATTTTCAAGAAGTGCGGGACTAAGGGATAATGATATATTTTACTGTTAAATGTTAAATACATTGCTACATACTGAATTGTGTCCCCTCAAAATTCATAAGTTAAAGTTCTAACCTCCAATGTGGTGGTATTTGAAATGAAGGCTTTTAGGAGGTAATTAAGGTTAAATGAGGGTATAAGGGTGGACCTTATTCCTATAGAATTGGTTACCTTAGAAGAAAAAGAGGAGAGAGATGTCTCTCTGCTAGCTCAGAGGAAAGGCCATGTGAGGACAAGGTACTGTCTGCAAATCAGGAAGAGATCTCTCACCATCAACCAACCCTCTCAGACCTTGATCTGGGACTTCCACCTTCCAGAACTGTGAGAAATAAATTTCTGTTGTTTAAGCCACCCAGCCTGTGGCATTTTGATATGGCAGTCCAAGCTGACTAGGACAAGTATAAGCAGAAGAAATTTCTTAATTAAAATTTCTACATTAAAATTTCTTAATCTATGCTGAGCCTGCACAAGATTCCTTTTCATCCACTTCTTTTAACGTTCTCTCTCTTTATTCCTCACTCCTGAGATTTTAATCATCTTTCCCATATATCCTTGCACTATAACTTACCTCAAATGTCATTGGGAAACAATAAGGTGATTTATCAATAAGTAAATAATGGTAAAGTTTCCCTCACCCTAAACACTAATAGTCAGCAATTTATTTATTTATTTATTTATTTATTTATTTACTTATTTTGTAAGCATTCTGAGTCAAAGGAGAAGATTATTCATTAATTGTTGCTTTTTGTTTTTAGCTTTCTTCCTTCATCTGGCAATATTAAACCTATGTCTCTAGACATGCGATAATGCAAATTTATTTTAATTGTAAGAGCAGCGGAGCTGAGGTTGTGACTAATTCACCTCTTTGTAGTACACCTCTTCTTCATGGCTGCTTAACAATTGCTATTAGCATTGTTTGGCTTCTAAATCTAAATTATAGTTCACGAATACCCAGAGGTTTATCAGACAGTGCCAGATTTCCCAAGTGAGAGTTGAGAAGTCTCCTCTTCAGTGGCATAATCAGTAGGTATAAGGGCAATATTCCTCAGTGTGTGCTTTGAAAACATCATTGTATTGAGAAATTTTTCTGGTAAAAGTCACTTACATAGAGAAAGCTGAAAATGTCTCATCTGGTCAGAAATTTAGTTTGAAACCAAGTCCCCCTAAAGTTGAGTTCCTCATCTGAGTTTATAGTTAACTTCTCTATCCAAAACTTCACTCTCTTTCTTGTCCCCTCAAAATCCAGTGGTATCAAAGAAAAGGGGGAGGTGAAACAAAGGAGGGAGGGCCCTCCCAGGTACAAAACACCCTCCATGTCCCCCATTTCTTGTTTACAGAAAAAGGCTTTAGTGTCCTAGGCCTTCCCTGAGTTCCAAAGAGCAGACTCAAACACTTACTAATTAGGGACAAACAGTTAAACAAGAAAAGTAATGACAATAGTTCAGCAATAAAACAGAGTCCTAGTTCCTCCTGAAGGGATATACATGGCAATCTGATGGATATCTGAGTTGTTCTTCAGGAACTAAGACCCTTCCCTCCCTAGGTGGAGGATGGTGACCATGTGCTGAACACAAGCACAGAGACCCCTGGTGGGTTGGAATCAGAATGTTGATGACTGAGATTCATGAAACATCACCCTGCTACCCCACCACCTACCAATGAGAAGAAAATCATGAATCCTGCAGCCCTCACCTCCAAATGTTGCCTTTGAAAATGCTCTCCTGAAAGCCATTGGGAAGTTTGGGTCTTTTGAGCATGAGCTGCCTGTACTCCTTTCTGGGTCTTTCAATAAATGCTGTACTTTCCTTCACCACAACCTGGTGTCTGTAAATTGGCTTTGCTGTGTGGTGGGTGAGCAGATGCAAGTTCAGTTCAGTAACAAGTTCAACCAGTGGTATGATAACAGAGGAAAAAGTAAGTTTCCATAAATTTTGTCTATCATTTCTTCAATGCATTTTTAAATTTTAAATTTTTAAAAAAATTTAGGCGGTCTACTTCTTGAGATAACTCTTTCCATAACTGGTGGGTGGATACAATGCAGATTTTTAGGCAGAAGAGATAAATAACCAGTATATCTTGCATAGGTTACTTAATCATGCTAAGCTTAATTTTCCACATCTGGAAAGCAAAGATACTTATAATACCTTGGGAAGAGATGAAGCAATATATGAGATAATGCATGTAGTAACCATAGTAAATACTCAAAAATGTTCCTTTTAATACTGATAATGTACAAAGAATTCTGGTTCTGAAATTACTAAATTGGTTACCACTGGATATACCATTTATTTATCTGAGTTTCAGTCAGTGTGTATAAAATTGGGGTTAGAAGGTATGATATACATATTTCTCAGGGATCTGAAAATAAAGTAACCTAGCTCTTTGTTAATGTCATGTGGTATTCAGATGGTTAACTATATATGTCATCTTGGCTGGGCACAGTGTTAAGATATGTGGTCAAACATTATTCAGGATGTTCTGGTGAGAGTGTTTTTAAAGAGATTAACATTTTAATCAGTGGACTTTGAGTAAAACAGATTGCCCTCCATAATGTGTGTCATCCTCATCCAATTAGTTGAAAGCTTGAATAAAACAAAAGACGGATCTCCCTTTTCCCCAACCCCCAGCAAGAGAGAATTCTGCTAGTAGAGGACCTTTGAACTTGAACTACAGATTTTGGACTTGCTAGGTTCCATAATCATGTGAACTAATTCCTTAAAATAAATCTCTCTGTATATACATCTTATTGGTTCTGCTTCACTGGAGAATACTGACTAATACCTATATGGATTGATTTATTTAAACTCCCATACAATATTTATCAAATATTTAATGTATGCCATACACAGTTCTAAGCAATAGAGATAGAGTGATGAATGATATAGAGAAATTCTTGACCCCATGCAGCTTACATATTGGTGTGGGATAGACAGACAAAGAGCAAGACAGCATCATTTCATGTAGTAATAAGTGTTATGAAAGAAAGGAAGCAGGGAGGAATGACCAAGAGTGCCTAGTGATGGAACACTAAAACAGATTGCAACTGATATCTTTTGTCTGCCCCTCCACATCCACTCTCCCCCTGTCCCTACCCTTCTCTCTGCTTTGGAAGGAGACTGACTCAGGAAGACTACATTGATTGGTAACCTAAGGCTTCTTGAGGATTTGGCTTCCTACAGAGATTGGAAGAAAATGAAGTCTGAATATTTATTTATTTTTGCTCCTTTCCTATAAGGTGAGCTTGGGTTGGCTTTGTCCTTTGTCTATAGGTTACTGTTCCTAGAACTCTACACAGCTGTCCTTCATTCTGGCTTCTGGTAACTATTACTACTCTGCACTATCACTTGGGTTTCCCCATACTCATGTTTATAAATAGTCTCCTTAAAAGTAAATCCACAAATTATCCTGTTTTGCATGTGTTGTCTGTGTCCTGTTGGTATCTGACAGATATACATCACAGAAGGTCTCATGGAAGATGATCTTAAGCTGAGGCCAACATGCTGAGAAGCAGCTAGCTGTGTGAAAATATTTGGAAGAATATTCCAGGTAGAAAGAAGAGCAAGAACAGAGGTCCTGGAGATAGAGACAAATATGATATCTGAAGATAGGAAGAAGGTCAATGTGGCTGGTGTGTTGAGTGACAAAGAGAATGTGGGTAGAGATCAGAATAGTAGGTAGTGACATATACATTGGTTGGAGTAAACAAGATTAAAGCCTCTGAAGTGTTTCAAACAGAGGAGTAGAGCAATATGAATGATTTTTTTTATAGTAGAAGACCTCTGTAGTGGGCTGAGTGTGAGGACCTCCCCAAAACATGTCCACATTGATCCCCTGAAACCTGTGAATATTACCTTTTGGTAATTTGGAAAAAGAGTCTTTGCAGATGTAATTACGTTAAAGATCTCAGATGAGATTTTCCTAGATTATCCAGGTGTGCCCTAAATCCAATGACAAGTGTCTTTGTAAGAGAAAGGCAGAGGGAGATCTGAGACATATAGAGGAGAAGGAGGATATAAAGATGGAAGTAGAGATTGGAATGATGTGCCTGCCACAAGACATGGAAGGCAAGGTTTGCCCACAGCCATCAGAAGCTGGAGGAAGCAAGGAAGGAGTGATCCTCCTCAAGATACTCCAGAGGAATCATGACTCTACTGAAACCTTGATTTTAGACTTCTGGCCTCCAGAACTGTGAGAACATTTCTGGTATTTTATGCCACCCAGTTTGGGGTAATTTTTTATAGCAGCCTCAGGAAGCTAGTACAACTTCCATGAAACCTTCATATAACTCACTCTGAAGATTAACCTTAACTTTGTTTTACCACTGGCTTCTCTTTGCTGACTTCAAGCAGCTAGGGCTCCTAAGAGCATTTGAAATGGATGCATACCAAGGGACAGTTGTGTTTATCTCCAACCTGTTTATACCAGTTCTACTTGTTTATACAATTATTTAATGATACAATTCAGCATTATGTAAATTAATAGGGTATAAATATGCATAACTACTTGTATAAGAGGATGAGCAGAGTTACAAATATACTTAAAACTCATACAAAAACATCATGTGGGCAAATCACACTGGGTTTTCTGAAGGGATAAAAGAAGGAGGCCAGTGTAATCAGGAGAAGAGTAGAGAAATAAAGAATAGGTCAACAAATGACAGATGGAGGCTCAAGATTTGGGGCTTCAAGATTCCCACAAGGAGACAGATAGTTGTTGATTATAGCTTAAGAATAAATGAGCAGGTTATCTGAGAAAAACAGTGACCTTCTCCTAGACCCAGTCTCATACACATAAACTGACAGCAATTCTGCTTATGATAGGGGCTAGACGTGCATCAGGTTTCTATCATTTGGATCAGGGGCACCTTTACATTCTTTGGGTCAGTTTCTCTGAAGCTTTTATGTTAGATTCCCCAGAGCTTCTAAAAGTCAAGCTAACAAGGTCTTGGTCTTTGGGTTTATTGTACAGAATTCTAGAAAATGAATGAACTAATCAATAAACCAACTAACCAAACTGCTAACTAACAAAATAGAAAACAAACAGAACTATAACAACAGACTCTTGAGAGTCATCATTTCTTTGAACACTAACCTGAATATCTTAGAATAACTTATAAAAAGAGAGTTGATTAAAAATATAAATGTCAAATTATGTATTAATGAGACAACTGTAAACTGCAGAAAAATATTTTAAAAGTTTAATTAGATTCTAATCACATATTGTTTTGAAAGCATCTTTACATTCTGACCCACTTTAAAGACACTTAGGCTGGAAATCATAGATGATTCACTGTGAGCGTGGCTTATAAAGGAAATGGGAAGCAGGACTCCAGCAGGAATCTGGAATCCAGGGAAAAGTGTTCAGTCTATGACATAAGACTAGTGAATCTATATACATTAGTAGTTTCCGGTTAAAAGAAAATTCATGTACAAGTTATGTGTGTATCATTTATATCATTAATAAAAATTAATATTTTATACATTAATAAAACATGTTTTATGAATTTACCAAATACTGGTTCTTATCAGATTAAGAAGGCTTGTCTTTATCAGTACTGACAAATTCTTGGGTTATGAACATCTCGAGTTTTTCATTTTGAAATGTATCACCCTTTTTTTCCCATATTTCTTTCTCACCCAACCCACCATCCCAGTCTGCCTCAAAAGAAAAAGAAAAAGAAAACAGTCTGCTTTAATTTTACAACAGTCCAACACCCACCATACTGCATAGTGCAAAGTAAGGTCTGATAAGAGTTATTGCTTTAAACCGATTTGGGCATTGGCCTTTCGGTTTGTTAAGTCAATCATTTCCTACTTGTTATTAGATTCCTTTTTTTTCAGAGAAGGCTTCCTGATCTTTCTTTCAGTCAATTTAAAAATGGTTAAAGTCAGAGCCAAGGCTAGTGAACAAGAATTATGATGTGGGGCTTCCCTGGTGGCGCAGTGGTTGAGAGTCCGCCTGCCAATGCAGGGGACACGGGTTCGTGCCCCGGTCCGGGAAGGTCCCACATGCCGCGCAATGCAGGGGACACGGGTTCGTGCCCCGGTCCGGGAAGATCCCACATGCCGCGGAGCGGCTGGGCCCGTGAGCCATGGCTGCTGAGCCTGCGCGTCCGGAGCCTGTGCTCCGCAACGGGAGAGGCCACAGCAGTGCGACGCCCGCGTAACACACACACACACACACACACACACACACACACACAATTGCGATCTGGTTAGGAAATACTGATTGGAAGTAGATAATGATGAACTAAAACAGTAGGGTAGCACTTCCTGTTTTGCTCACAAGCTGAATCTGATTGTCACTGTGACTTGAAGGAATTAAAATTTAAAGTGGATGCAAATAGGTGTTTGTACTTTTCCACTAAGTTCCCAAAGTGTAAGAGCTGCATCTATTTATTTAATAAATAAATAAAAGTTTGTTGAGTACTTACTGCTTGTCAGGCATTGAAAGTAAATGCCAAGGGTAATTTTACTTAATCATCCTACAAGTCCTGGTCATGTCTGGAAACAGCATGGACTATGGGATCTGGGAAACCAAGTGGGAATTTCATCCCTAATCTGGTGAAATGTACTGAGCACCTAACATATGCTGGTCACTGCTCTTAGCACTTTACTTGGGTTTCCTTTTCATTCCTTACATCATTTCCATGAGGTAGAAAAATGTCATTGCACCATTTTCCTGAGACGATTCAGAAGCACAACAAATAATTATTTTTCAGCTCAGATAAGTGACAGAGGCTTGATTTAAAACTGGGCCAACTCTAGAGCTTTTGTTTACATATCTGGTTTCCTTCTTCCAAGGTTTTACTTATATGTTACCCTGATGTTTTATACTTAATTTCTCAGTTTCCTCAAATATAAACTGGGGAAATGAGAAATTTTGTGCAAATTAAAGAAGATTGTTAGTGACTTGGCTCTAGATTAAAGCTAACAAACAAAACTAATGCCTACTCTTATACACACGAGGTAACTGAAGCTCAACAGATTGAATTGAATGATGCAGGCCAGTGAGTAAGTGGTAGAGCTCTACAAAATCCTTTGCATTATGACATTTTGATCTTTATATACCCACAAGGATTCACCCTATGTTGTGAGTGTAGTATGTGCTCAATAAATGCTTAGGAAATCCAACTATTTAAAACTATGCTGCTCTTCTAAAGTATTTTGATGTCATTTACATTTACATTCAAATGCATTCATATATTCTGAGGTTTGCTCAAAATTGCTTTGTAGTCTTATCACATATATGCAAATTTATTAAAAATGTGGGGCTTCTAAGTCAATCTTCAGTCACAGTTGACATTTATGTTGTCACAATATTTATCTTGTTCTTTTAAGTTACAGTAGATTTTTTAATTTTTTATTTTAAAAATAAACTGCAATAACATGAAATCAAGATATAATCTCCATCTGTTTGAAAGCAGGCCCTATCGCTCTAAGGCCTTCTGTTTTTGGTCATTTATTCTCATTTCAAACCCATCATTCAATGTCAGAGTACAAAACAAAAGATTAAGGAGTAAGGAGAAAGCTTTAAAGTTACAGAAGGCTGGAGATATTTTTTAAATTGACAAATTGGATAAATTTAGCATAAAAAACCTTGAAAACAAAGACAAAGTTTGAGATACTAGAGAAATAAAAACAAAAACAAAAACATATTTTCAAAAGCATCTATGAAAATCAATGCACAAATCTATGAATTAATAATAACAAAAGATTATTCATGACCATTTTAATAGCTAAATTATTCACAATTGAATTACAATTGTGGGACTCAGTGAGTGTAGGTAACATTCAAGGAATATAATTATTCATCATTCATTCATTAAAAAAATTTTTGAGAATGTACCAAATGCTAAGCATCATTAATTCAGGCAAGGATGTGGTGTTTACTTTTTCTTCTTTTGCTTGTTTAGAGCAAGGGTCTCCAAATGAGTGTGTGTGCCATAAGCAGTATTTAGTATAGAGATTAACACCAGGAATCTTGCTTAGCATTCCAGACAGTTAGATTAGGGACTTGAAGTCGATTGAATAACAGACCCCAATTCTTCACTTTTCTCTGCCTCTCTCCAGTTCTGTCGCCTCATTGTGGGTAGAGTGTATTCCCACCTCTTGATTCTGGGCTTAGCCATGTGACTTGCTTTGTCAAATGGCACGTGGCTGGAGGTGACAGTGTGTCAGATCTGAGCCTAGGTCTTAAGACATCTTGTGTATTTCCATTCTCTTTCTTATTTGTGCTTTTGCCATCACCTTGAAAAGAATATGTCTCTGCTACCCCTTCAGCCTGGGCCCCAGAATAAATGCAGAAAGATTAGAGTCACCCCAGTCAGCAAGCAAACGTGTAGGCTAAGACAGAGCCACCCAGCTGAGCCCAACCTAGATCATCCAATACTCATCTGAGCTTCAGATGGTTAAGAGCAAATGATTGTTGCTTTTAGCCACTGCGTTTGGATGTGTTTTGTGATCAAATGTTTTAATGGCAATGGCTGATTTCCCATCTGTAGCTCAATTCTGCTGACCTCTTCCTATCCCCTCACTTCTCCAATTTCCTGATTGGTGAGTTTGGAAAAATAATTTGCAGACATATAGTCAAGTAATTTCTTCTTCCTTTATTCCATTATTATGGGTGCACATGTTGTAGGAAGTCTTTGAGAGAATGTGACCGCTGGTTGACCCTCAAGCTGGACCCGGCCAAAGGGAGGCTCCCCACCCTCTCCCCTGACCTTAGAATGTGCACTTTGCTTGCCTTCCCCTCACTAAAAGCTATCTACAGACAATGCCTTGAAATAACAATATGTTGTTGGAACCATCTGGATGTATACACAACTGAGCCCACTTAACGCCTGTATATAAACTTTAAGATTTTGGTGGGCAAGTTCGAAGCCTATTGGCCACCCAAGGCAAGCCTTTTATGTAAGTTCCCTTTTTTATTAAACTTGCCACTGATCAATCTGGAACTGTCCGCCTCTGCCTCTTTCTTTGGTCTCTTCTTGCTCTCCACATATGGGGACTGGTTTCAGATTACACCCAGGAGGCTCCTGAGGTTATGAACTAACTACTGTACATGGTACCTGCAGGGATATGTATTTTATTCCACTTGTCATCTAAGTTTTACAGAGTGGAATACAAACACACACACACGCACAAATACATATGACACATGTATGGAGACCTGTTCCATTTGGGACAGTCAGACTGAGTGGGTAAGTTGCTTAATTTTGAGGTTCAGTATCAGAAAGCTTACAGGACAAATATAAGCCATATTCATTAACATTTGCTTTATCAGTAATAAAATTTGTGTTTTAGCCTCATCTGCCTTATGTTATCTTATTTCTCAATTTGTTCAGAACTAAGGAAAGAAAGGAGAATGCCAATCTTTGAGTCTCTTCAAACCCCAAGATATGAAGGTTGGGCCTGAAGGATTGGGATAGATGTTCTATGAAGTAAGCTTGGTGGAAAAGGCTCTTCCTTCAAGGTGGTGGTGATGGCAGTGAGGAGCTGGAGTTTGGTCAAGTTCATTTCATTTGGGTGCATTAGGCTGTGAACTTTGAGAAACAGGATGTAATTGATTAATTAATGTATGTGTGTACGTGTGTATGTATGTGTGCTTGATAAACACTTATAAAGTGCTTGTTATGTGTTTTACAAATATGAAGTCATTTAATCTTTGTAACAATACTATATCATAGCATTATTGTACATTATCATATAGTGTTACTGTATCATAGTGTTATCCTAGTTTAAGTGATGAGGAAAGCATCATTAAAGCACAGAGAAAGGAAGTAAATTTCCCAAAGTTACATACTTAGTAAATGGCAGAGCAAGGATTCCAATCCTGGCATTTTGTCCCCAATATTAATATTCTTAGCACTAAACTTTGTCTATACAACAGGTATTAGGTTAAAAAACAATACTTGGAAATATTTTTGTTGTGTTAAACCAACCTAGCGTTGAGCCTACTATGTGGATATGACATGTTAATCTTCATGATTTTTACAAGCATATGCTGGGATACAAGGCCATTTTTTTTTAGTTGAATTTTAAGCACTGTCACCTGACTACCTGATTTAGGCCTTAGAGCACGTGGGCTTTTGAACTTAATTGATCTCTACCATTTAAGACAATTTTTTGTAAAGTCAGACAGTATGCTTTAGAGAAGCACCACCAGATATATAAATCCCCATGCAGTAGGGCTTAGGCTTTGTTTGTTTTTTGCAAAAGTGAGCCTCAGGAAAGATGTGGACCATGGAGTTTGGTATGGCAGCCCCTGGATGTAGTAATAGCATAGAAGTTGTGACTCTTCAGCAAAACCACGGAGACTGGTCTGGCAAGCAAATACTGGACACACTAGCTTCTGCAAGGGGAAGATTTCCATAGTTATGGATTGCAGGCTCAATGATAGAAGGCATGGGGTAGCTGTTAAATCTTGACCTTACACTTACAAAAGCTTTGGCCTTAGCACATAGGTTGCTGTGGAAGCTAAAGTCGTGCATTATCCTCTAGAGTGGCCATAGCACATGCTAGCTCTGTGGATCCTAGCCACAGACTCAGGTGAGGCTACAACTGGCCTCAGCAGAGGAGTGGGCCAACTTTCTGTGCCTTGATATTGAGCTATGAAAATGCATCTTTTCCTGAGCAGGGTTGGGCAAGGCAAACATTTCATCATAAGAGAAAGAATCTTCTTAGCCTTTTAGATAGTAAAGGAGAGGAGTATTTTTTTCCTTTCAAATGTTAGGCACATGAGTTGCCCATGAACTAGACAAAGGTACTAGGGCCCCAACTTCTAATTGTTAGTCCCAGGAATAGTCATGTAGTGGTAGACTAGGCGATCCAAATTGTATTCTTTTAGGACCGGAGGCTAACCTTGGATGCATGGAAACACTTCTGCATAAGTTGCTTTATGGTGAAAGTAATGAATCATAGGCTTCAGGGTCTCTCTTATGTAGTTTCCCTCCAAAGCTCTCTGAAATTTCCTAGCAATGTGTTCATAAGGCCATATGTTTTACAAAATTGGCAAAATTAAGCTATCTGAGCCATAATCAGTTATGACCATTAGTTATTTAGACTCTGAATTTCCCTCATCTGTCTTCCCCAGTTTATGGATGAGATGGGAGTTGCCATGGACATTTTTGGAGATCCAACTAAAAGGAAGTTAAAACAGAGACGCGTAGTTTGGGCTGAGTGGGTTATATGCATGTGGATCACAATCACTTTCATGAAGGGTCATAGTATTTTTAGGCATCCAGATACGGGCCATGATTCCAAGAATATCCCTTCCATCTCTGTGCTAACCCACCCAAAAACATTACACACAGGAGCAGTATCAGAGGTCATAGTTGGTTTAGTAATTGAAATTCCATGTTATTTTTTGTTAATAAGAGGATGTTGCAAATTGTATAAACTTCAGACCCCACTAAACCTGAATCTGACCTTGTCCACAGGTTCACCTCTTCCAGAAGGTCTCATGTTAGCTCTAGATTAAATAATTCCCTGTGAGGCAAAAAAAATAGCTACGACAAATGTCACAGTGAGAAGTAGTAGAAGCAGGCGCTGGGGCAAAGGACTGAACAGGGAAGAGTGAACATTATGTCACTAGAAAGAATTCCTGCATTAGCAGTTATTTTCAAGGATAAAAGGAGAAATGGGAAGTAAGAGAGACATATATTGACACAGTTATAAATATGGATATAGATATATTTATAAATATATACTAGAGGGGAGAAAAAGTTATTTAAAATACCTGGTGACCTGGGCTACCACTACTGAACATTTCTAAAACTTGCAAGAAGTTAGTAATAACACGTATGACATTCTCTGATGGTCAGTGCTTATGATGTGAATTCTATTTAGACTCCTTAAGAAATAAGATAAAGATAGAATTTACCATGGAACTAAAACATAAGGGGAAGTAGAGAGACAGAGATGGAGAAAGAAAAAGACAGACAGAGACAAAGATAGACAGAGACAGAGACAGAGTGAGAGGCTTCTGGCTACTACAAAAGGAATTTTGACCCAACCAAGCATCGAGTGTCTTGCTGAAACTGAGCCGAAAAAGAAATGGGGAAGGATGAATTTTAAATTTGAATTTTCTTGAACTTTAAATCACAAGGAAGAAGAATTTCATTTTAGGCATTAATTCATTGTAGACTTTAACTTGTAAAATTATTCAGTTTTTAATTTTTGGATTTAAATACTTCCTGAAATTACGGGACACAGTTTAAATTAAATTTGGGACCATTTTCATACTGTTGACATTTTGAGTGTCTTAACTGCATTTAATCTTATTGTAGCATCACTAATAAGATACATTGTACAACATGGCTAGACATAACTTGAGATGGAAAGTAAATATAGAATGCATTTTAAACTTTCGGTTCTGACCGTGATTAAATGAAATAGTGCAGAATTACCCTCCTGTAATATAAACGAAAAAGAAATGGACAAAATATAGAAAGTAACTATTTTAACATGTTGGACAACATTCAGCATTTTTATTGATGCCTGAAAAAAACAAAACAAACAAGGTGAGCCCTATGATTGTCCCAGCTTTCTTTTTTTTTTTTTTTTTGCGGTACGCGGGCCTCTCACTGTTGTGGCATCTCCCGTTGCGGAGCACAGGCTCCGGACGCGCAGGCTCAGCAGCCATGGCTCATGGGCCCAGCCGCTCCGCGGCATGTGGGATCTTCCCGGACCGGGGCAAGAACCCGTATCCCTTGCACCGGCAGGCGGACTCTCAACCACTGCCCCACCAGGAAAGCCCCTGTCCCGGCTTTCTGACTGGAGGGAATGAGAGTCTGTCAGGTGATACCAGATTGACCAGCAATCTTGCTGAGTAGAAAAGGCAGAGATAGGACTAAGGAAGGCCAAGGCAGCTATAATATGTGGAGCTGAGTGTCCAAGAGAAAGGAGATGTCTAGAAAAAACTCTGAAATGTTTTTATAAGGGGTCTTCTTGAGTCTTTAGCTGAATATCAACCTGTTCATGTATAGAGTGAAATCCCACAAAGCAGATAATAAAAACTCAAGGAAAGAAGCATTACTGTGGAACTGTAAGCCAAATAATTCTCAGAGATCACACAGAGTTGGATATTATTATAGACCCCTATGGGAGACACCTTGTTGAATACACAGAACAATCAGTAGAGATAAGAGAGGAGCTATGCCATAAAAGATAATTTTTCCATATTAAATTCTGTTCCTCCTCAAAAATAAACCTTTAAAAAACAATCTTGGCTTCCCTGGTGGCACAGTGGTTGACAGTCCGCCTGCCGATGCAGGGGACACGGGTTCGTGCCGCGGTCCGGGAAGATCCCACATGCCGCGGAGCGGCTGGGCCCGTGAGCCATGACCACTGAGCCTGTGCGTCCGGAGCCTGTGCTCTGCAACGGGAGAGGCCACAACAGTGCGAGGCCCGCGTACTACAAAAACAAAAACAAACAAACAAAAAAAACAATCTTCATAGATTTTAAAACCCAATGCTTATTTTTACTTAGTATTATGTTCAACATTTATTTTATCATAGAATCACCCTCTATGGCAGAGGCATAACAGTAATTTCATTTTCTAGGAACTGTATGACATATTAAAAGGTCTGCTTGCATAACAAGACAGTTTACTAAGTATTAAATTAAATCTTCATTTACATTATTCTATAAAACTCTGGCAAAGACTATGATAAAATTATCTTCAATTGGATGTAATAATAAGCCATTTTTCAGTAAATCACAGTGATACCTCCCTTTCGAAAAATAAATGCAATAAATCAAGTCATTTAAAAACAAGAGAATCAGATAAATTAAAGAAGCTTGTATTTTTTAAAACTTGGAAACCTTTCTGTAAAATAAAGAGTAATCACTTGCCTTTCACTTAAAAAAATCCTCAAAATTATTAAACTAACACAAAAGTAACAAAACTACCTGCCAGATAAAGCCACTGTACTTTAAAATAGTGAAGTAAAATCTAGCAATTAAGAACATAACATTCACAGACTTCATTATTCAAATAAAAATCACTAGATTATAAAAAAGCAGAGAAGTGTGACCTATTGAAGAAAACATTTTCAGTAGAAACAGATCTTGAAATAACAGAGATGATAGAATTAATAGAAAAGGACATTAAAACAGATAGTATACTATGCTCCAGATATTTAAATAAGTATCAGAAAATATGATAATTTTAGAATGGAATATATAAAAAGATACAAGGTAACCTGTAGAGATGAAAAATACAACACTGGAATGAAAAATACATGGAATAGGATTAATAGCAATTTGGACACACATGAAAAAAATCAACAAACTTGAAGACACAGCAATAAGAATTATCCAAATTAGACAGAGAAAATAAACACCATGTATAGTGAATTTAGCTTAGCCTATATACTATATATAAGATTGTTAATTTTATTAGTCCACTTAAATGGTCCATGGGGGCCCAGATATTTGGTCACACATTATTCCGGGTGCATCTGTGAGGGTGTTTCTTGATGTCAGCCCTTGAATCAGTAAACTGAATAAAGCAGATTATCCTCCCTAATGTAGATGACCCTCATCCAATCAGTTGAGAGTCTGAATAGAACAAAACAGCTGATCCTTCCTTGAGTAAGAGACAACTGCTTCTGCCTGACTGCTTGACCTGGAATATCAGTTTTTTCTGCCTTTGTATACAAACCAAAACATCAGCTCTTCTTGGGTCCCCAGCCTGCCAGCTTTCATTTTGGAACTTACCTCATCGGTTCTTCTGCGTCCCAGTTTGTTGACTCCAGATCTTGGGACTTCTTAGCCTCTGTAGTTACTTGAGCCACTTCCTTATAATTAATCTCACCCTCTCTTTCTCTCTCTCTCTCTGTCCATATATATATCTAGCTCTCTGGAGAACCCTGCATAAACTAATACACTAATACTATATGTATATTGAGATGATTTTAAATATACTCCAGAGTGTGTCTGTTTATATATATATATATATATATATATATAATTGTGACCTGTAGCACAATATAAAGTGAGGACCCTCTTTTTGGAAGATGGCCACCTTCTCACTGTGTTGTCAGGTGTCAGAGAGAGCTGTGGCATCTCTTCCTTTTCTTATAAGGACACTAATTCCATTGTGAGAGTCCTACCATCATGAATTTATCTTAACCCGATTATCTTCCAAAGGCCCCATCTCCAAATACAACCACATTGGTGGTTAGTGCTTCCAACTATGAATTTGGTGGGGACATGCAGTTCAGCCCACAGCATCAATTATTTCTTCAGGATAAAAACTCAGATATTACATATTTTGGTAATTTGAATATATAAGACAATATTTTTTAAAATATTAGAAACCTACTCTCTGAGAAAATTGCACTGTGGCTCTGTTATATTTGCTTATGAAAGTGCCTGTTTCTCCAATGCTAAATATCATTTACTATTTTTTGCCAATATATTAAAATAACATGATAACTTCTTACTTCATTTATAAAGTTCTCATTAGTAACTAATGGAATAAAAATGATTATGCTGATTGGTTATTATTATTGCTCCATTTACTAATCATACACTTTGCCTATTTTATATTAAGATTTTACATTGTTTTATATTTTTGTTTTAGATTTTAAGCTGTCCTGTATCTTATTTATCAAACTTTTTCTATCATATGTTAAAATATTTTAAATCATTTTTTGCACAACATTTTCATTTTATGATAACTTATCATAACATCAATATTTTTATGTTGAAAAGATAAAAATCAACCCCATTGTGTAGCTTCTAAGACAGATTTAAGTCCTATCAGCAAGTGATGGAGGTGAAATATGAACCCAAGTGTTCTGGTTCTGGAATTTTTAATCTTGTTTCCCACGTTATAATACTATGTGACTCTAGTCAACTAGCTTAGCTTCTCTGATTTTTCATCAAGAGGGACAGGATAGCAGTATGTATCTTACAGGGACTGTGAAAGATAACAAATGTAAAGCACTGAACACATGTTAGGTACAGAACAAATGTCAGTTTCCTCATTAAAAAGGATAAATTAACTCTTTGTAACTGGAAAATGCATGTTGTTACCCAGTATAGCTTCCAATATTATGTAAATTGAAATTTCAGTTAGGATAGCCTTGTGCTTCTTTCTTCTTCCCTCTACATCTGAAGGACCTGATGATACATGTAAGAGGAATGTAAAAAATGAACCATTTTTAAAAATCTCTGAGTGCTCTGAAGGAGTTTCTTCAGAAGGTGAAAGTCCTTCATTAGAGGCAGTTAATGATGTTCTTTATAAAGCATTTCACACTAACCGGTCTTAAAAATCAAGGTCTTGTGTATGCGGTCACATTACCTGAGCCAACATTCTAAGCCTCCTGCAAAGCTGAAACTTTTACATGCTTCAGGAAGCACCAAGCCTGAGCAGTTCTGACTACCAGTGGAAAAACAGGCTCAAGGCAGTTCCAGGAAACTAAAACAGCAAAGTGGAAAGAGACAGTGGAACAATTCATTCCCCAAATTTACAAAAGAATCCTTGGTAGGGAGGAAAGCAAAGTGTTTGCTTTCTTTTAACTGCTGCCATTAAAAATGAAATTTATATTTTATTTTTAAAACCATGGCATTCCAAGCTGAAGGTTGACATTAGACCACACACCTTTAGTTGTACAAATAAACACATTAATCGCAGTGGAGCTGTGGATTTGCTTGTTTTGTATTAGTGCCAACCTGAGAATGTGCTCTGATTGCTTGGTTTTAAAGAAAACAAGATGTGAAAATTGGGTGAATTGAAGCTTGCATGTTAATGTAATTCTTTGGGATTAATATTAGAAAATTGCTCTTCTATTTAAGGCAGTACCTGGTGTGAGTGTTTCTTGTAGTTTTTCAGAACATTGTTTTATAAGTGTAAGTTGACAGTAGACCCTGATATTCTCTGAGGGAACAGTTGCTACTTATATCTGATTATGGCTATAAGATGCTATGAATACTATATTTTATGCCACTGGGCTTGCACAAGGGAGAATGCTACTTTCCTCTAGGTTGGAAACAGATTTTCCAAGAAGGGTAAGTTGTTCTTCTCATCATCCTCATCTCCTGTTGAGGAGATTTTTCCTTCTCATACTGGAAACCAGAACGAAGAAAGAACTCTAGGTGGGGGTAACATTCTTGGTCTTGAAGAGGAGGGGTCCTGATGACCAGGAGAAGGACAATGAAGATAGGTTTTGGGATAAAACTAATGATGTGGAAAGGCAGGGGGATTGAGAATCGGCCCTTCAATATGTGTGCCAATCAGGGTTTGTGATGCCTATGATATCTCTATCAATGTGGACAAGTTAACTCTGGCAACTTGAAAAGGTCATTCTTTCAAATTATGTCATTTATATCCCATCATAATGACACCAAGTGACAAATCCAAGCCCATGCAGCTTAGCTGAAAACTACTGAATCAGTGAATCTTGATTTCTTGGCCCAGCACTATTCCCTCCAAAAAATAGTGCCTTTCTTATTATTTCCTTTGCTCCACTTGGTCAGAGTTCAACTTTCCAGGCTGATTTTTTTCTTCCCAACAAAAAGGAATTTCATTAGAGTTGAGTAGTGTTCAATGCGTAAGCCCTTGGTTTCAAACCAACTCCCTTGTTTTTCAGAATTGCACAAGGAAAGATGGTAGCACTGACAGATTGAATTTGACACTAAAATAAAGCTCATATATCAGGTTTTCAGTATAGACAGAACAAGAGAGACAGGATGAAGAGGTAAAGTCAGCAAACATCCTTGAGGACCGGAGCAGCACCTGTACTTGAGAAACAGAAGACACAGATTCCCCACTGATGTTTGGAGCTGAACAAGAACTGCTGGAACCAACATGTCTTCTAAATCCAGTGGTTCCTGGAATGGAAGGGTACATTGAAGGTAGGAAGGACACATTTATCTGTCACAAACGAGTAAAAAATGCAATGCAGGGAAAAGGCCGTTGACGCTGGGATCAGATAGACAAATATTAGAACACTACTCCTTCCACATCCCAGGTAACTTATTGGTCCGAGTTGAGCACCATTTTCCTAACCAATAAATTGGGGTTAAGAATAATACCTTAGAGTTGTCATAGCTGTCAAATGAACTAAACCAAAGGCCTTGAACTGCAACCCATGGCCAGATCTTGCCACTGCCTTCTTTTATAAATAAAGTTGTATTGGAACACTGCCAGGCCCACTTTTTCACATGGCTACAACTGCAGAGTTGGGTAGTTGTGATGGACACTGACCCTATTTGCCTACAAATACTAAAATATTTACTATCTGACACTTTACAGAAAAAAATTGCTTTCGCTCGAGCTAAACTATGAAAATGAAACTAAACTAAGTAAAATACCCATGATCTGGGCACAAAAGTAGTAAACACTTTTGAGCAACTAGTGTTAATTTTGTTATTACTGTTATTACACATGAATATTCTGCCCAGCTGATGAAAGCAAATGTAATTGTGTTAACTGTGACTTGAATCCTAAATCCACAATCTCAGAAAACTTGACTAGCTTTCTACCTTTGTGCTTAATTCATGCACAGTTTAAGAATATGGAATAATAATGTTCTTTATGACAATCTAACATGCAACTGCAAGTGTTTATTAGTTTCCCACCATGAGGAGCAGTTCTAAACTATGTGCTGTCATTAAGAAGAGCATTTCTGGGCTTCCCTGGTGGAGCAGTGGTTGAGAGTCCGCCTGCCGATGCAGCGGACGCGGGTTCGTGCCCCGGTCCGGGAAGATCCCACATGCCGCCGAGTGGCTGGGCCTGTGAGCCATGGCCGCTGGGCCTGCGCGTCCGGAGCCTGTGCTCCGCAACGGGAGAGGCCACAACAGTGAGAGGTCTGCATACCGCAAAAAAAAAAAAAAAAAAAGAATAGCATTTCTTCCTTCAGCACAAAGTCTAGATTTGAGGTCAGTTTTAAAAACAAAAGCCTTTTTTCTATTTCTTACCTTGTTCTTTAGAACTTTTCTCTCCAGCTGTGTTCAAAGGAAAAGGAAGCATTGGCATTTCCCTTCTGATCAATTAGAGCAAGAATCATACACTCTATACCTCATTTCTCAAGGGTCTCACTCTGGTTCTCCTCAGGCTTCCCAAATTCTAAGCATCTCCCCAAAAGGTAGCACTCCCAGGCAGTATGGTACTATGCCCACTCTACGGTGAAACCAAAAGTGGGTGTGAATCTTACTAATGTATTAGAATGAGTAAAACCTAAGAGGAAGCTTCATGTCCCAATCTTCTTGCCACGTATTAGTTTTTTTCTTCAAATATTAGTAGCTTGACTGTATCAGGATAAGAAAGTATTAAGTGAGAAGCACAAGAAGGAAGAAATGTTTGACAGTTTTTATAATTTTCTATCTCTTTCACCTCTTTCCATTACTTCATGTATCAAAATTGCCAGTCATTTACTTGAAGACACTACTGAGTATTCTCTAAGACTCCAGCATGTTCTTGGCCCATACTTTCTCCTACCCAATGATGGAATTCTGAGATAGGGTGAACTTGATCTACCTGAGAGCTAACACTGAGGAAGTACACAGCAAATAAGAGCTGAGGAAAAAGCCTTCAGATTTGGAAATCTAACCCCCCTTATGCCACAGATTTGGAAACTGAAGTCCAGTGAGTCACCAGCTTGCCTTAAGCCATGCCTTAGAGAACGCAGAGGTGTCAGGTACCCTACAAATCTCAAGTTGCCTTCTTTACAAATGGTTAGAAAATATATCATCATACTATGTTTTATATAAAAGTTCATAAATATGCTGCATTTGGGGTAAATTTTTTATGAATAAAATATTATCCAATAAGGTATTAAAATTATTTTTTATGCACCAATGTTTAGGAAGAATGATGTTTATTCATGCCAGAGATATTTATTGACTGATAACCAGGTGCCAGAGATACAAGAATAAATAAAGCAGATGTGAGTATCTGCCTTATGGAACTTACATTTTGAAGAGAGGAGCCAGAAAATTAGACAGTTGGCTTTCCATATCCATGGGTTACATACTATGAACATACTATGTTTACCATCCTAGGTTGGTTGAATGAGCAGATGTGGAGCCCGCTGTTAAGGAGGGCCAACTATGGGACTTGAGCACCTGCAGATTTCCACAGCAGCTCCTGGAACGAATCCCCTATGGATACCGAAGGAGGACTGTAAATGAATAAGATGTACAATACTCTAACGGTGATAAGTTCTATAATACGTAAAACTGAGAAGGGGAAGGGGTTGCTGGGTTAAAAATATCAGTCACCATTAAGTAGAATGGTTCACTAAAGCTGGGAGATGCTTCAGCAAAGGACTAGGGGAAGGGAGTCAGCAGGTGGTGTGGATTTTGGGGAATGAGATTTCCAGGCTATAGGAGCATCAGAGAGAGGGCCTAGTGGCTGGATTCAAGCGAATGAGAGGGCAGCCCAAGAAAAGTGGAGAAGAATGAACGGGGAAGTCTGCATTGTTCTATAAGCCATTTTTAGTTAGACTTAATTTTGAGTGAAATGGAAGCCATTAAAGGTTTGCAGAAGTGTTAAGTGGTCTAAAATTGGCTGCTGTTTTAGAATAGATTTAAAGAGAAAAATATAAAACATGTTGTTCTGCTACAGGAAAAGAAAAAAAGTTCAAAGTTCCTACCAGGCATAAAAGACTTTCCATAATCTCATTCTATTGATACACTCACTCCATGTGACCTTTCCTCCAGTCAGATTACCTTCAAACTTGCCCAAGACCCTGCTGGCAAAATGATGCTCTTTCTGCCTGTTCTTATTTATCCATCTTCTCAGCAAAAAAAAAAAAAAAAAAAAAAAAAAATGTCTATGTAGTTTTCAAGATCCAACTCAATGAATTTTGACTCAGCTGCTAGAATACCTTTTTCAGCTGTGTTAGCTTGGTCCCTTTTCTCTAGGGATATGGCAGCATTGTGGGCATGCCTCAACCCAAGAGCAAAAAAAAAAAAAAAAAAAAAAAAAAAAAAAAAAAAAAAAAAATGTCTATGTAGTTTTCAAGATCCAACTCAATGAATTTTGACTCAGCTGCTAGAATACCTTTTTCAGCTGTGTTAGCTTGGTCCCTTTTCTCTAGGGATATGGCAGCATTGTGGGCATGCCTCAACCCAAGACTTGGCTCAGTGAATTGTTCTTATCCATTCATGTGTCTGCTTCTGCACCTGGACTCTGAGCATGTCGACAACCAGTCCCCAGTTTGGAGACTGTGCTCACTGTATGTGCAGTAAATAAATGACTAAATAATTAAAAGAAAGAATGGATGAATAGGTTCTAGAAATATCTGTACAACATGGTTCCTACAATTCACAATATGCTATTGTTCACTTCAAAATTTGAGAGGGTAGATCTCATGTTAAGTGCTATTACCACACACACACACACACACACACACACACACACACACACACACAAATACATACAAATGAAAAAACAGAAGGACAGAGGAAACTCTGAGAGGTATTTAGGTATTTTCAGCCATCATGCTCCCAAACCCCATGACACTGATGTTCTTAAACCTCAACATGGCATGCTTCTCCAGGCTCCCTCTCCTTTTTTTTCATCTACCTTCCTTCTCAATAGCCTTGACTAGGGAGACTCAGCCAATGAGATAATTTTTATAGACATTAAATTTGAAAAAACTGTTTACACTACCAGTACAGAATGTGTTTCTTTAGAAGAAATGTGAGCATCTTTGATGAACTCTATATACATCTATTTCTATGCCACCTGAGAGTCTTCTCACTTTTTTATTTGACCTTAGATCCTGATGTGCCATATTTAATTCCATCAACACAAACTCCCAGAATAAGTGAGCAGAGTAAAATGGAGAAAAATAAATATGAATCAAGATGCATCAGCTGATAGCTCACAGAGGTTCTCTGCACTGAACCATTAATTATGACCTGTGCAAATTGAGTTTAGACATACACAAACACCCTTCATACTATTGCCACCATAATGTGGTGTCAACAAAACTGTTGAAAAAAAGAAGAAACTGAACAAATCAAGACCTGTAAAAATGCCCCTTACTTTCTCTATCTCAATCAGGTCATCTTCACCACAAACTATCTAATACTGGTTTTATGAATTTTCTAAGTACCATGAGATCATTAGACCATAGAAGAGTAGGACTAAAATTACATGAGGACCAGAGGGGAGAAAAAAAAATAAAAGGTTATTTTGTTTCTTAAAAGTCAGTCTAGCTGGGCTCCACAAATTGATTTTTTGAGCTACTACAGTAAAACAAGTCTCAAAAATAAATGTATTATAGGCAATGGTATATTTTCAACCATCGAGCTGAGCTTTAATTCCAGAATGCAATCAATAAGGTTTTGTGTTTCCATAACAGAACATGAGTAGAAAATCTGTGATGGGGGCATATGTGTTTATACAGTTGCTGATATTTCAGGCCAATGACTTCTTTGACAAATGATACCCTGCTTCCAATCAATAACTCATAAGCCACAATTTACTTTTTCTTTACCTTGAACTATAACCAAAAGGAGGCAAACATCACTATAATTTCCACTTAAAACATGGGTAAGAGTTGATTGTGTGTGTGCATGGCCCAAAGGACAAACTAAAAGCAGTAGATTCTTCTGTTGGGAACTGTGTGAGGACTTATAATTGTGGAGGGAGGACATACTGCTAGAGAAATTTGACAATATGCATTATGTTTCTTAAGTACTTCATGCCCTTTGAATCAGAATTCCATTTTGCTTGAATCTATCCTATGGAAATAACCCTTTGTCTGGGGAAACGGAAAACTATATACAAAGATGTTGATTGCAGCATTATTTATAATAGGGAAAAATAAAAGCAAGCTAACTTTCCAGCAATAGTCATGGTGAATATCCTGATTTGGGTAGTTCACAGCCAGTATTAAGGCCCTGAGAAAATGCTAAGAGAAAAAAGTGAAAGAGAAAATTGGACCCTTGGTATTATTTCAAACATGCAGAAAAATATACATAGCATGAATGTAGGACATAAATATGCTAAAATATGTCCAGTAATGGTTAAAAGGTTTTAGGAATATGAGGACTTTCTTATCACTATGTATTTTCCAAATTTATTATCAATATGAGTAGCATTATTATTAAAATAAAATCTCTGACTTAATAACTTGACTTCCTAAAATAGTAAAATCAAGGAAAGAAACTGTAAAAGAAAAGGCTAATACATTTATTTTCTAAACATTGATAAGGACAATTTCTTATTTTAAAAAACATTATAAATAAAACTAAAAGTCAAAGTTCAAACTGGAGGTGGGACACGGAACATAGATATTAATTTTGTTAATATTTTTAATATTAGAAAGATTTAAAAATAATAAAAAGTAAGTATTCTTAATATATTATATAACATTATTTATATTAAGACTATTTACTCATATGTCATGTTATATATATTAAGATTCTATTACATAATAATAGAATATATGTAAGTATGTATAGTATATAAAAATTCTTAGTATATAAAACCAGTAAAACAGACAAATCAAACATATCAATATAATAATCAAACATAAAATTTCCAAAAGAGAAAACACAAATGGACAATAACTGATCTTAATTATAAGGGTAACCACTGAAAGTCTACTACACCAAGATCAGGGAGAGATTGAGATCCAGAGTGGACAATTCTGAGTCAATACACTGAAGAATGTTTAAACCCAATATTCTTCTGAAACCTCTGAGCTGCAGAAGTAGTCCACTTCTTCTGTTAATGGCTAGTGCTCTCCACTTGCTTACAGACAATGCAGAGACATCTACTTTATAGAACAGCATGCAACTTCTTCAGGATTTCCCCCTACTTTCTTACCTGGCCATCGGACCAATGATTTAGATCAACTCACTATACAACTTGACCTGGGAAGTGATGAGTCTGCTAGGTGAAAAAAAGATTAATTGACTTTTATAGTTAAAGAAACTGAGATATAGGTGCTGATTTTCACTCAGTATGGTTATGACAATTTTACATGGCAAAGAAGAAACACATCTTGGTTTTCATCTTCGGTTCTAAATAGCTGCACTAATTATATGTTTACTGAGATTTGTAAGAGAATAGTACATACCAACCCTGGAAGTATCAACAGAAAAACTTGGAGTTTTGTGTTCTCTTTTGCTGTTTTCTGTCATGATCTGTGATGAAATACATTTTTATTTATGGAGTGTTCATGCCATAAATCACTAACTGTTGAATTTCTAAGGATATTCAATCATTGCTGTTAAACTTTCAATAGGCAATTATATTACATATATTATATAGAATATTATTTTGGAATTCAATTACATATTATTTTTATCTCTAAATATAAAAAGTTACAGTAAATTCTAGAATAATGCAAATCAAGTGGGAGAGGAAATTTAGCCAATATCTGTATGGAATCTCATTTATTGTACCTTGAATTATTTTTCATTTTACTTGTGATTGTTTTTCTTACACCTAGGTCTTTCATATACCCTTCATATTTTTTTGGTGGATTCCAATACCTAGCATAGCACCCTTTCCATAGAACTTTATTGATTTTTATTCCTAAGACTAAATTAATGACTTGAAAGCAAATCATATGTGCATTGCGGGATGCAAGCTCAGATACATTCATGTATTCATGGAACATGTACTGAATTCTTACTTTATGCCAAGAAAACTGCTAGGCACTGAGTATACTGTGTTTTCTAAAGCATGATATTTGCTCCCAAGGGACTCACATCTCCAAATGCCTTGAAATTAACAGACGTCAAAAACAAAACCTACTTGACAGCAAAATCCTCTATGAATGCTGGCTCTAGGTGGCAATAATAACTTAACTTCCTAGATAAAATCTTTGGTCTGGTGTTAAAAAAAAATAATTAAATTTCATCACAACTCATTGTGACACTCAAATTGCAAATAATGCCCCCAATTTAATACCATACCTGAATATAATTTATATTATTCAGATTCAAATTTTACCAAAACTGTTCAATAATCTGTTATAGTCTATAATAGGCTCTTTTGCATACATTATGCAATATATTTAGTGTCTCCTTTCATTTCATCTTTTGTGCACAAAGCTGATCACTCGACCCTGCATTGTACCAGCCCTTAGAACATAGCAATGAATAAGATATTTCTTGCACTTGATTTGGAAAACATTAGTCTTATTTTAAGGCCCATCTCAACAGTAAGTCCTTCTATGATGCCTTCCATGATTCGTCTTAAAAGTATAAACCACTCCTCTGTTTTTACTCCTGTGATTCTTTGTGTTCATACTCAGAGAAGAAGGGGAGATATTAAAAAAAGATTTAACAGAAATACACCAAGGAGGCTCCTCAGTTCATGATATGAGCACAATTCAACATGTCATTGAGTTCAATTTTCCCTATTGGAAGAATGTATACATTATTTTTAATAATTGTTCAATTTGGAAGTTGATCTCAAAGCATACCAGAGAAACATGGTCCATAATTCTGATGGTTTTGAGGCTTTGTGTCCATGCAGATATAAAATATTTACAGAAAACATAAAATGATTAGTGTGCACTCAACATGATAATAATGTTCAGTGCTTGTTGCAGTCCTCCAAATTTGTATTCGAGTCATAAATTCTCTACTCAGTACACCAAGTCTCAATGATCTCATCTGCAAAATAGTAATAATATTTAACTGCACAAATTTATGGTAAATAATAAATGGCACAAGGAAAGCAAATGGCTTAAAATAGTGCCTGGTTATAAACGGCACTCAGAAAATGTTGATTTTTGTTTTACTAACTCATGCTTTTAAGGAAGATGAGCCTCTATCTTCTATTTAGTGAACCATATTAATATATTTGTTTTCTGGAATTTGTAGAGTGATGCTTATTCCTTGCTAGACCCATGTATACCTTTTAACTTTATTTTCCGCTTTCTGTTATTTATTTACTATTTTGCTAACTGAAAAATACCATACAAATGTAAAGGAAGTTGAAATTGATTATAATGATATTATTTTGTATGAGATAATGTGGCTAAATAAAAATTGCATAATTTCTTAAATCCTAAATTTTTGATTAACAGTGTTTACTAGGTCAGTGATAATAGGAAAACTACCTTTAAACCATGTTTTGGTAATATATTATAAAATATGTTGCTTAGAAGTTTAATATATGTAGTATCATTGTTTGGAAAACAAATTTGTTAATCACATGTTATTGTCATTTTTCAATGAAGAAATTGAGGCTTCTAAAAGTAGTTAGTGAAAGTAACTTGGCTAGGATATGTGTGGTAATTCAACAATGAGTTTCATGTATTTCCCTCAATCCCACCCAAGTTCCTTGTCCACAAAATGTAGGTGATAATGATATTTAATTTTAGAGTAGACATGAGAATCAAATTAAATATGGTATATATAGATGTTTTGTGAAACATCCATTGATACAGGCATGCTATTACTGTTACTCTTCCTGCCGTTATTATTTCACTGATTATTTACTTCTTCAGTATTCTTTTACTTTTACCAGTTATTATCTTCTCTAAAACTTATCACTGAGGCTGTTTCTTCAGTCCTCTTCCATTCCTTTTAAGACCAAGCATTTCCAAATCAGTGCTAAAAACATAAGCCTTCAGGTTATACTATCTATTTACTGCAGTGAAAGTGTTGAAATCTCAATTTATTTTGGGAAGAGAGTTTCCAATCTGAAAACATCACTGTAAGTCATAAAGCAGTGGAAACAATACATAAAAACCTTCATCTCACTTAATCTCCTGAGTGGATGTTGATCTTCATTCAGAAAGAATATCTATCATTTTAGTTTCAATTCAGACTTGCCAAGGAATAAGTCAAAACAGAAATAATCACAGAAATTGGCAGATATAATAAAATATTATTTGGCACTTGTCCTGTATTTTTTCCTGTTGAATTAACCTCTGGTTGTTGAATGTCTGCACTTAACCAAAGAGAAAGAACATAGAAATAAAAGGAATACTTGAGAGAAAATTTCTCAGAAGGAGGGAAAAGCCATAACCTATGTCTTGGCACACACACAATTTAATTTCCTTCTGTTGGATTCAGTTTAGAAGGTACTGAAGGTTGGTCAAAGTGTTACAGAATATTTATTCCTTGCAAAGAACACTGTGAGGCCCTGGAGTCAAATACAAAATAATAGTTTGTTTTCAGCAATTCCATAAATGATGTGACTTAAGGCAAAACAATTCATGTTCTGAGATTCATTGAGGTCAATTTTGATAGGTCATTGAATTGAATGATGTCTAGGTTACTTCTACCTCCAAATTACAAGGTAGTGAGTGACTATCGTAAATAACTTGAGGAAAATGGAGCTTTTTTAAAATAACTTCCTAACATATTGACCTATCAACATTCATAATGAATTTTAAGTACCAGTGTAGGCATGTATGTGTTTTCTAAATTCCATTCAAGTATGGTTTACAAGATACTGAATATCAGGCAACAAGGGACAGTGATCCGGAGAGTTGGGAAATAAGGGAGGTGAGTCCTACTATTTCCCAGTCTCATTGCCTTGAGTGTTTCCTGGATGTAGTGCAGGGATGAAGGACCCCAAGAATTCTTGTAGTATCTGTGAATTAAGGAAATAGTTTTGAGAGCTTCAGAGACACAAACATCTAGAGTTCAAATTCTGGAATACCTAGAGGAGAGGACAGCACAGACAAAAATCTCTGAACACCTGAACATAGTTATCTCTGAGTATTCAACAGACCAGCACATGAAGGAGAAGAAACTATCTGAGGCTGGGACAAAGAAGAACATCAAACAGGGTTTGAAGGCCAAAATTAGTGCCTATTTTCACAAGCCAAACCAGAAAATCTTCATGATTCTTGGGGCATTGGGTCTTATCTCCAAGAAGAATTTTACACAAAAGGGTCTTGCCTCAGTAGTTAGTAATAATTAGCCCTAGATTAACAACTATTCTGACCATACCTAACAAATTTGAAAATAATTGGAGAGGATCCAACTATTTCCAAGAAACTGCTGTGTGCAACAAGAATGCTCAAGTGTTTTTTCAAAAATAGAATCACACAAGGTAAAATTTATAATGTTTGTCATCTATTCAAAGATTACCAGACATAAAAATAAGTAGGAAAATACAAACCATAATGAGAAGAAAAATCAATCAAAAACTGATCCAGTTGTGACATAGATGGAAACAAGTTATTAGCAGAGAAGGACATGCAAATAATTATTATAAAAGTATTCTATGTGTTTAAAAATATAAGTACAGGTAGAGAAGATATATTAAAAACACAAACTGAACTTCTAGAAGTAAAAATTTGAGATAAACAATATATTAGATGAGATTATTGCTATAATAAACATTGCAGAGGAAAAGATTAGTGGACTTGAAGATAGAACAGTATAAACTCAAATAAAATGCAGAGATAAAAGTGAAAACAACAGTAAAAAAATCAGCTGAGCATTAGTGAACTGTGAGAAAAATGGAAACAACCTAAAATGCTGTTATTGGAGTCTCAAAAGCAAAAGAAAGAGAAAAAAGTGTTTTGAAAAAATAATGATGGAAAATTTCTAAATTTGATGACCTCTATAAACTCAAAGATCCAATGAGTTCAATGAATCTAAGTGTGTGTGCTGCATGCATGTACACAGACACACATTATGAATAAAACTGCAGCATGCACAACATAATCAAATTGCTCAAAATTAATAATAAACAAATCTCAAAACCATAAAAGGAAAGTAAAGAAGGAACTTACAGAGGAATCTTGATAAAGGTGATAGAATATTTCTTGCTCAAAACAATGCAAGTCAGAAGACAGTGGAGCAATCTTTTAAGTTCTGAAAGAAAAAAAAATCTGTCAACTTAGAATTTTATATCCAGATAAGTTATCTTTAAAAATAAAAATAAATTAGTTTTAGACAAATGATGGCTAAAAAATCACCAGCAGAACCACACTGCAAGGAATATTTTAAAGCTCTTCAGGATGAAAGACCATAACATCAGAAGGAAATTCAGATGTACATAAAAGAATAGAGAGCAAAGAAAATAATAGCTACATAGATAAATACATAATATAGTGTTATTTTTATTTAAATCAATCTAAAAATAATTGTTTAAATAATCTTGTAATGCAGGTTTGACACCATATATAAAAGTAAACTATATGGCAGCTGTGACACAAACATTGGGGAGAATTCAAGTATTGTATTGTAAGGTTCTTAAACTATTTGTGAAGTCATATAGTATCACTTGAAGGTAGAGAGTAATAAGTAAAAGATGCAAAACTAAATAAACCATTAAAATTTTTAAAAAGATTATAGTTAATAAATCAACATAGGTAAATTGAATTATACAAGTTATTGAATTAATAAAAATAAAGTAGAAAAAATAGGAGAAAATGAACAGATAAATGATGGGATAAACAGAAAGCAAATAACAACAAATTATATTGAAAGCTAATCAGATCAATAATCACATTACATATAAATAGTCTAAATGACACAGTTATCTCAATTTGACTCAACTTATCTCAGTTTTAATAAAAAAGGACAGCCCAACTACATGCTACCTAAGAAAACACTTTTTAAATATAAAGGATCAAACAAGTTAAAAATAAAAGGATGAAAAATTATATTATTTGCGGGTGGGGGATTTCAGAGCAAAGAATAATGCTGGGTTAAACAAAGTCATTTCATAATGATAATGGGATTAGTTCAACAAGAGAACATAACAATCCTAAATGTTTATGTACCTAATAATAGAAACATAATACACATGAAATAACAGTAATGAAATTGAAGAAGAAATAGTTAAATCCATAGTTAAAGTTGGATATTTCAACATCTCTTTCTCAATAATTGATGGAATAATTAGACAGGAAATCAGCAATTATATCAAAGATTTGAAGAGTATGATCAACCAAATTGACATAATATTTATAGAACACACAATGACAGCAGACTATTATTAATATAAATTAAAGAAGATTTAAATAAATGGAAAGGTATGCCCTGCTCATTAGTCAATAGACTCAATGTTGTTAAAATATCAATTTTCCCCAAATAGATCTATAGATTCATTGCAACCAACAGAATTGGTTTTTCAATGAACTGATAAGTCAATGCTAAAATATAGATGGAAATACAAAAGTTCTAGAGGGATCAAAACAGTTTTGAGAAGGATCGCAGTTGGGAGTTTGACTACACTATTTCACATAGTATTATGAAATTATAGCAATCAAGATAATGTGGTATTGTCAACATGGTATTTTGAGTGGAGCATGTTAGAGAGTCTAGAAATAGAATATAAATATATGGACTACTGATTTTTGATAAAATAAAAAAGTAATTCAGTGGAGAAAGCATAGCTTTGCATCAAATAGTGCTAGAATAGTTGTGTATTCATATGCAACAAAATGAATGTCAATATGTACTTTATATCATGTACAAAAATTAAATATAATGTATCTTATGCCTAAGTGCAAAACCTTGAGCTATAAATATTCTAGGAGAAAACTATTGTGACCTTGAGTTAGGCAAACATTTCTTAGCTACAACATCAAAAGCATGATCCATAAATGAACAAATTAATAAATTAGACTTAATAAAAACCATGAAGTTCTGCTCTTCAAAACACACTGAAGAGAATAAGAGGACAAGCAACAGATTGGGAGAAAATATTTGTTAATCATATGTCTATTAAAGGACTTATATTCATAAGAGATAATTCTCAAAACTTTGTAAATAATCCACTAAAAATGGGCAAAAGATTTGAAGATTAATTTTCACTAAAAAGATATACAGATGACAATTAAGCATATGAAAAGATGCCCAATGTCACCAGTCATTAGGAAACGCAAATTTAAACTTACAATGGGATACCATTACACACATATCAGAATGGTTAAAATTTTTAAAAAATGATTGAGCATGCCAAGGAAACTTATGAGTGTTTTTAGCAACTTTATTCATAATAACCCCAAACTGGAAACAACCCAAAACGTCTGTTAAGAGGTGAATGAGTGAACAGTGTTCCTTAGTATCCATATAATAGAAAATTATTCAGTAACAAATAGGAATGACATTGATATATGCTATAACATGAACGAATCTCAAAACAATTCTGGGTAACAGATGCCATACAAAAAATGAAAATATATTGTATGATTCCATTTAGACAATTCAAAGATAATTGAAGCCAATCTAGAGTGACAGAAAGCTGAGCACCAGTTCCCTGGTCGGGGGTGGATGTGTGGTAGGAAGGAGCTGGTCAGAGGGATTGCAGAGTACTAAAGAAAAATGGGTAAATTACATGAGCAATTTTAATTTGGAAAATTTAAAAAATTCAGATGCCTAATTAACCAAAATGTTCGGCCTTGGCACTAATAAATTAAAATGAAGTGCTTTATCATAAGGAATATTTTTATTAGTCAATTGATCAAAGATTAAAAATAATGATACTCCATGGTAACAAGAATAAAGGAGATGGCCACTCACATAATTATCAATAAATATATAAATTGTTGCATTCTGTCTGAAGAACAATTTGTCTCTATGTAAAGCCCTAATTATTATTTTTTCAAATAGTTGCCTAAAAGCTAATCTGAAATGTAGATACCTATTGATTCCAACATCTTCTCAACATTTTTATAATAGCAAGGATTTTATTAAAACATAAATGTCCAAAATTGGATACAACTTATGCTAAAATGCTTAAAATAATATTTTTGCAGAATATTGAATAATATGAGAAATTGTATGGTTATATATGTTCAGTGGAAAAGGTGGATAAATATAAATGGAATAATTACTTGCAGTATAAAAAATATGTACTAAAAAATAAAGGAAAACATGGTATACTATAAAAAGTTAGTTAGGTCCATTAATGCTTAGAGATGGGACTGGAAGGATAAATGACAAACATGCATGATGCTCTTAAATCAAGGGAGGGGACTGAACATTGAGAGGAATAGGAGAGGATATTTGGAAGGTGGACTTTGATGTTTCACTATATATATATATATATATATATATATGTTTAGCTACTTAACAATATGAATATATTTGTACATAATATCCATAATATACTAATACTTTTGTATATGCTGAGGACTTCCGAATTACTATCTCTAGTCTTGACATCTCCATTAGTTCCAGATATATGCACACTTCATGAAAAGTTGTAACTGTTATTCAGATTTAAATAATAAATTATTTTAAATAATTTATAGACAAATTGCCATATAATACCTGCACAGACATGCGCACACACATATACACATACACCCTTGCAAAATAATCTAGGGACAGATCTCTTAAATTAGGTTTATTTTGCAAGTAACCTAATAAGGCTCTTTTTGCATATTGTTCACTACATCAATACTTTATTCTGCAATTAAACCATCCTGGGAACCCCCTGGGGGGTTAATGTATGAAGAAAATAGTACTGAGCAATTTTACTGCTAATGGAAAGGGCAAAAACGACATGAATGGAATCTTAAGGATTTTGCAGTCTTGTCAGGATGACAGATAATGAAGAAAATGCCTTAAAATCAATTTCTCTTTGGACAGTATTGTTCTGAGAATACATTGCTTGATTTTCTGTTGTTGAAGAGAAAAAGCACTATTGATAAAAACCAAGTCAAAGCCACTTGGAATTAATTGATATGAAATATTTGGCATGGACATTTTACCTAGTTTAAGACTTAAATGGGTATTTGGAAAAATCTTTTTATTGCTACTCTTATTAAGCCTCTAATCATTCCATTAACATTTATTTAGTGCCAGAACTTGAGCAGCTGCAATCACACCTGCTCTGAAAAAACTTTATTTTTCAAAGTATTTTCTCTGCTTAAAGCTCTGAATTTTATAAATAAGCTTTATGAACTTAAAGAGAGAGCATGCAAAACCCAGATAGTCTGTGAGTGGAGTTGTTGTTGCCATGTAATGATGTATAATGTGTTCCATATTAACACCCGTATTTTATTTCCTTAGCATTTCTGTACTCTATGCCCTTGTGGTTTTCCCTTCCCAGGAAAACTCAGCACCAGAGAATAATATTACCATTCACTTGTCAGCCTTGAGCCCGTGACCTCCGAAAGTAGGCAGAGTTTTTTCTAGGCTGGGAGCCCACTGGGACCTGGTATTAGGAAGTAAGAATCATTAACCTTGAAGAGCCCCAAGGCTCCTTGGGGCCAATTCTACAGTGGAGAACTATGCTACTTAACCACCAGGAATAAACCAAAGGCCACTCTGGGCCAGTCCCTTTGCTTAACTGAACCTTGATACTGTGCCTAATGGATGTACCAAGGGACTTGGAGGGAAGACCATGGTTATCTTTGTAATAAATAACCCTCTTCTGTATTATGTGGGCATGAGAGATGTACTTTGTCAAAGACCAAAAGTACCTCACAGCTGCTAACTCTGTGACCTCGGGCAAGGTGCTCGGTCAACCTGAGATTCAATTTCCTCACCAGCTAAAGGAAGCTAATGATAGCTGCCCTACCTTCTCTGATATGCAGCGACACTCTATGTAATTAATTTAGAAGTTATGAATCGAGGTTTGGCTTTGTGTGTGCCAGATTCAGTAAGAGGAAGCAAGGACACAATATGAATAAAACATGCCCTTACTCTAAGAGAAGTAGCTCACAGTTCATCAGGAGAGAAAAAAAGGTAGCTAATGGTGCTAGAGGGTGGGGATGCCATGATGAAGCTACAGGATATATGCTATGGGAGGCTTAAATGAGGGAATAATTAATTCTGCTGTGAGACAAGGAGTATGAGGAAAGTCTTTAAAGAAAGGATGATTTTGTAGCATCATCTGGAGAAATGAGTAGGGGTTTGCCAGGTAGAGAAAAGTTGAAGGACATTGCACAGAGTAAAGAGTAATCAATAAAGAAACTGCACAGAAGAGAGGTATGTGAGGAAAATGTGTGCATATCATGACATGCATGCAAGAGCTCTGCCAAGTGGTATAAGGTGGCATTATTATCAAAGCCACACTGAAGTTGTTTGAGAGCAAAACTCATCTCTCTCTTTCCTCCCGTGCCCATGGCATAGTTACTGGTCTGTTATTCATGACTTCTCTTCTTGTGTGGTTCTGCTAAATTCTTTACTTATGAAAGTTCATATATGCACCGAATTTGAAAAATTCAAGTAGCACTAAAAGTCTGAGAACACTCTTCTCCTAACTCCCATTCCTCCCAAATCACTTCCAGTTATTATAGCTATTCTCTTTGGTATTTGTAAATAATATATCTAGACTGAGCTTGTTTCTTTTTTGCTTTGAGATCTTATCTATTGACTTCTTGTTATGAAAGATACAACTTTAACCCTCTTTCTCCATCACTCCCTATTACATTTTGCCACTCCTATGCACCAACAGTGATTATGTAACAGTTATCTCCTAAGTCATTATATAGTGTATATAAATTATGACTACATAAATATTGTTCAAAGGTGAGCCTTGCTGTGTACTGTTGTGTATTATGACAAATCATTTCCTTCCTTGTATGATACTATTAATTTGCTCATCTTACAAATTGCCTTGATTATTTAAGCTTGGGTTTCTATGTATATATCCTTAATTATCCTCTCCACAAATAGATAATGGAAGTGTGAAACTGTTTTAAATAAGGACAAACACATAAGACCTTTTGTTTTTTTCTGTGTCTTTTGTGGGGTTTGGAGGGGATATGGCTTCTTATTCCAGTTTTCATTGATTTCTTTTTAGCCCTACTTTAAATGGAAATTTCCTTCTGAGTAGTCTTATGTGGAATGTCTTGTTTCCGGGATTACATGACTTCCTCTTCCTTGGTTCACTCCCTTGTTTGGGGAATTTTCTCTCCAGATTACTTTCTTAGGATATACATAAAATTATTATGTTGTTAAGATATCCAGGACTTAAGAATTTCTTTATTCTTACCCTCATTCTTGTTTGATAGTTTAACAAATAGTAGAATTCTTGTTTGGAAACTCCTTCCACTCAGAATATGAAAGCATTTCTCCCTTGTAATCAAGTTTCTGGCATGTGCGGCCATGGAGATGTACACCTCTGATCTTCCTGAAAGAAGGAACTTGGATTTGCCTGGGATTGCAGTGACACTGTGATCACTGTGATATTGGGGAGAGACTACATTTCCCTGGGCATCTACAGCCAATGAGTGAGCTTGGTAAAATGATAGGGACTGTCCATTTCTCCCCAAGAGAATGGGTCCTTGGATGGGCAGTCTTTTCTGGGGAGTTCCACTTTGGGTCCCCTGAGACATTGTCAGACCTATATTGCGATATGAGGCTCTTCCTACTCATCTCTACTTCTTCCCATCTTCCTTTCACAGATGTCAAATTTGCACAGTGGTCTTATCTATGTGGAGACTTTTTTTAAGACCTCATTTTTAGCCCCTTGCCTTACAGTACCCTCCACTTTGCCTGTTGTACTTAAGTTAGTAGGCAGTTAGGACTCAGCATTGCCCATTCTACTCTTCTAAGTCAGCTACTATGTGTCCATCAGTTTTTTAATATTGTTCACAACTCTTGTTTGCTGAATCATTATAATGGGGACTTAGATCCTCATTTTTATTCCAGCTCTCAGGAGTGCTGCCTATCATGCAGAAGGCTCATAACTGAGCCCTTCTTTAGTAGTTGTATTCAGCCTAACAGGGGCAACTAGTTTCACTGGAGTTCATGTCTCTTTCTGGTGGCAGCATGCATCTAATCACTGATTAATGTGTGGTTGTGATTATACTTCAAGATGGTGGAGGAGTAAGACATGGATATCGCCTTCCTCCCCACAAATACATCAAAAATACATCTACATGTGGAACAACTCCTACAGAACACCTACTGAATGATGGAAGAAGACCTCACTTACCAAAAGGCAAGAAACTCCCCATGTGCCTAGCCATGTGGCTAAAAGGGTCTTGGTGCTTCAGCCAGGTGTCAGGCCTTAGACTCTGAGGTAAGAGAGCCGGGTTCAGGATTTTGGACCACCAGAGACGTCCCGGGCACATGTGATATCAATCGGCAACAACTCGCCCAGAGATCTCCATCTCAACACTAAGACCCAGCTCCACTCAATGACGAGCAAGATCCAATGCTGGACACCCCATGCCAAACAACTAGCAAGACAGGAACACAACCTCACTCATTAGCAGAGAGGCAGCCTAAAATCACAATAAAGTCACAGACACCACAAAAAACACCACTGGAGTGAGTCCTGCCCACCAGAAAGAAAGGATAAGCCTCATCCACCAGAACATAGGCACCAGTCCCATCCACCAGGAATCCTATACAAGCCACTGAACGAACCTTACTCACTGGGGGCAGACACAAAAAACAACGGGAACTATGAAATTGCAACCTGCGAAAAAGAGACACCAAACACAGTAAGTTAAGCAAAATGAGAAGACACAGAAATACGCAGCAGATGAAGGAGCAAAGTAAAAACCCACAGAACCAAACAAATGAAGAGGAAATAGGCAATCTACCCAAAAAATAATTCAGAGTAATGATAGTAAAGATGATCCAAAATCTTGGAAATAGAAGGGAGAAAATACAAGAAACATTTAACAAAGACCCAGTAGAACTAAAGAGCAAACAAACAATGATGAACAACACAAAAAAATGAAATGAACAATTCTCTAGAAGGAAGCAATAGCAGAATAACTGAGGCAGAAGAATGGATAAGTGACCTGGTAGACAAAAGATTGGAAATAATTACCACAGAGTAGAATAAAGAAAAAAGAATGAAAAGGATTGAAGACAGTCTCAGAGACCTGTGGGACAGACAACATTAAATACACAAACATTCGAATTATAGGGGTCCCAGAAGAAGAAGAGAAAAAGAAAGGGACTGAGAAAATATTAAAGAGATTATAGTTAAAAACTTCCCTAATATGGGAAGGGAAATAGTTAATCAATCCAGGAAGCACAGAGAGTCCCATAAAGGATAAATCCAAGGAGAAACATGCCAAAACACATATTAATCAACCAATCAAAAATTAAATACAAACCAAAAATATTAAAAGCAGCAGGGGAAAAGCAACAAATAACATACAAGGGAATCCCCTTAAGGTTAACAGCTAACTTCTCTAGGCAGGAAACACAAGAGAAGGAAAAGACCTACCAAAAAAAAAAAAAAAAAAAAAAATGCAAGAAAATGGTAGTGGGAACATACATATTGATAATTACCTTAAATGTAAATGGACTAAATGCTGCAGCCAAAATACATAGACTGGCTGAATGGATACAAAAACAAGGCCCATATATATGGTGTCTACAAGAAACCCACTTCAGACCTAGGGACACATACAGACTGAAGGTAAGAGATGGAAAAAGATATTCTGTGAAAATGGAAATCAAAAGAAAACTGGAGTACCAATTCTCATATCTGACAAAATAGACTTTAAAATAAAGTCTATTACAAGAGACAAAGAAGGACATTACATAATGATCAAGGGATCAATCCAGAAAAAAGATATAACAATTGTAAATATTTATGCACCCAACAAAGCAGCACCTGAATACATAAGGCAAATGCTAACAGCCATAAAAGGGGAAATCAACAGTAACACAATAACAGTAGGGGACTTTAACATCTCACTTTCACCAATGGATGGAATTGCTCACAAAGATAAATAAAACTGAAAGCTGGTTCTTTGAGAAGATAAACAAAATTGATAAACCATTAGCCAGACTCATTAAGAAAAAAAGGGAGAAGACGGAAATCAACAGAATTAGAAATGAAAAAGAAGTAAGAACTGATGCTGCAGAAATACAAAGGATCATGAGAGATTACTACAAGTAATGATATGCCAATATAATGGACAACCTGGAAAAAATGGACAAATTCTTAGAAGAGCACAACCTTACGAGACTCAACCAGGAAGAAATAGAAAATATAAACAGACCAATCACAAGCACTGCAATTGAAACTGTGATTAAAAACTTTCCAATAAACATGAGCCCAAAACCAGATGGCTTCACAGGCGAATTCTATCAAACTTTTAGAGAAGAGCTAACACCTATCCTTCTCAAACTCTTCCAAAATATAGCAGAGGAAGGAACACTCACAAACTCATTCTACGAGGCCACCATCACCCAGATACCAAAACCAGACAAAGTTGTCACAAAAAAAGAAAACTACAGGCCAATATCACTGATGAACATAGATGCAAAAATCCTCAACAAAATATTAGCAAACAGAATCCAGTAGCACATTAAAAGGATCATACACCATGATCAAGTGGGGTTTATCCCAGGAATGCAAGGATTCTTCAATATACACAAATCAAACATTATGATCCACCATATTAACAAACTGAGTGATAAAAACAATATGATAAACTCAATAGATGCAGAAAAAGCTTCTGACAAAATTCAACACCGATTAAAGAGAAAAACCCTCCAGAAGGTAGGCATAGAGGGAACTTACCTCAACATAATAAAGGCCATATATGGCAAATCCACAGTCAACATCATTCTCAATGGTGAAAAACTGACACCATTTCCTCTAAAGAAAAACCCTCCAGAAGGTAGGCATAGAGGGAACTTACCTCAACATAATAAAGGCCATATATGGCAAATCCACAGTCAACATCATTCTCAATGGTGAAAAACTGAAACCATTTCCTCTAAGATGAGGAATAAGACAAGGTTGCCCACTCTCACCACTACTATTCAACATAGCTTTGGAAGTTGTAGCCACAGCAATCAGAGAAGAAAAAAGAAATAAAAAGAATCCAAATCAGAAAAGAGAAGTAAAACTGTCCCTGTTTGCAGATGACATGATACAATACATAGAGAATTCTAAAGATGCTACAAGAAAGCTACTGGAGCTAATCAATGAATTTAGTAAAGTAACAGGATACAAAATTAATACACAGACATCTCCTGCATTTTTATACACTAATGATGAAAAATCTGAAAGGAAAATTAAGGAAACAGTCCCATTTACCACTGCAACAACAACAACAACAAAATACCTAGGAATTAACCTACCTAAGGAGACAAAAGACCTGTATGCAGAAAAGCATAAGACACTGATGAAAGAAATAAAGATGATACAAACAGATGGATAGATAAACCATGTTCTTGGATTGGAAAAATCAGCATTGTGAAAATGACTCTACTACCCAAAGCAACCTACAGATTCATTGCAATCCCTATCAAACTACAAATGACATTTTTCACAGACCTAGAACAAAAAAATTCACAGTTTGTATGGAAACACAGAAGGCCCTGAAGAGCCAAAGCAATCTTGAGAAAGAAAAACTGAGCTGGAGGAAGCAGGCTCCATGATTTCAGACTATACTACAAAGCTACAGCAATCAAGACAGTCTGGTACTTGCACACAAACGGAAATATAGATCAATGGAAAAGGATAGAAAGCCCAGAGATAAACCCACACACATATGGTCACCTTATCTTTGATAAAGGAGGTAAGAATATATAATGCAGAAAAGGTAGCCTCTTCCATAAATGGCGCTGGGAAAACTGGACAGCTACCTGTAAAAGAATGAAATTAGCACAGTCCTTTAACACCTTGCACAAACATAAACTCAAAATGGATTAATGACCTAAATATAAGGCCAGACACTATAAAACTCTTAGAAGAAAACATAGACAGAACACTCTATGATATAAATCACAACAAGATCCTTTTTGACTCATCTCCTAGAGAAATTGAAATAAAAACAAAAATAAATAAATGGGTCCTAATGAAACTTAAATCTTTTGCACAGCAAAAGAACCATCAAGATAGCCCTCAGAATGGGAGAAAAGAAAAACTGAGCTGGAGGAAGCAGGCTCCTCCAGAGAAAATAAACGAAGCAACTGACAAAGGATTAATCTCTAAAATATATAAGCAGCACTTGCAGCTCAATATCATAAAACAAAAAACCCAATCCAAGAATGGGTAGAAGACTGAAACAGACATTTCTCCACAGAAGCTGTACAGATTGCCAACAAACACATGAAAGGATATTCAACATCACTAATCATTAGAGAAATGCAAATCAAAACGGCAATGATGTATCACCTCACACAGGTGAGAATGGCCATCATCAAAAATTCACAAACTTGAAATGCTGGAGAGGGTGTGGAGAAAAGGGAACCCTCTTGCCATATTGTTGGGAATGTAAATTGATACAGCCACTATGGAGAACAATATGGAGGTTCCTTAAAAAACTAAAAGTAGAATTACCATATGACCCAGCAATCCCACTACTGGGCATATACCCTGAGAAAACCATAATTCGTAAAGAATCATGTACCACAATTCTCATTACAGCACTTGTTACAATAGCCGGGACGTGGAAGTGTCCTAAGTGTCTGTTGGCAGATGAATGGATAAAGATGTGGAATATATATTCAATGGAATATTACTCAGCCATAAAAAGAAATGAAATTGAGTTATTTGTAGTGAAGTGGATGGACCTAGAATCTGTCATACAGAGTGAAGTAAGTCAGAAAGAGAAAAACAAATATCGTATGCTAACACATATGTGTGGAATCTAAAAAAAAAAAAAGAGAGATTCTGAAGAACCTGGTGGCAGGACAGTAATAAAGATGCAGATACAGAGAATAGACTTGAGGACATGGGGAGGGGGAAGGGTAAGCTGGGACGAAGTGAGAGATTGGCATGGATATATATACACTACCAAATGCAAAATAGATAGCTAGTGGGAAGCAGCCGTGTAACACAGGGAGGTCAGCTTGGTGCTTTGTGACCACCTAGAGGGGTGGGAGGTTGATGCAAGAATAAGGGGCTATGGGGATATATGTTGACATATAGCTGATTCACTTTGTTGTACAGCAGAAACTAACACAACATTGTAAAGCAATTATACTATAATAAAGATGTTAAAAAAAAATGTGTGGTTGCCAAAACCTGTAACCATGCCTCATTAGGGACAATTTATTGGGCCTTCCTAGCTCCAGAGATTCCTATAGGATCAAGTGAGTTTCTTATTTACAATTAGAATCACAGTTCAATCTCTCCCTATGCCCAATACTTACTTCCTCATAGGTCTTGATCCCAAGGACACTCCCTAATAAACTTTTTATCACACAGATCTCCATCTTAGAGTCTCTTGTTCTGAAGGAACATGAACTTAGAACACATCTCCATTCTAATTTCTTTGTCCTTTTGGTTTATTCCTTTTGAAAGCCTTTTCATGTTATTTTAGTGAGGTTTTAGAGGAGATGATTCATACATTGAATCTGCCATTGTTAAACAAAAGTTTGATCCACAACACCTGTCCCAGTTTATGAAGAATAGCCGATAGCTCTTTTTATTCTTCTATTTACAAGCTTCAAGAGGAATTGGGATCAAAATAGAAAAGGTGTCCTCAAAAATACAAAATTAGCTCTATTTATAAACATGGGGAAAAGGTTTTCTAGTAGCAGGAGAACTAAAAGGACTAATGGTTCATGGTTTCTTTTTTATGGCCAAGAGCTAAATCCCTGACCAAGTACTTGCCATGAATTTCTCAGTTTTCTAAGGATATAAGCATGGGGAAATTTAAGAAAAAAATTGAACTCTTTATTATGAGCTCAACATTTAACCCAGATCTATTTTGGTCTTTTCTTGGACATCCAGTGGAACTATGCTCTTTAGAAGTGAGACCTTTTTTAGCATCTGCTTAGTATTGACCCTGCCTGGAACAACTGACCCATGTCCTATTTCCCATGGATGTCTACTTGGACCTACTTGCTAAGTCCTGCTAATTGCATTGCTGTGAAGCTGTCTTCCAAAATGGACAAAGCTCCAGGTTTATCTGCTCACCATGAAAATGGGAGATGAAAGGGAGAGGATACAGAAAAACTGTTCTCTCCTCAGACATATTTATATTCCCTTCTCTCTTTTCTTTTAAAATAAATCTTCTAGAAGATCATCGACCTGTAGAATCTTAAGAAATTCACTTTGCTCTTGACCCTTCTCACAAAATTTTACTTACCTGAATGGAATATGGGAAAGATTCCTGATCTTTCCTTTAGGCTAGAATTCAAGCACATGCAAAACTAATATATGCTCGTCTCATTGTTAATTTGAGAGATAGATTCAACATAGGTCTTATTTTATCGTAAGTGTTTCCCCTTAGTATAGGAGTGCAGCTTGGTTCATAAGAGAAAATAATCAGAGTAGTTGACAGACAAGCGATGCCTTCTGAATATAGTTGACATTGTGAAAACCAAAATAGGCTAGAAGAAGGATATGGGATATTTCCAGCTCTTCGCACTGCTCTACCAGGAATAGGTGGCTTATACTACAGCAGAAGAGGCATGAATTATTTCAACCTAAGCTGCATAAGGTAGTACTTCTGTGACATTTCTTAAGCACATTAACTGGTTTAATACTGCTGAAAAGGAAGTTCAGTCAGATGTCCAGACCAACAACAAACAAAGGTTTTGGTTACTTCTTTATCATTCCAGAATTTCACTGATCTTTTGTACCGTAATGCAATGAAAGATGTGTTTGTGAGTCTTTCATGAAAAGAAGTGGAAGTGAAGAAGATACATTACTATTCATCGTATCCTTGCTATTTGCCATTCACTGTTATAGTTACCTTATCTTGTTTAATTCTTTTATTTTTTTTGCATTTATGATACTGCAGCTGCCTAAAGATGAAAAAACTAAGGTACAGATAAGTTAAGCAAGTTATTAAATATCACATAGCTGATAAGTAGCAAAACAGATTTAAAACACAGGTTGATATGACACCAAAGTCCATGAGTTTTTGCCTCCCAGCATATTTTGTTAAGTTTAGTTGTAATGCTTATTTTTATTTTATAAGCAAAATGATGACGGAAAGAATGAAAGATAAGATTTGGACAGCTGTTCTTAATAATTTGTTCCTTTTTCATTACTTTTATTTCTTTTCACTATTTGTCTCAATAAATCTTTCTTCTATTCCAACTCATTGAAAAGTAAGATAGAGAACTCATCAAAAGAATAGAAGCAACACAGATGCAAGATAATCTGTCTTGGTAATCATAAATATAACCATTATCCATGAAGTCAAAATCAGTTTAAACCCTGTTCTTAGCACCTCCAGGAGAATCATACATAAAATCTAAGATGCATCAGGATTGTCCCAGGGGCACAGACTGGGTTATTACTTATTGTTGATAAGCAGTTCACAGTACTTCATTTTTAAAGAACATATTGAGAGATCTACAACACAAAGCAAGTTATGGAAAGAACAACCTTATTGAAGAGCAAGTAACATCAATATACCACTAATTCTCTGAGAAATTATGATAGAAACACATTCTTCTCAGTTCCTGTTATTATAGTATTAGAATAATGTTGTCAGAGTTAGATCTTTTCTTATATAAAATAGGATAAAATGATATAGTGAAATAGTATTATTTTAGAATCAGCAATTCCAAGTTTAATTCTCATTCATATGTTTATGCCTTGAGATGGAAATCAAATCCTGCTGCTTTTCTGAGCCTCAGACAGGGCTTCAAACCAATCTAAATCCTGGACATGTTTGCAGCTCATGGGAATCTGACCTTTGCTTTACCCAGGTTCATGCTAAGTACTCTGGAAAGTGTTACCTGCAGGAAGTCCTCAGAGAGCATAAAGATAACATGTCCAGAACTGTGAGGAGAGGGTGTGAGGGTATTAAAGTTCTTAGGAATAGCCTCAACACCTGATGTGAATCCCTGTGGTGAAACCCTACCTCCCTCTGTTGTAGGGAATGTTTTTCCACCTTATCTCCAGGTTTTCCATTAATGTTTGTCTTTAAAGAATAAAACAAGTTCTCAAACTAGGACTCTTGAATGTCTTTTTCAGTCACATTATTGGCTTATTATGTCAAGCATGCAGATCTCAAATTTATTTGCTTAAAATGAATTATGATGTCTTATATCACAGAATTTGTGTATTGGAGTTAGTTAGAATAGGAGTGACTCTCTCTGTGCATACCTGGCTCTTGCCCACAACTGATTCACCAAAGGGTGAACAAGTGACCAAGACACGTAATTAGAATTCCTTTCCAAACATTTTTGAACTATAGTGAGGAAAAAAATTGGTCTCTCTGATGGCAAAGCCACTTCTTGTTAGGTTAAGGAATTGCTGCTTTGTTTAAAAGAATAATGCCTATGTATAACAATGTATAAGGATGAAAGAGAGAAAATTAGTTCTAGTGGGTCCAGTTGTTCCTCAAGCCTAGCTAAATGCCTGCTCCTTACATTATTTGCTTCTTTATCTACCTATGTCATCTATTTTTCATTTAATTACATAAGCTAGGAAATTATGTTTTTATTTAAATTTTTTCACTTTTGTTTCTGACTTTCGGTAAACAAGGATTCCAGACAATCTCTGTGTCTATAACATAGTTTGTAAAATGTAATGGCAATAACAAAATTATCATGATGAATGAATACATTGATAAAATACTTATACGAAGCAGAGTATAATACTTAATGCTCACCAGCTGCCAACCCCCTTTAACCATTCTCTACTTACATAATATATATAATACAATAGCATCGAATGAAACTATTCATTACCAGTTTGAAATAAAAAGCGATTTATGAACAAAAATATAAATATATCAAAATATATAGCAGAACTTAAGAGATTTTAGAGAAATTACATTTTAACCTAATTTTATAACTTTCTAAATGTGTGATTTGGGGCAATTTGCTTAACAGTTTTGCACCTCTATTTCCTCATATGTAAAAGAGGAAAGCTAGTTCTCATTTCACATTACTGATATGAGATGTAAGGACAGGGCAAATGAAGTAAGTACTCAAATGATTTTACTTTTCTCTTTTCCCTGAAAATGTCTATTCATACGTAGTCTGACTCCAGCTGTGATTTGAAGTTTATGAATATAACTTCATAGAGTGACTCATGATGTCCACCATCAAGTCTATATAATGTATGTTCAGATGAGACAAACATAGAAGATATGATCCATCTCTTTACTCTTTTATTTTTTTTGAATTTTATTTATTTTATTTTTTATTTTTTTATAATTCTTTTTTTATAAATGTATTTATTTATTTTTGGCTGTGCTGGGTCTTCGTTTCTGTGCGAGGGCTTTCTCTAGTGTGGCGAGTGGGGGCCACTCTTCATCATGGGGTGTGGGCCTCTCACTATCGCGGCCTCTCTTGTTGCGGAGCACAGGCTCCAGACGCGCAGGCTCAGTAGCTGTGGTTCAAGGGCCCAGTTACTCCGTGGCATGTGGGATCTTCCCAGACCAGGGCTCGAACCCGTGTCCCCTGCATTGGCAGGCAGATTCTCAACCACTGCACCACTAGGGAAGCCCTATTTATTTTTTTATACAGCAGGTTCTTATTAGTTATCTATTTTACACATATTAGTGTATATATGTGAATTCCAATCTCCCAATTCATCCCATCACCACTAACCCGCCCCTGCCACCTTCCAAGTGGGAGGTACTCTTCCTTGCAGTGTGCGGGCTTCTCATTGTAGTGGCTTCTCTTGTTGCAGAGCATGGGCTGCAGGCACGAAGTCTCCGTAATTGTGGTGCATGGGTTTAGTTGCTCCACCGCATGTGGGATCTTCCCGGACCAAGGATGGAACCCGTGTCCCCTGCACTGGTAGACGGATTCTTAACCACTGCGCCACCAGGGAAGTCCATACTCTTTTATATTTTAATGGTAAAAAAAGGGAATCCAACCCTTCCTTGGGGTGGGGGTGGAGCTTCCACCTGAAAAGAGTCAACATTCTATTCTGGGTTTTCATTCACTTTCAATTTCCTCCTCATATGAAGTTGATTTGGGTAATGATATAAATGTGGATGATAAGTAGGAGATTTAAGCCATCTCTTTTTTATGACAGGAGGGAAAGATAAATGTAGTGTAGATAAGGACAGGTGTATAGGTTTGCTGGCATCTGAAACTAACATGTATAAAACTGATCTACTTGTATTTTTGCCCCAACCGGCTCCTCTGCTACCTCTCCATCTCAGTTAAGGGCAACTCCATTCTTCTGGTTTTTAAGGCCAAACAACTTGGTGTCCTTTTTGACTCTTGTCTTTGTCTTATGCACCACATTCAACCTCAACACATTCTGAAAGCTCTATCAATCAAATATGTCCACAATTAAACACTTCTCACTGTTGCACTGCCCCTTTTGATCTGATCTACTTTCCTTTCTGGCTTGGATTGCTGCAATTTTCTGTTTAGGATATTTTACCTAAGAAAATTATCTAATATATGGAAAAGCTTTATCCAGAAATAGCAGATACTGTTTCAAAGTGTGTAAACATATGTCCCTAAGTTTTATATATATTCTGTTAGTTGATTTATAAATTAGAAATAACAATTTGTAAGGGAACAAACATTGTTTCCTGATTACAAGTAATATAATGTACTCTTTATAATTTAAAAAAAGGGATGTGTTCAAATTTGTATTTATTTGATTACCATGACCAGAAGGCTTCTCCAGATGTGATGGCCCTTTATCTCTCTGGCCCCATACTCTATTAGTTCTATACTCATTTAGTCTTCTCTGGCTACAGTGCCTTCCATAATAAAGGTCATAATTTTAGTTCATGGAATCTAATTAGGCAAACTTTCATAAGGATAAAGACTTACCTAGGACTTAACGACAAATTTGAGCATAGAACACAATTGATACAAGAGAATCTCAATTTCTCTCTACACGTGTCTCTATTTCTTTTCACTGTAGATTGACTATCCTCATATATGATAAGAACCATCACCAACTGCAGCTTCCAAATGACACACATATAATCTTTTACCAAAATTAATACAGAATTATTTATAGAAGTAAAGGACATTGGGACATAAATATAAACTATCCTGCTATAACCATTTTTGTGCATATTGATTATAGAAAACCTTAAACATTCACTGAAGTAAAATGTAGTCAGAAATAATTGTTTCAAATACTTTTAAGTGTTGTGTTCTTCTTTTGCCTTAAACTGGTGATTTTTAAATTAATTTTATTGGAGTATAGTTGATTTACATTGTTGTGTTAGTTTCTGCTCTACAGCAAAGTGAATCAGTTATACATAAAAGTACATCCACTCTTTTTTAGATTCTTTTCCCATATAGGCCAGTACAGAGTACAGAGAAGAGTTCACTTTGCTATACAGTAGGTCCTTAGTAGTTATCTATTTCATTTATAGTAGTATGTCTATGTCAATCCTAATTTCCTAATTTATCCTTCCCTCCCTTTCCCCCCGGTAACCATAAGTTTGTTCTCTACATCCATGATTCTATTTCTGTTTTGTAAATTAGTTCATTTGTACCACTTTTTTAGATTTCACATATAAGTGATATCATATGATATTTGTCTTTGTCTGAATTATTTGTTTAACAAAAATTTTCTATTATTCAACAGTGGTGTTCTGAGATGCTGTGACAATGTTTCCTCATCTCCATGTAGCCAGCTTTGACTTTGAAGGTGATGTATTTCATCCAGGGAAGAAAATATGGCAACATAAAGAAATTTTGACACAGAGCTGATGAATCCTGTTTTTCCCAGCTTGGACAAAATGATTTATAGAGTTAAAAGATATCAGTAAACATGGATCTGAAAGCTGCTGAAATATATGAATAATTTGACTGTGTAATACATTTTATGTCTGTATCTAAACACATTGAAAAATAGAGGGTCTAAGAAATAAATGCTTGAAACTCCAGAACCAATAATCTAAGATCTTTCCCAATGTTTGTGGCCTGAGGTGAGGGGGCATTTTTTTTTTTCAAAAGACAGTGAGACTGCCAAACTTGCTTGTAGAAACTGATTGCAATTTTTAATCTAATGATCTGTGGTATTTCGTTCTACAGAGTTGGGTTGAATTCTATGTCTGACAACTAAAAGTTGCATGATTCTAAGTGTACCATTTATTTTTCTAAACTTGAATTCTCTCATTCATAAAATGAAGTGTAGTGTAAACCCCAACAGGATTTTTGTTGTTGTTTTGTTTTTTTCTTTGTTTTTTGTAATGCAAGTGCCTGATTTAAGTTTCGATTGTCCAGGCATCTATTTCAAAGAGGCATCCACTTCAAAGATCAAGCTATCTCAAAGAAACACACTGCCAACATCCCCACACTGAGGCTTCTTTGTTTTAGAGATCTTAGTTAATTGTAGTAACTGACCAATTGAGTTGCTTGTTTTCTTTTCTCTTCCCCTGCTTTAAGTTCCTACTCTTATGTTTGAAATTTGCTAATAAAGGATGAGCCCATGAAAACATGGGTCACCACCCTTGACCCCAATAAAAGCAGAGTCCCAAATCCTCAAACCCGTGCATTGTCTCTCTACCTGTGACCTTGCTCTGTGGCCCCAGGTGTGCTATGGAATTTCCAGGTCTTGTAAGTAATAAACCTTTATTTTTTCACAGTTTCCTGATGGTTATTGCTGAGGGTATTGTTCAGTCATAACAAGAACCACAAGAGCTAGTCCAACCACAACATGGATTATTGATAGGCCAAGACTAGCACATAATGGGGAAATACCCATTTCCAGGGATGATGTTTAAAATATTAATGACTGGTACAGTAGATGCACTGACTACCCAGAAAGGATGATGGTTACAGCACTGGTGCAGGTAATTGGAACCCCAGCTGGGCAAGTGTACCTTCTTATTTGCTGGATTGTGGGGAGCTCAGAAGAATGTTGAGATGTCTGACCAGGAAAGAACCAGGGCACTCGAGAAGTAGCTATTTATGATTTGTAATGGAAGCATTTCAATATTTTGACAACCAGGAGGTCTACTCGTGTGTGTGCCTGAACTTTGGTCCTATATCATAATTTGTGTTGTGTAACCACAAGAGCTAGTCCAACCACAACATGGATTATTGATAGGCCAAGACTAGCACATAATGGGGAAATACCCATTTCCAGGGATGATGTTTAAAATATTAATGACTGGTACAGTAGATGCACTGACTACCCAGAAAGGATGATGGTTACAGCACTGGTGCAGGTAATTGGAACCCCAGCTGGGCAAGTGTACCTTCTTATTTGCTGGATTGTGGGGAGCTCAGAAGAATGTTGAGATGTCTGACCAGGAAAGAACCAGGGCACTCGAGAAGTAGCTATTTATGATTTGTAATGGAAGCATTTCAATATTTTGACAACCAGGAGGTCTACTCGTGTGTGTGCCTGAACTTTGGTCCTATATCATAATTTGTGTTGTGTGTGTGTGTGTGTGTGTGTGTGTGAATTGCATGAGCAAATACATATGAAACATTTTACATTGTGCTTATACCTTAGTAAGAATTTGATAAACAATAATAGTAGTATTGGTAAGTTTAGTAAATCCTGCTACATAAATCACTTTAAGGAGACTATAATGAAGTGCAAGCTTTAGAATACAGGGAAGAAAACATGAGGGGATGGTGGAGATGGATTTTTAGAAACAATTCTTTTTGCTTTTCTTACAACAAATTCTTGAAGAAGCACAGTCCATCCACCAGCAACTGGATTCATGTGGGGCTACACCAACCACATGTCTTGCCTGCTGTACCCCAGAGATGGGCACAGGATCTGAATCACACCAAACACACACACACTTGTGGGAACTTAACCCTTGAAGGAAGTGACACAGAATGTTGTTGAAATACTCAATTTTACCAAGATATGACATCTCCCTCTATTAATCAATACATTTAAACAGTTTCAATAATAGTCTCAATATACTTTGATGCCTGATTTATCAAGTGAGTTTAAAATTTGTATTAAAAATCAAGGTTCAAATTAGCTATGATACTTTTAGAGGAGAGGAGAGAATACAGGAGAAGTAGATCTACATTACCAAACACAGAGTTTTAAAGCTGTATTGTTCAAGGCGGTGTGATATTTGCAAAGCAAGATACATGGAGAGATACAGAGCCTAGAAATGGGAACTCAAGTATTTATGGTCATTTGAAATCTGCTAGAAATACCTGTGGGGAAAGGACAGACTATCGTTTATTTAATATATAGTATTTTGATAAAGGTTCTTTTCCATATGGAATAATAACATAATCAACTCATGTTACACACTAAAATAAATTATATATGGATTAAACACACACACACACACACCTCTCTACACATATATGAAAAATTATAGAACATCTTTAAGATAACAGAAAAGGGAAGGACTTCCTAAGACAGAGAGTGGAGACACCATTGAGTGAGGAAGGCCAGGAGTACCCCCTGTCCCAGTTGGGAGGGCCAACCCAGGGTTGCATGGGTGCACAGGGGCTCTGTTCTGGACACGTCCTCACACCTGCATTTGCACTCTTGACCCATCACGCAGCCACCAGAATCAGAAGAATGGCCTCTTCCTCCTGAAATGTCCCTCTAGCGCCTCTACTGGGAAAGCTTAACATTGTGGGCTACACTTTTCACGGTACAGAGTCCTTTACAGTCAGAACTTTCAACATAAAGGAGAAACATTTAAAATGCTTAAAAGAATTCTGTGCAGTTTTAAAGGAGTACATTCAAAACTGAGAGACAAGAAATATATAACTAGAATAGTATTTATTTAGCTCTCATGTCTGCGTCTTGGTGTTTTAGGCTGGGCTCAGTTTGGTGGTTTTTCTGGTTCAAATGTGGGCTTGCTCTCGTATTTGTGGTTTAGCTAGTTTTTGGATGATCTAAGATGGCCCTGACTATGGTTGTTAGGTTCTCTCCATGTGACTCATTTTCCAGCAGACTCATGAATGTCTATTCTAAAAGTTATCATAGAGAACAAGAAAGAAAGCAGATAGACACCGAGTTTTGAGTTTAGTTTTACAATTGGCACACCATTATTTCTAATACATTCTATTAGCCAAAGTAAGTTCACAAGACCAACCAAGATTCAAGGAATAGGGAAATAGACTCTGCCTTTTATGTCAGGAACACAGAGGAAGATTTGGGCCATTGATCCAATTAATCTACCACATCATTATTGCTTTATTGTGCATATACATAAATTCTAGTATCTGAAGTCTTATTGTTCTGTTCCAGCCCACTTTTCTTGCTTAAGTGTTGTTTTCTTCTTCATATGCCTGGCTACCACTGACTAATTATTGAGCATTTCTCTTGAAAAAATATTTTGGGGGTTTTCATGAAGCAGGGGTAAACTTGCCCTCCTCCAGAGGCTCTATGTTTGCTCTATTAGGTGCCTGGGGACACCACCATTTGGAGACTACCGCAAACCGAGGTCATGACATGTTTCTGGACCCACCCAGGTGATGCACATGGGATACTGATGCAATACACTTAAAGTTGAGTCTGTGGACTCAATTTCTTAGTAACAACAACTCTTCTCTTCATTTCTTTTTTTTTCCCTTTGTTCAACATCATGGCAGCCATATCTACAGTAGCCTGAATTTACAATAAGATTGTTTATCTCAGGTTTATCTTTATCCTGTGGGTGAAGAGTTTTGGAATCCCAATAAAAGCTGTTTCTTATGTTTTTTGCATATTGCATACTGCACCATTTCAGGGTACACAATTTACACTGTAGTGTAGTGGGATGCTCCCTCCCATCTTGGAGTTTTGCAGTGTACAACCTGTGCAGTGGTACCTGATGGGCCTGTTCTCAGTTTAATATGGGAACAGTGGCTCCAAGATTGTTTTTGTTGAGTAGTCATTGTGACTGAAATTCTGTCCTCATCACTCCAGTAAATCATACAACCTTCAGTTCAAGCATGTGGTATGTGTAGACACCCATTATGTATGTTTGATGTTACAATAGTCTGATTAGTTCCCTGGGTTCAATCAATTCTCCAAAATTCTGCCTGGCATTTTTTGCACTACTTTTTCAGCTCTTCCAAGCCTTTATGGTGATTAACAAATGTTTTACCTGATAATATTGATATGTATTTAGCGGAAGAGTCAATGGGGTTATATGTACAGCCTCACTCACAGCCTTTTGGACTATGTTTTTATAAGATCATTTTTGGAAGCTGTGTGAGGATCAGTGGAGACCAAGGATGAGAGTAGGAAGACAGCATAACCTTTTTTAAATAATGCAGGCAATAATCTGGACCAAGGTAGCAGGGATACAGGTGGTGAGAAGTGATTTCTTACTGAGACAAGTTCAGTAAAATGCTTCTGTGACTTCTGCATATCCTAATATCTGATTGATTACTTTTAGACCTTCAAGGTTGTGGACCAGGGCTGCAGTTTGATCCATGTTACCAGATGAAAGATAAATTATTTGTGGTGTACTCAGGCATATCTGAATACAAATTGCCTTCAATATCAAGTGTGATTAATGTTGTGTCTATATGTTTTAGAGTGTTATTTACAAGAAGAGAAATAATGGATGCAATAATGCATTTTATTCCATGATGTTAAATCATCAAGGTTGTAATGTAATCAGTCTAATTTGATTGGCAAAGATGTAAAGTTATAAGTAAATCAGTACAGTGGATTTGCTTTTCCTTTATCCTTTCTTCCTGAAAACTATGCATTAAAATATTATAGTCTTCTTTTCACTCTAAATATTAATAATCATAGCTCATCTTTGTTATTTCATTTACACATTTATAAATATGCTTTTGTAATACCCTAAGATAGGGATTTCTGATTACTACTTCTGCCACTGCAAATACTAACAACTTTTTAAGCAATTCCCTTGTTTACCCAGGGTGCTAACTCTAGTTCCAGCATCTAGCTGAAATTGATTGATATATAACTGTTGACATGTTATGTAAATAGTTTCATTAGCAGGGAGAATAGGTAGTTTTGCACATTTGAAATTAAAGCATTACCAATTTTGTATTTTGCCCTTCATCATTTATTATACAAATGATTTGAATTATTATATCATAAACATGCTTTGAAGGTGCTGTATCATCATTTATAATTATCAAATTAAGTAAAAGAAAACCATTGCATAGAGTTAATGTACCAATTACCCCGATTCAGATAACAAGAAATGCAGTCTTTGAGTGACCTAAATGCTTTCACAGCTAATTTAGGCAGAGCTGGACCCAGTCTCCTAATTTCTTAACTAAGTAGTGGTGCTACTGGGTCATACCACAGAGAACTCGTATCAGAGCAGATTTTTTGTATGTAGAGGTGACATAAAAAAGTATCTCAGTGAAGACAGTTTATAGCCAAAGAGGCTAAATTGAGGCCTTCTAAAAGTTTAACTCACCTATTTAGAAATATTCTCTCCTTTATATTTCTTCTTATATTTAAAGCATATATATTCTAAAATCTTGAAGTCCACTTGAGAATGACTACTATTTTAAGCTGAATTACAAGATTAGTTTTAAATACATTTTTCCTCACTGTGTTTGGGAATTTAGACATAATCTCCAAGAGCTATGAGGTTAGGTGTTCAAGAACCCTTGACCTACCCTGTGATCTGGTCCAGTTTCTTCTAATAGCTCTTTTGGACCATGGAGCAGATGGCCGGGTTAACCTGATAACAATCCCATCTGTTTGAATGAACTAAGTTCCCAGCTGACAGAGTAATTAGAGGCCAAATTAATACCCTGGACAGGACTGTTAAAGACTAGTTGGGTGGTCTATTGGCTGGATATGAACAATCTCAATATCAGTTAGACTCACAGCCAGACATTCCCAAATAAGCCAGAGGCATTCAGGAAGTTATAGCTTTAAATGGTGTTGAAAAGAGTTTGTTTTCACTTAAATGAACTTAAGTTAAATTGGACTTTAATAGAAACAGCAGAGAATGTTGCTCATTTACCTTCTCCTTTTTTAATTCAAGTCTCTTTTAACTTCATTGTATATTTTTATAGAAAATATGAGCTTTCCCTCTGGAAGGTAATCGCACTGAAATGTTGATGGGTGATAAAACCAACTAACTCCATAAGCCTTTGGTGGGATATCATGTAGGCTACAAAATCATATTAATTTATTTCAAAGAATATTTTCTTTCAAAAGGTCTGGAATATCAAAACTGATCTGATGCCTTGATCATTCAGAGGAATTCAGGAGAATTCAATTTGCCACCTGACACATATGTTGAATGTTACTGCTTCAAAACACTTTCACTTTACTTCATTTACTCTTCACAAAGATTATTCCCTTCATTTTTTAGAAGAATAAATGGGGATGAGTATAATGGGGCTCAGAGAATGTAAGGAAATGTCAGAATGGTCATAATTTTTATTGTTTTTAGTTTATTAGATGTTCCCACCCCAGCTTCCTAGTTTTCTGAAAACCAGGCAGAGTTGCTGGATCCATAACAGTTATACTGCAGAAGTATGAGAGTAACATTCTGGGGTGGTGGTTCCCAAAGTCTCTTTTGGTGAGAATCTTTCTAAATAATCCCTTCATGGTCTTACAAAGCATTCAAACTCAACACTGTGTCAGAAGTGTATGCAGATTTCTCTTCATCTAGGCCAAAGGCAGGGGGCATCTTGCAAGCCCCACATGTTGCATTCAAATTAAAACAATTAAATACTATTTATATACTGATATACCTATTGGTATATTGATATACCTTCAGACTGGCAAAAGTTACGAAGTCTGATAATATCATACAATGACAATATGTAGAGAAACAGAAACTTTCATTCACGATTGGGAGAAGTCTAATTAGAGATACTTTGGGGAGCAATTTGGCCCACCTAAATGTCTGGAAGAATGGATAAAGATGTGGTACATGTATACAATGGAATATTACTCATCCATAAAAAGGAAAAAATAATGCCATTTGCAGCAACATGGATGGACCTAGAGATTGTCATACTGAGTGAAATAAGTCAGACAGAGAAAGACAAATATATGATATCGCTTATATGTGAAATCTAAAAAATGGTACAAATTAACTTATTTACAAAACAGAAGTAGAGTCAGAGTTGTAGAAAACAAACTTATGGTTACCAAGGGGGGAAAGGTGGGGGAAGGATAAATTAGGAGACTAGGATTGACATATACACACTACTATATATAAAATAGATAACTAATAAGGACTACTGTATAGCACAGGGAACTCTACTCAATACTCTGTAATGAACTATATCAGAAAAAAATCTAAAAAAGAGTGGACATATGTATATGTATAACTGGTTCACTTTGCTGTACAGCAGAAACTATCAACGTTGTAAATCAACTATACTCTAATAAAAATTAATTTTAAAAGTAAAATGTGCATTCCCTATGTCCTGATGATTTCTCATCTTTATAAATAGCTGAGAGAAACTTCCATATTTGCTCAAGGAAATCTATAAATGTATGCTCATTGCAACATTGTTTCTAAAATGATTTTTTAAATAAAAAATTCTAAACATCCATTAAAGAGTATGAATAAGTAAAATGCAATGTATTTATGTGGGAGAATACTATATATGTTAAAAACAACACATTAATTATTTTATCCCCTTGATGTTAACATTAAAAGGATTCCAAAACTAAAGTTGAATTTAAAAAAATCAATTGATTAATGATGTGTTTATGAATTTAAATATACATAAAACTATACTAAGGAGAACCTATATTTACTGAGTGCTTAATACATGCACTCTTCACAGGACTTCAGATGTTCATAATTCTTATGATATCCTTATATCCTTTGAGTAGGTAGCACGATTTCCCCACTTCATAGATGAGAAAAACAAGTTCCGAGGATAAAAAATATTTCCAGGTTCCCACAGCTGGAATAAAAATGAGCCCTGTTTTGCACTCTTCCAATATTCTGCAAACAACAGCAAGCTGGTCATAAGTGTGTGTGTGTGTGTACACATGTGCAGATGCACATCTGAATTATGAAATGTTAATGACAACTTTGGTTAAGAAAGGAAAATTGGACTGGAACTGTTCTTCTAAAGAGACTGTAATGCAAACTCATGTTTTAGTTTATCTTTAAAAAAATTTAAAAAAGCAAACATGGTGGAATATAAACACTGGATGACTAATATTATAAAACATGTATTCAATGTACCTCCTTAAATAATTAGTGCAATTAGTACTCTTACACACACAAGCTATGAATAAAAGCCTAAACTACAATATATAACAGCATTTTTCTTCCTATAGGTGTATGACAAAAATTCCCAACACAGTAGCTACTTAACATTCTAGATTTTATAAGTGCTTATATCCAAGAGCTGGATTTGACCTTTAATTTCCTTGGGATAGTTTAAGGATAAATGCAGGCTTGAAAAACATCAACATATTGCCAGTTTAGCAAAACAAAAGACATTTGTTTCAGATGGAAATAAACAAAAGGAACTCAAATATTTTCTATGCAAATGCATGCATTGAGAAAAATAAAACCCACCTCCCATGCACATAGTTAAGAGATCATGAGACTCACTCACACATCTGTTACAGTGACCTCAATCAAGCCACTGCAATATTCCTATTGTTTTTTTAATATGTTGTGAGCAGTTTTCTCAGTAAGATCAAGTTAACATTTACTGAGCCCTATCCTCAGTGCTGTTGGAGAATTAAAAGATGAATAAAGCATAACCGTTATATTTTTGGAGCTCAGAATTGATTAGAAGACTCTTTTAAGCACATGCATAATTATAAATTAGCCTATTATGGTAACAGAAGTGTTATAAAATTGCTCTGGGACTGCAGGAGAGAAAGCAAGTCATTCTAACTAGAATGATTGGAAAAAAGACTTGCAAATGTTCCATTGGGACTTCTCTTTGAAGGTTACATAATATCAGAGTAATAGAGACAGAGGGAATCTCTATACAAATATTTTTATTGCTTTTTAATCCACATTATGATTGTTAACTGGTAAAAGCAATTTAATAACCACATTGCAGCACACATTTTGCATACACTACTACTTATTAGCGAGTCTGTGGTTACTGGCTAATATTTATTGAGTGATTACTATATGATATCAACTAAGAATTTTGTATACCTTATATTTTTTTTCATCCTTAAATGGAGACTACGAGGTGTGTGTTATTATGCCATTTTTCAATAGAGGAAACTGAGGCTCAAAAACATTAAATGACATCTAAAAGTGACATGTCTGGTTTTCAGGCTCAGTCCTCCTTATTTGAAGACTGTGCTCTCCTGACAGTAACTCTACTATCTAAATGAGGAAATGAGTAAGTGAGAGAGAACAGATTCCCACCTAAAGACAGTCTAGTTGCAAAGAATCTGGTCTTTCCTCCTTACAGTAGGACCCTACAATGTTGGTAAGACATAGGGAGATACAGTTTTTAGCTGGAAAGTACAGTCCCTAAGGTAGGAAAATATCTGTATAGGAATAATTTTCAAAATTCACAACCTACAAGAAAGAAAGAGAAGGAGAGAGAGACAGAAGGAGAGAGAGAGCAAGGAAGAAAGGAAGGAAGGAAGGAAGGAAGGAAGGAAGGAAGGAAGGAAGGAAGGAAGGAAGGAAGGAAGGAAGGAAGGAAAGAAAAGAAAAAAGCTTGATTCACACAGAGAATTTCCATGTGAATGTCCTGCTGATCCTTCAACATTTATACGTCTCAAACTTAACTGACTGAATCTTTCTTCATGATACTTAAAGGGTGCCATCATCCTTGTTGTCACAGACACCAAAGCCTGGAAGATGTTCTTGAATTTTCCCTTCACACATTACCCACATCCACTTTCTGCCCAAATGGTATTGATTTTATTTCCTATATACGTATTGAAATCAGCCCCCTCTGCTTCATTCCCACCAAAGTGAGCCCATCAAGCCCGTAATGTTATTTGTCTACAAAGTCCTTATAATAAGACTCCTGCCCATTTACATTTCTTCCTTTTGTTTGTCAGCTACACCCCTGCCAAAGTTGTCTTGTTAAAAGAAACCTGATTCTTACCTTTGTGGTTAAATCATTGAATTTTTATTAATTACATCATTCAAAATCCTTTGCTACTAGTTCCCTGGTTACCTTATAGCATGACAGTGAAGGGTCGGGATTACACAATCAGGTTGCAGGTGTGCAGGTGCTTCACTCATGGCTCTGACACTTTAGCTGTATAACCTTGGACAATTCATTTAACCTCTTAGTGTCTGTTTTCTCACATCTGAAAAGATGATAATGGTATATATCTAATAGAATTGTTGTCTGGATTAAATGAGTTAATACATGTGAAATGCTTAGATTAGTGCCAACAATTACTACTAAGTGTTTGCTATCATGTTATTTTAACCCAGTCACAAATCTACTTGCTAGGGATACAGCAGAGCCCAGGCATACAGTACTCATTCTCTGAAATGTCTTTATCTTTTTCTATCTGGGAAACTCTTCTTATTCTTGAGTAACTCAGTGCCAATATCCTTTATGCCCTGATTTCTTCCTTGTTACCCCTATACAAGATCAATAGTTTCCTTCTCAGCTTTCCCAGAACAGTTTGTTGAGACTGTGATTATAGTATTTATAACACTGTATTGTAAATTCTGTTAAGTGTCAACAAATCACATCAAACTTCCTCCAGAACTGAACTTGGATTTTATTCTGCTTTGTTTCCCAGCAGCAAAAACAGGGCTAAGAGAAGAGTGACATGATCATGAATTAAAAAAAAAAAAAAAAAAGGTAACATTGGCAGGAGGAGGAATGTATGAATGGAAAAGGAGAAGCTAGATGCAGGGTAACTTGTCAGGAGATTAATCATATGAAAGACAATAAAGACAATGGTAATGAAACAGTCATTTCCAACAGAATTTGGAGGTAGAACTAAAAATATATCATGGGTAATGGAGACTAAGAGCTATGTCAAAGATAATGCTTTCACTTGGGTATAAAGAAGGAGAACTTGGTTTTGTGCTGGTGTCAATTTTCTTCCAACTCCAACTTTTTCCTCCTCCTTCTGCTTCTTCCTTGATCCATAGGTCCACATATGCTGATCGCTATATATGTGAAATATTTAGACCATATGTGAATGGCATAATTTCAGTGATGACTTTGAAAGTGTAAATCAGTATATAAATTGTAGCATAAGCTATTGAAAAGAGGTGAGGCAGAATTCCTGGCTGTCTGCTCTAATGTCAAGTTTATTAGTTGTGTGATTCTTTGGTCTCTTAACCACCATGTGAGACTGTATAATTGCTATCATAAGATGCAAATGATGAACATGTGCAAATCCATTCTGAAAATTATAAGAAGCTCTACAAATGGGAGGTATCACTTTTCTTATTATCGGAGTGTTGTAACAGGTTTCTACATAATAAGTTTAATTTTGTCTTGCTTCTAGGGAATGTACTACTTATATGGAGATTGCATTTATATAATCTGGTTGAGGTTTCTAGGATATTACTCAAACTTCAACAATATTTGCCTAAACTTAGTAACCTGATTTGTTACAAAGTGCTTTTTTTTTTTTTAACATATGCAGGGAACGTGTTTGTATTTGAAGGAAGTATGTTTACGTCTTTTAAAATTTCAGTAAAAGAATCAAATAGTTGGAGACATTTCTTCATGTTACTTTTGGCTATTTATATTCTACAGAGTACCAAAGTCAATAGCCTTGTCAAATCAAGTTAAATTTTAGCCTGCACCCAACCCTTGCTTGATTGGGTGGAGGGCAGGCAATACTCTTTAAATACGCCTGGAGAAAGATAGGGAGGACTTACAATAAAGTGTTCTTGATGTTATTTTTTGACATAGTGTTAAAATATGCTTCCTTCACATCCTTTGTAAGGAACTTCTGACATCTCTCCCAATCTAAAATAACTGTGGTGACCTTCAGTTAAATACAACTAGATGATTAATTAAGACAAGGCATAAAGACTACAGTAGCCTGTGACAAAATAATTGCAAAGTAACTCTAAAAGTGTCTTAGCTAAGCTAACATATATAGATATTTTGAAGATGACATACCAAGCAATTACTGGATGATGTTTCAAACAAACTCCTAACATTTAAAACCCCTTTTGAAAAATATGTACCAACATATACTGCAAAATGGAGACATGTAAAATAAAGATACTTAATAGCAGTAATATTGTAATTATTTTCACCATGAGAATGTTAAGAACCGTGAAGCATCTGAGTCACCAGCCAGCATTTCACGGATGCAAGTAGAAGACATAAGACTCCTGTTTCAAAGGTGAAGAAGTATTAATTACAGATGGCAATAACAGTAGTCCGAGCATCAGCAATTTTGTATCTCTTCCCTGATGCCCATTTCCTATAAGGTGATGTGAAGGGGTCAGATGACACCTGTGTGTACAGTAAGTTGCATTACAGGAGGGAAATCCTGAGGTTAGAGAAAGCATGCATTCCCGTTGTTACAGATGGAGACACTACGCCTACTTTTCAAAACTGCATGCAAACAAGTCCTTTGTTCTGGAGAGAAACACTATTTCTATCTTCCAAGATGTTCACTATACTAACATCCTTAAAAAGAAAGTCTGGAAAAAAGGACTGTTAATTCCTTACTTGCAGGTCTTACAGAAACACCTAGATAATGACTGTCTCCCAGAGAGACACTACCATTGAGCTATGAGGGCGAACTACCTGTTAGTTACTTTAGAGTCTTAGGCAATTTACTACTCACAATTCCCTGTTTCCTCATCTGTAACGGGAATAGTAATATTCCCTATCATAGAGTTACTGTGAAGATTAAATCAATTAATACATGAAAAAACTTTAGAACTGTGTATACACTGTAAGCACTAAAGATGTATTACTTATTGTAGATAAATTATATTATAAATAATTTATTTACTTTTCTTACTATAAAGCATTACTTAAGAACTGCAGAGTCTCCCCCTTTTAGTTGAAGAATTTATAGGTAAGGCCTTAGCGGTACATGGGACCACTTGTCCTGAGGAGCTGCCCCTCAGAGTTCCTCGAAGAGGTACCACCTACCACAGAGCTTGGTAGCTGGAGCAAGGAATTGGTATTTGGGAGCTGACAGGCTCCATACAGTAATACGTGTGGCTGGCAGGGTCTTGGTGCTCTGGCCAGGAGTCAGGCCTGAGCCGCTTAGTTGGGAGACCCGAATTCAGAACATTGGTCCATGAGAAACATCCCGGCCATGCGTAATATCAGTTGGCGAGAGCTCACCCAGAGATATCCATCTCAATGATAAGACCTGGCTCCACTCTATGACCAGCAAGCTCCAGTACTGGACACCCCATGCCAAACAACTAGCAAGACAGGAACACAACACTACCCACTAGCAGAGAGGCTGCCTAAAATCATAATAAGTTCACAAGACACCCCAAAACACACCATTGAACACAGTCCTGCCCACCAGAAAGACAAGATACAGCCTCATTCACCAGAACACAGGGTGCTTGGAAGCAGGCACCCAATATATAGTCCCATCCACCAGGAAGCCTACACAACCCACTGAACCAACCTCACCAACTAGGGGCCAGACACCAAAAACAAAAGGAACTACAATCCTACAACCTGCAAAAAGGAGACCCCAAACTCAGTAAGTTAAGCAAAGTGAGAAGACAGAGAAATACACAGCAGATGAAGGAGCAAGGTAAAACCCAACAGACCAAAAAAATTAAGAAGAAATAAGCAGTCTACCTGAAAAAGAATTCAGAGTAATGATAGTAAAGATGATCCAAAAATCTTGGAAATACAATGGAGAAAATACAAGAAATGTTTAACAAGGACCTAGAAGAACTAAAGAGCAAACAAGCAATGACGAACAACACAATAAATGAAATTTAAAATTCTCCAGAAGGGATCAATAGCAGAATAACTGAGGCAGAGAATGGATAAGTGGCCTGGAAGATAATATAGTGGAAATAAATACTGTAGAGCAGAATAAAGAAAAAAGGATGAAAAGAATTGAGGACAGTCTCAGAGACCTCTGCGACAACATTAAACACAACAGCATTCAAATTATAGGGATCCCAGAAGAAGAAGAGAAAAAGAAAGGGACTGAGAAAATATTTGAAGAGACTATAGTTGAAAACGTCTCTAATATGGGAAAGGAACTAGTCAATCAAGTCTAGGAAGTGCAGAGAGTCCCATACAGGATAAATCCAAGGAGAAATAGGCCAAAACACATATTAATCAAACTATAAAAATTAAATACAAAGAAAAGACATTAAAAGCAGCAAGGGAAAAGCAACAAATAACATACAAAAGAATCCCCAAAAAGTTAACAGCTGGATTCTCAGAAGAAACTCTGTAAGCTATAAAGGAGTGTGAGGACATATTTAAAGTGATGAAAGGGAAAAACCTACAACCAACATTACTCTACCCAGCAAGGATCTCATTCAGATTCTACAGAGAAATTAAAACCTTTAAAGAGAAGCAAAATTTAAGAGAATTCAGCACCACCAAACCAGCTTTACAAAAAATGTTAAAGGAAATTCTCTAGGCAGGAAACACAAGAAAAGGAAAAGATTGACAATAACAAACCCAAAACAATACAGAAAATGGTAACAGGAACATACATATCGATAATTACCTTCAAGGTAAATGGATTAAATGCTCCAACCAAAAGATATAGACTGGCTGAATGGCTACAAAAACAAGACCCGTACATATGCTGTCTACAAGAGACCCACTTCAGACCTAGGGACACATAGAGACTGAAAGTGAGGGGATGGAAAAAGATATCTATGCAAATGGAAATCAAAAGAAAACTGGAGTAGTAATTCTCATATAAGACAAAATAGACTTTAAAATAAAGATTATTACAAGAGATAAAGAAGGAGTCTACATAACGATCAAGGGATCAATCCATGAAGATGTAAAAATTGTAAATATTTATGCACCCAACATAGGAGCACCTCATACATAAGGAAAATGTTAACAGCCATAAAAGGGGAAATTGACAGCAGCACAATAATAGTAGGAGACTTTAACACCCCACTTTCACCAATAGAAAAATCATCCAAAATGAAAATAAATAAAACACAAGTTTTAAATGACACATTAAACAAGATGGACTTAATTAATACTTATAGGATATTCTATTCAAAAACAACATGATACAATTTGTTCTCCAGTGTTCATGGAACATTCTCCAGGATAGAAAATTTCTTGGGTCAAAAATCAAGACTTGGGAAATTTAAGAAAATTGAAATCATATCAAGTATATTTTCTGACCATAATGCTATGAGACTAGATATCAATTACAGGAAAAAAAGCTGTAAAGAACACCAACACATGGAGGCTAAACAGTACGCTATGAAATAACCAAGAGTTCACTGAAGAAATCAAAGAGAAAATTTAAAAAATATCTAAAAATAAATAAAAATAACCGAAAACCTATGGGATGCAGCAACAGCTGTTCTAAGAGGGAAGTATATAGCAATAAATCTTACCTCAAAAAAGAGAGAAGACTCAAATCAATAGAATTAGAAATGAAAAAGGAGAAGTAACAGCTGACACTGCAGAAATACAAAGGGTCATGATAGATTACGACAAACAACTATATGCCAATAAAACTGACAACCTGGAAGAAATGGACAAATTCTTAGAAAAGCACAACCTTCTGAGTCTGAACCAGGAAGAAATATAAATATAAACAGACTAACGCCAAGCACTGAAATTGAAACTGCGATTAAAAATCTTCCAAGAAACTAAAGCCCAGAACCAGATGGCTTCAGAGGTGAATTCTATCAAACACTTAGAGAAGAGTTAACACCTATCCTTCTAAAACTCTTCCAAAATATAGCAGAGGGAGGAATACTCACAAACTCACTCTCAGAGGCCACCATCACCCTGATACCAAAACCAGGCAAAAATGTCACCAAAAAAAAGAATACTAGAGGCCAATATCACTGATGAACATAGATGCAAATATCCTTAATGAAATATTAGCCAACAGAACCCAACAGCACATTAAAAGGATCATGCACCTTGATCAAGTGGTGTTTAACCCAGGAAAGCAAAGATTCTTCAATATATGCAAGTCAATCACTGTAATATACCATATTAACAAATGCAAGTAAAAAAAAAACATATGATAAACTCAATAGATGCAGAAAAAGCTTTTGACAAAATTCAACACCCATTTATGATAAAAACTCTCCAGAAATTGGGCATAGAGGGAACTTCCCTCAACATAGTAAAGACCATATATGACAAACCCACAGCCAACATTGTTCTCAATGATGAAAAACTGAAACTATTTCCACTAAGATCAGGAAAAAGACAAGGTTGCCCACTCTCACCACTATTATTCAACATAGTTTTGGAACTCCTAGCCATGGCAATCAGAGAAGAAAAAGAAATAAAAGGAATCCAAACTGGAAAAGAAGAAGTAAAATTGGCACTGTTTGCAGATGACATAATACTATACACAAAGAATCCTAAAGATGCTTCCAGAACACTACTAAAGCTAATCAATGAATTTGGTAAAGTAGCAGGATACAAAATTAATGCACAGAAATCTCTTGCATTCCTATACACTAAGGATGAAAAATATGAAAGAGAAATTTAGGAAACACACTCATTTACCATTGAAACAAAAAGAATAAAATACCTAGGAATAAACCTTCTTAAGGAGACAAAAGACCTGCATACAGAAAACTATAACACACTGATGAAAGAAATTAAAATTGATACAAACAGATGGAGAGATATACCACGTTTTTAGGAAGAATCAACATTGTGAAAATGACTATAATACCCAAAGCAATCATCAGATTCAATGCAATCCCTGTCAAACTACAAATGGAATTTTTCACAGAATTGGAACCAAAAAATCGCACAATTTGTATGAAAACACAAAAGTCCCTGAACAGCCAAAGCAATCTTGAGAAAGAAAAATGGAGCTGGAGGAATCAGGCTCCCTGACTTCAGACTATATTACAAAGCTACAGTAATCAAGACAGTGTGGTACTGGCACAAAATATAGATCAAAATATAGAAAGCCCAGAGATAAACCCACATATGGTCACCTTATCTTTGATAAAGGAGGCAAGAATATACAGTGGAGAAAAGACAGCCTCTTCAATAAGTGGTGCTGGGAAAACTGGACAACTACATGTAAAAGAATGAAATTAGAACACTCCCTAACACCAAGCACAAAAATGAATTCAAAATGGATTAAAGACCTAAATGTAAAGCCAGACACTATAACTCTTAGAGGAAAACATTGGCAGAACACTCTATGATGTAAATCACAAAAGTATCCTTGTTAACCCAACTCATAGAGAAATGGAAATGAAAACAAAAATAAAAAAATGGGACCTAAGGGAGCTTAAAAGCTTTTGCACAGCTATGGATACCTTAAACAGATGAAAAGACAACCCTCAGAATGGTGAAAATATTTGCAAATGAAGCAAGTGACAAAGGATTAATCTCCAAAATATACAAGCAGCTCATGCAGGTCAATATCACAAAAACAAGAAACCCAATCCACAAATGGGCAGAAGACCTAAACAGACATTTCTCCAAAGAAGATATACAGATTGCCAGCAAACACATGAAAGGATGCTCAATATCACTAATCATTAGAGAAACGCAAATCAAAACTACAATGAGGTATCACCTCACACTGGTCAGAATGGCCATCGTCAAAAAATCTACAAAAAATAAATGCTGGAGTGGGTGTGTAGAAAAGGGAACCATCTTTCACTGTTTGTGGGAATATAAATTGATACAGCCACTATGGAGAGCAGTATGGAGTTTCCTTAAAGAACTAAAAATAAAACTACCATATGACCCAGCAATCCCACTACTGGGCATATAACCTGAGAAAACCATAATTCAAAGAGTCAGGTACCACAATGTTCATTGCAGCTGTATTTACTTTAGGCAGGACATGGAAATAACCTAAGTGTCCACCTACAGATGAATGGATACAGAAGATGTGGCAACTATATACAATGGAATATTACTCAGCCATAAAAAGAAACAAAATTGAGTTATCTGTAGTGAGGTGGATGGACCTAGAGTCTGTCATACAGAGTGAAGTAAGTCAGAAAGAGAAAAAGATACCGTATACTAACACCTGTATATGGAATCTAAAAAAAAAAAGAAAAAAGGAAAGAAAAGGATTCTGAAGAACCTAAGAGCAGGGCAGTAATAAAGATGCAGACGTAGAGAATGGACTTGAGAACACGGGGAGGGGGAAGGGTAAGCTGGGACGAAGTGTGAGAGTGGCATGGACATATATACACTACCAATTGCAAAATAGATGGCTAGTGGGAAGCAGCCACATAGCACAGGGAGATCAGTTCGGTGCTTTGTGTCCAACTAGACAGGTGGGATAGGGAGGGTGAGAGTGAGACTCAAGAGGGAGGAGTTATGGGGATATATGTAAATGTATACAGCAGAAACTAACACACCATTGTAAAGCATGTATACTCCAATAATAATGTTAAGAGAAAAAAAAAAAGAACTACCTATACATGGAAAAAGACCATGTCATATATTCTTTTAGGGGGTTAAAATATACTTATTTATTATTTGATTTTTTAAAATGTGATGGTAAAAAATTACACATTTTATATCTCTTTAATTTAGTTATAACTTGTTGAGCTTTCCTAATGTGTTCTATGTTCCTGCATTAATTATGTTACATATATTATTTCATTTTCACAGAATACTTGGAGTTAGATGACATTAGCCCGAAGGGCTAAAGCCAGGCTTTTAACCCAGTACTCTGTGTGCCCTAAACTTACACTTTTTCCTATTAGATATAAAGTACTCTCTCAAGGGATATATCTTAACCTTTGAATCTATCACAGCACCTTTACAATGACTATGTGACAGTAATAATTTCCTCTTTATCTAGTGTTCTGTAGTTATAAAAGCATTTCAATCCATTATCTCTTTTATAAATTTCCCTGCTTTAGTGTTGAATAAGCTAATTTCAGAGAGAGTTGAGTTTCTGACACAATGTCACAGCACTTGAAAATAGAAGAGGAAGGCTTCAACCCACGTATCCTAACTTGCCCTTTTCTCTGGCAGAACACACTCTTCGACTGTGTCTTTCCCTTCTCCTATCTACTCATGGGGACACAATTTCATTGCTTAACACTTTGGAAAGACTTCCCTGCCTAAATGAGATGGCCCCTAGTATAAGGGAATAGTGATGCAATTCTCAATGATTCCTACTAGTGATCCTGCTATAAATTAGTGAAAAAGAGGACAAGGCAGGTTTAATGAGAGATCCTGGAAAATTTTCTTTCTTCAAGATGGACTCATGGATCCCTCAGTTGTTCTAGGCACTGTCCACATGGGCACGTTGAATTCTTTCATGTGAAATCAGGTTCACGAATTCAGAGTTGTTGTGAGAAAGAAGACTCAATTTTACTATAAAGGACACCATGTTATTTCAGTCTTATGCTAAACTGCAGCCAATTTTTCACTCAAAAAAGACAATACAAAAGTGATGGTATTTTTAGATGGACTTGTGGTATATATTTATATAAAGTGGGTAATATTAAGGCATGTTGTCTAAGGAACCATGTAGCAGTTTTGTAATATTCCAGAAGTCAATGGGTGATTTAATCAGTACCCAGATTTAATCTCCTGACAGAAGAGAATAAGACATAGATAAGAGGTCAGCATCCTAAACAGTTAAAATATGATTTTGTAGTAGGTCTCTAGTTCTAATAAGTAAAATGCTAGCCTTGGAAATTGAAGATGATCCCAGTGATAGCTAGGAGCTTGATCTTACCCAGTTCAGACAGGGACTAGGTACTGTTTAGTGGGTATGTAGGTGGCCAGCACTTTTTGGCTGCAAGGCTCAGCCCAGATCTCATTCACTATTTAGCCCCAAATAGAAGTGAGTAAAAGTGTCCCCAGAAGGACTTTCCCAAGATAGAAGACCTGGAGATTGTGTAAAGATAGAAGGTCCCAAGAGATCCTAGTACTGAATTATCAAACGAGAAACCTAAGTTTCGGTCTACAGGGAGTTAGGATTCTCCTAATGAGAAAGTAATATGCAAAACATATGAAAATGCGATGAGGTCATAGGCCAAAATAATTAAGAGAAATGTGGAAAATAAAGCTAGAGGAAAATATGTACAACCTATTCAGAACTTCCTTGTGGTATCTGGAATAAGATTGGGGGTCAAGAGGTAGGAAATGACTTTTGGATACAGGAGGTATTATGTATAGGGCAGCAAAATTTATTTCAGATCCATCCAACTGAGGTCTGAAGATAACGATATGCTTTCTGCTCTGGGGAAGACTAGCTCATAAAATAGAGAGACTAAGCCTGCTTCTAGATAGACATTTGAAGGGATGCCAGAGAGGTAGAGAAAGCAAGGGACGACAGCATCTTGCCAGGCAGTAAAAGAAGATTAAGATGATTTCTACACATTATGAAGTCCTGAAATTCTAGCTGTGATGTAAATTGTGCCCAGGTCATTAAAGCCAAGCAAAGAAGATTTTGAGTTTCACCTCAGTGATTGTTAAGGAAGTATAAAGCAAACATGATCAAGTTTTCACCTGTCGGAGTCATGAGATATCTTTGAACTTTGCTACTAACAAAAGTTTGGAAAGCATTCTTTAATTAGGATTTTCCCAGCATAGACATGATTAGAGGCACTTTAGTTTGTACCCATATATATGCATTCACTTGGTCTAGCCACTTAATAAGTCAGAAGCACTCCTCATGTTCTCAGACTTATGGGAACCACAAAAAGCAGGAAATGAATTTAAGGGCATGCATTCCAATTTGGTTTGTTATAATGAGATACTGACAAATCCATCCCAAGTAGAACATAGCTGTATATTTTACTTTTATAATTATTTAGTTTTTGTTTAAATATCAGTTGCCCCATCTGAGTTTGTCCAGAATGCAGCCAGGAGATTGCAGAATGTATGTCGGGGGGTATCATGCCTGCATAGCTACAATGTCTGGCCATCAGCAAACAGTGACATTCTGGTCTGATGAGATGTCTATGGGTACTGTTATTTCTCTCCTCTCTTTCCAAGACACCATCTGGTTATCATATTTCCATTCTCTATTTTATCATTTCAGTAAATATCTCCTATCTACCCCTTTCAGATCAATTTTCCTACTATACACAATACTTGGCATCATTTTTATTCTTTCAGCCACTCCTTAAGTCAGATTTGGATTTCAGAAAGGCCAATCTTTTCTATTGGAAAATTGCAATTAGCATCACTGCCCTATAACCATAGGAATTCCTGCTGGATCTTTGTTCCCAGTTGCCATACAAAATAAAACTTATCCCCAAAACTTATAACATCCATTCTGTTTTATAACAAATATTGAACAGAACAGAAATTATAGTGGGTTTTCCCAGACATCAAGTAAGAGATATCTGGAAATATTCTTTCTTGCTGTTTGAATCCTAGAACATGATCTATTTATGGAATAATCTTTACTATGTACCTCACCGTGCTTTGCTGCCCAACAGAATTACAGCTTTTCTTTACTGTTCAACTGGGACTGGAAGCCTACCTGACTAAAATTTAGTCTGATTCCTGGAGATCATCTCACTCACTTGGCCTGTGCTAGATCTCTAATTTCTCAGAGGATTGAACTCTGATCAGAATTTCTAAGGATTGGCTGAGTGGAGTTCCAGTGGAAAATTCTTCCAAACTTCACCATTTGGCTACAAGTGTTGTCACCACCTGCGCACTCCCATTGCCTTGCTCCTATTCCCTAGAGCCTACACTCTGATATAAGGACCAAATCAGAAGAAGTATGAGCTCTCCTGGACTTTTGGACACTATACTTTGAGTTGCTCTCCTTTCCTATAATGAAGGCAGGTGTTCCAAACTTATTCAACATAACTTACATAGTAAAACCCCTGAGTGAGGACAATTTCTGACATTACTAAGGAGAACCTAGCAACAGTTTAGTGCCTCTTTAATAGTGGGTTCTTTCTTAGCCCACTCAACTCCTCTGCAATCTGAGGAAGCCATGAATGAAGGGCAGTAGCGGAGCAAAGGGGTCAGGACTTATGCTTCCCTTGGTCACATTAGCAAACCACCTGCTGAGCTTCAAGAATGACTTCTCACAGAGCCCTTTAACATGTGTTTTCTCAAACTGGCCCCAGGTGTGGGTCATGCTGTCCAGGAACACACAAGTATTTTAAAATGTTGCAAGCAACCAGAGCTTCTAGGTCACCTTAATTCAAGACCAAATAAACAAAGTTCGGTAAGAGTCAACGTGGTCACCTCAGTTTTTAAAGGATTAAAATTTTAAAAAGAGAAAGAACTAATAGCTTTATTTGATATGAATTCTGGCATAAGAAATGTATATGTCAAAAGAGACTTCTGGACTATTGAAGTTAGGCAAAAAATGAGAAGAATGAATATTTATATAAAATAATTTAAAGGTAATTGTGGATTTTTTTTTGATGACTTCCAAGTTCCAATTTATACGTCATGAGACATTTGTGTGTAAATGCAATGATTCTTTTCTGTTTGAGATGGAGACAAAGACCTATTATGTGACACTCCTGTTTACCTTGAATAACTATAATCTTCAATAGTAGTTCTATTTGGTAGAGGAGAGACTTCTGGTCTTCCTGCTTCCACCCTTGAGTCTTTCCTAAATTATTTCTATTGTTGTATCAATACAAGCTTGAATATACCAAACCCGTGCAATCATGTGGTGAATGGTTGAGTTGTTTGTGTGTTTCAAGTATGATAAATACGGGTTTTCAATACTGGTAACTTTCTCACATAAAGAAACATTGATGTGCATGTGTTCAAATGAATGAATGAGAACATTCACTGAGAACATTCATGAACTCAATTAATGAGAACAGACTTCCATGCCAGGATAGGGTATCTACAATACTTTTTTATAAATACTTATAACATGATTTTTCTTGCTGACAAACATTGAGAAATGGAAAGGTCCTTGTTTTTACTTTTCTTAATTTTCACAATGATGTTTATTTACAGGCATCTAATCTTCTCTACTATACTTACAGCCATGGTTGATGGTTTGAGAATGTGTAAGAGAGAAAGGGTGAGTGAAAACATGTTATAATTTATCATGGTGTGAATGCATGGTATCACACTAAAAAATAACACTCTTCACTAAATATAGTAGTATATACATATTTTTATGGGTATAGCTTAATAAAAAATATTCCCACCACTTATATTCCTAAATGATTCTAAGGTACATTGTGAAAATACAAAGCTGAATAAACTATATCTCTGCCATGGCATATAATAATAAGTGTATTTAGTTTTTAAAGATTGAGCGGTACACGGCACGTGGGATCCTCCCATACCGGGGCGCGAAGCCGGTCCCCCTGCATCGGCAGGCGGACGCGCAACCACTGCGCCACCAGGGAAGCCCAGAGCGGTACACTTTTGATATTAGAACTTTGCTGGTAAAAAATTTTAGAAAATCACTCTCACTACCTTGTGGAGAATGGGTTATTGTAGGACAAGTGTGGAATGAAGAAGGCTGGTTAGTAAGTCATTGCAGTCATGTGGGCAAGAGAGAATGATGACTGAAGCTAGGGTCAGAGAAATGGAAATATTTAAAACATAATTTGATGCTAAATTACAAGACTTAATTATGAGTTAGGTATTGGAAGATGATAGGAAGAGAATACTCAAGAATGATCGATTGGTTTTTACCTTAAAATCCAAGTGAATGATGGAACTATTTATTGGTTGGTTACAAGATTGATTTTAAAAAAATAGGTTCATACATGGAAAGGATTTGATTGTAAGAGTTTGATTTTGGATATATGAAGTGTGAGCTATCCAAGTGAAGATATAAAGAAGACAGTTGAACACAGAGAAGAGAAGAGTTGTACAGGGAAAATTGAGAATTATCTGCTCAAAAAATGAATCAAGCCACAAGACTCAATGAGATTGACTAAAGAAAGCATGTGGAAAGGGAAGAGAGGAGAACTCAGGATAAGTTTTCTTTTCAGTATAAATACGTGCCAAACGATAATTAAATTTACATAATTTACAAAATTTAAAAACTCAAATTATTTTCTAAATCTAGCAATCATAACCCCAAATGAAATCCCAGGGTGCAGTGACATGTAGAGATTCAGTAGAGCAAGAGAAGGAAGCAAAGGAAACTGAGAAGAACCTATCAATGGGATAGGTAAAACTGGCAAGTTGTGACATTCTGAAAGCCGAGAGAAAAACCAAAAAAAAGGAATTAATTCCCAAAACATCATTGATGTGGAGGGTCTGAGACCAGGACCAAATTGATTTTTTGTTGGTTCGTTTAAGTAAATGTAGGCATTTATTATGGAAGGTATTTATTCCATCTCTTTCTCTCTCTCTCTTTGCCATCTTGGTTATTTTGGACTTGCCAGTAAGAAATTAGATTTGTTTGCTAGGAAGAAAACAAGGATTATCTTTGTTAACACAAAAGGGAAAAGCCCCCAGTTTTCACTTTTATCAGCACAAGCAATAACAGGCTAGGCAGGGAGTTCTAGAAGATCTGGTTCAATACACAGATACATAATGTTCCAGGTCTTTGACTTTGGGAAATCTACCCATTTCTCTGAAGCTCAATGATTTTTTTTTTTCTGTAGAAATATAATACTACTAATGTTTGTGTGTGAATGCATAGAGATTATTTCTGTAAAAAGCTTGACATCTGGTAACTTTTTATCCGTGTAATAAAGAAATTCAAAGCATCATTTTAATCTTGTGGATCACATGTTTACTTCAGCACCCACAAAGCACTACTTGCTGAAGTTTCAATATGTGCCATGTACAGAGGTGGCTCTTTCTGGACACAGAGGGCTGCTGAGTCTAGTGACTTTAGCTTCCACATACTGGCAGAGTATGTAGACAGTGAGCACAGCAGGGGCTACCGACTCTTAGATTTTTCTCTCTCAGCTTCATGTGCTCAGAGTCTCCCTGGCTCTGCCTCTTGCACCATCAATGACTCACAGTGCATACCGGGGTAAGTACTGTAAAGTCCCAAATTAGAAGTGCCTTTGCAGCAGAATGTCAGTTCTAACACCAGCACATCTGCATTGGAAGCATATGGATCTATCTTTAATCAACTACACAGCATAGAACTTCAAGCATGTGTCCAAGAATTCAGCCACGAGATGACTCTAATCAAGCAATGCCGAAAGGCTGCCAAGCTCATCATTTTTAGAACAGTCCGTCTCAAACTAGCTGTAGTGAACGGCCATTGAAAGAAATTCTTTAATATCCAGTCCTATGGTGTATAACGAGTACATAGCTAATACCGCAAGTGAGTTCCATGCCTGCTTCACTATAAGCAAATCTGTTGGTCATTCCTAGGTTTACTGGTCAAGTCTGGTGGTCTTCATAATGCTAAATTGCCATGGTAGTTTCTATACTTCTCAATTTCTGTACTTAACTCCTTGTGGACAGATATCGGCCTGTGAACCATATTGGAATTAAAACTCAAGCCTCTACTCACCTGCTGAGATATATCCATTGGCTCCCTTTCCCTAATAGGTTAAATAGGTTTAAAAGGTGTTTTAAAATTCTCAGCAAGGTTGTATCACATAGCATTTTATTTAATTCACCATTTACAGCCCCTATCATATTTATCAGTAATTTTCTGTTTATGTGACTGTCTACTGGCTAAACTTTGTCTTCCTGGAGGGATGCCACAGGATCATAAGCGTACATATATCCCCAGCAACTAGCACCATGCTTGATGCATAAAAGGACCTCAGTAAGCTCATTTGGACACAATATATATGTATTAAGAACCTGCCATGAGGTAGGATCCGTTCTAGATACTAGAAAGGTAACGATGGGCAATACTAACAAAAATCCCCCCTCTCAAGGAATTTTAATATCATTGGAGAAGAAAAGACAGTAGGTGAGATTTAAAAAAAAAAAAAACAGTAAAATACATAGTTCGTTAGTTGGTAATAATTACTAAGGATAAAAAAAATAAAGCAGGGACAGAAAGTTTTTGAAATTGTGTAAATATTTTCCACATGATTGAAAGTGGAAAGTGGTGAGTCAGAGCTCCTTCATCACTTGATTAAAATAGTATCTTTCTAGTTTCATTTCTCACCTCTATGACCACACAGAACCTGAGTCCTTTTTTGAATCAATTATTTCTCTCTGGAAAGCTTTCTGTTGTTTCTACCTAGGAAATGCCAGCTTACCATTTAAGACCCGGGTCAAGTATTATCTCTGAGAAACCATCCGTGACTCCACGGGAGGGTGATAGTTCACTCCTCTCAAGGATTTCCCAACATCGCTGTAGCTCAGGCAGGATCACATTGCCTTTTGATTATTTGCTTGTGACAAGCTGTCTGCAAGACTCTGCAAGGGTTAGGAGGCAAAGGCCTTGTTTTTCTTCCCTTCTCAATTCCCAGTGGCCAGTGTGGGTTCTAGGATATCAGGGAAGCTCAATAAATACCTGTTGAAATAGATTCAAAGGAAAATGGGTTGAGAGAAACAATCTAAGGAATATAAGAACTTCCTGTTTCTTGATCTTGTGAGTTTGTCCTTGGCAGACAGTAACACACTTGGACCATATTAGTTTAAACACCTACACTGATGTTTCCCTGAATATAATATTACATTTTTAGAACAGATAATGTTGAGATAAGAAATATCTTCAGCTCGGTGTTCTGTGTCCACCTAGGGGGTGGGATAGGGAGGGTGGGAGGGAGATGCAAGAGGGAGGAGATATGGGGATATATGTATATGTACAGCTGATTCATTTTGTTATAAAGCAGAAACTAACACACCATTGTAAAGCAATTATACTCCAATAAAGACGTTAAAAAAATAAAAAGTAAAAAATAAATTAAAAAAACCTATATCTACATCCTTGACATATCGATCTCCCCAAATTATACATTTAAAGATCCAAGTGATGATATTCTTCTGGAGTTCTGATAAGAAAAAAAAAAAGAAAACATTATATATGTATTTATATATGTATATATATATATATATATATATATATATTCTGAATTGATGTTTAGAATGCTGCTTCTGTAGCAAAGTGCCATATATTCTCTTATGTGACTTTTAATTTCTCACATGGACCCAGCGAGGTAATATTTAAAATTTTCAGATGAGTAAACTGAGTCTGGGATCTTTCTCTTAACCATATAAAGAACCATCATTTACAGAGCACTTGTTAAGTGTTGGTCACTCTGTCAAACTCCTCCTCTGATGCATTAACCTATTTGGTTCTTCTATGGCCTAATCAAAGACTCGAGCAATCAAGGATTAGAGAGTCTACAGAATCCTAGCCCAAGAACACACATTCAGAACTTTGAGTCAGTCCTGGTCGGTCTCGTTACCAGAGCCCACTGCTGTAGCCAGCATGCTTCTGTGCCTCATACTCAGGTAACACGTGTGAATCAAGTCATTCAATCCAGGGGCCAAACACTGTGTCCAATACCATGGAGTATTCTTCAGTGGTTCTGGGCAACCCAAGCTAACCACAGGCTGGCCACCTCTTCTGCAAATATTTGCAGATGCCAACATGTATAATGCCTAATACTAATTGATGCTTGTCTTATTTTTATGAATATATTATTGATGCATCACATTCATACTGAAAACTATGTATATACTCAGTAACTGCACAACCTGACACATTTTCCCAAATTGAACACATTTGATTGAATAAATAGAGCATTACCAGGATGGACCACAGAAGCTTCCTTGGTTTTCCAGTTACCTTCCCTCACCCCCATTAAGGACCACCCACATTCTGACTTACAGCAGAATAGATGCATTTTGCCTGTTTTTCTACATTTATAAGTGGAATCATTTTGTATTACTAATCTTATGTATAGCTGACCCCCTTTGAGCCTATGCAGGCATTCTGGATACAGTGCAACATAATCGAAGGAGTACCAGGCTTAAGATCAGAGACCTCATGGTGCTGGACAGTCTGTTGCCAACTTGATATCACAGAAGAAAAGCTACCGGCTTACTAGATCCTTTAGTGCTTCTTCCAAGTTCTTTAAATTCTCAGTGGCTCCTGGGTGAGACTGAGGAATCACCCAGCCCCAACCTTTGGTGCAACAGGCTGAGATTGCCAGCAATGGATCCCCCAACTTTTGCTCCTCCAGCGCTAACAGCTGTGTGTGAGCTTCTAACTACTTGTATTAATTGCTTTGCAAACTGGCATCTGTTTCCCTGACCAAACTCTGATAGCCTTAGCACATTACCAGAATTATATCATATATTAAACTTATGATCACTCATTTTACCTATTTTGTTTTCTAACCTCTAAATTGAGACAGTTGAATATGACAGTCTCTAAATTCAGTCCTAATTCTAATATTACCATACCTGTGATTATGAACTAAACTGTGTTCAGAGTGGGATCCCCAATAACATAGCAGCAGAGAGAAGTGGGGACCTTGGCATAAGAATCCCTGCATTTATGCTCCATCCTTGACTAGTTGTGTGACCTTAAAACAAGTTTCTCAAATTCATGGAGGCCCCATGAATTCATCTGTAATAGGGTCATAAGTATTTGTTACTTATAACAATGGTGAATAAGTTCAGTGACTGACATTTAGCAAACATCCAATAACTGTGTAATGCCATCTATTCTTTTTACTGTATTTTAGAAGGCTGAGAAGATATATGATATATTTAAGAAAAAATATTTCAATGGCAAAATAAACACTAATCTGCAATTAAAGGAGTATTTTTCAGTTATCTGGAAATGTTAACTCTTATGGAATATTTTGTCCTTCAAGAGGTTGGAGAAATAGGTGAACTGAACTATATTTAATCAAACTGATGGTCTATATAATATTACTCAGAATAGATTTCTTTTTTTTTAACATCTCTGTTGGAGTACACTTGCTTTACAATGTTGTGTCAGTTTCTGCTGTATAACAAAGTGAGTCAGCTATATGTATACATATATCCCTATATCCCCTCCCTCTAGAGCCTCCCTCCCACCCTCCATATCCCACCCCTCAAGGTGGTCACAAAGCACCGAGCAGATCTCCCTGTGCTATGCAGCTGCTTCCCACTAGCTATTTTACAATTGGTAGTGTATATATGTAAATGCTACTCTCTCTCTTCATCCCAGCTTACCCTTTCCCCTCACAATGTCCTCAAGTCCATTCTCAAGGTCTGTGTCTTTATTCCTATCCTAAAACTAGGTTCACCAGAAACTTTTTTTTTTTCGATTCCATATATATGCGTTAGCATATGGTATTTGTTTTCCCTTTCTGACTTACTTCAATCTGTATGACAGACTCTAGGACCATCCACCTCACAACAAAAAACTAAATTTCGTTTCTTTTTACGGCTGAGTAATATTCCATTGTATATATATGCCACATCTTCTTTATCCATTCATCTGTCAATGGACACTTAGGTTGCTCCCATGTCCTGGCTATTGTAAATAGTGCTGCAATGAATATTGTGATACATGTCTCTTTTTGAATTATGGTTTTCTCAGGGTATATGCCTAGTAGTGGAATTGCTGGGTCATATGGTAGTTCTATTTTTAGTTTTTTAAGGAAGCTCCATACTGTTCTCCATAGTGGCTGTATCAATTTACATTCCCATCAACAGTGCAAGAGTGTTCCCTTTTCTCCACACCCACTCCAGCATTTATTGTTGTAGATTTTTTGACAATGGCCATTCTGACCAGTGTGAGGTGATACCTCATTGTGGTTTTGATTTGCATTTCTCTAATGATTAGTGATGCTGAGCATCCTTTCATGGGTTTGTTGGAAATCTGTATATATTCTTTAGAGAAATGTCTATTTAGGTCTTCCACCCATTTTTTTTTCTTTTTTAACAATATTTTTAAATTTTATTTATTTATTTTTGGCTGTGTCAGGTCTTAGTTGCGACATGAGGGATCTTTGTTGTGGGGTCTTTCACTGCAGCGCACGAGCTCAGTAGTTCTGGCATGCGGGCTTATTTGCCATGTGGCATGCGGGATCTTAGTTTCCCAACCAGGGATCAAACCCACGTCCCCTGCATTGGAAGGCAGATACTTTACCACTGGACAACCAGGGAGGTCCCTTCTGCCCATTTTTGGATTGGGTTGTTTGTTTTTTTGATAATGAGCTGCATGAACTGCTTGTATATTTTGGAGATTAATCCTTTGTCAGTTGCTTCATTTGCAAATATTGTCTCCCATTCTGAGGGTTGTCTTTTATTCTCGTTTATGGTCTCCTTTGCTGTGCAAAAGCATTAGATCCCATTTGTTTATTTTTGTTTTTATTCCCACTTCTCTAGGAGGTGGGTCATAAAGGATCTTGCTGTGATTTATGTCACAGAGTGTTCTGCCTATGTTTTCCTCTAAGATTTTAATAGTGTCTGGCCTTACATGTGATCTTTAATCCAATTTGAGTTTATTTTTGTGTATGGTGTTAGGGAGTGTTCTAATTTCATTCTTTTACATGCAACTATCCAGTTTTTCCAGCACCACTTGTTGAAGAGGCTGTCCTTTCTCCATTGTATATTCTTGCCTCCTTTATCAAAGATAAGGTAACCATACATGCATGGGTTTATCTCTGGGCTTTCTATCCTGTTCCATTGATCTATATTTCTGTTTTTGTGCCAGTATCATACTGTCTTGATTACTGTAGCTTTGTAGTATTGTCTGAAGTCAGGGAGCCTTATTCCTCCAGCTCTGTTTTTCTTTCTCAAGATTGCTTTGGTTATTTGGGTTCTTTTGTTTTTCCATACACATTGTTCAAATTTTGTTCTAGTTCTGTGAAAAATGCCATAGATAGTTTGATAGGGATTGCACTGAATCTGTAGATTGCTTTGGGTAGTATTTTCACAATGTTGATTCTTCCAATCCAAGAACATGGTATATCTCTCCATCTATTTGTATCATCTTTAATTTCTTTAATCAGTGTCTTATAGTTTTCTGCATACAGGTCTTTTGTCTCCTTAAGAAGGTTTATTCCTAGGTATTTTATTCTTTATGTTGCAAAGGTAAATGGGAGTGTTTCCTTAATTTATCTTTCTGATTTTCCATCATTAGTGCATAGGAATGCAAGAGATTTCTGTGCATTAGTTTTGTAACCTGCTACTTTACCAAATTCATTGATTAGCTCTGGTAGTTTTCTGGTAGCATCTTTAGGATTCTCTATGTATAGTATCATGTCATCTGCAAACAGTGACAGTTTTACTTTTTTTCTGGTTTGGATTCCTTTTATATTTTTTTCTCTTCTGATTGCCATGTCTAGGAATTCCAAAACTATGTTGAATAATAGTGGTGAGAGTGGGAAACCTTGTCTTGTTCCTGACCGTAGTGGAAATGGTTTCAATTTTTCACCATTGAGAATGATGTTGGCTGTGGGTTTGTCATATATGGGCTTTATTATGTTGAGGTAGCTTCCTTCTATGCCCACTTTCTGGATACTTTTTATAATAAATGGTGTTGAATTTTGTCAAAAGCTTTTCCTGCATCTATTGAGATGATCATATAGTTTTTACCCTTCAATATGTTCATATGGTGTATCACATTGATTGATTTGTATATATTGAGGAATCTTTGTATTCTTGGGATAAACACAACTTGATCATGGTGTATGATTCTTTTAATGTGCTGTTGGATTCTGTTTGCGAGTGTTTTGTGGAGAATTTTTGCATCTGTATTCATCAGCGATATTGGCCTGTAGTTTTCTTTTTATGTGACATCTTTGTCTAGTTTTGCTATCAGGGTGACGGTGGCCTCATAGAAGGAGATTGGGAGTGTTCCTCCTTCTACTATATTTTCAAAGAGTTTGAGAAGGATAGATGTTAGCTTTTCTCCAAATGTTTGATAGAATTCATCTGTGAAGCCATCTGGTCCTGGGCCTTTGGAAGATTTTTAATCAGAGTTTCAGTTTCAGTGCTTGAGACTGGTATGTTCATATTTTCTATTTTTTTCCTGGTTCAGACTCAGAAGTTGTGCTTTTCTAAGAATTTGTCCATTTCTTTCAGGTTTTCCATTTTATTGGCATATAGTTTCTTGTAGTAATCCCTCATGATCCCTTGTATTTCTGCAGTGTCAGTTGTTACTTCTCCTTTTTCATTTCTAATTCTGTTGATTTGAGTCTTCTCCCTTTCTTTCCTTAATGTTGTGGCTACTGGTTTATCAGTTTTGTTTAGCTTCTCAGAGAACCAGCTTTAGTTTTATTGATCTTTGCTATTGTTTCCTTCCCTTCTTTTTCTTTTATTTCTTATCTGATATTTATGATTTCTTTCCTTGTGCTAACTTTGGGGTTTCTTTGTTCTTCTTTCTCTAATTGCTTTATGTGTAAGTTTAGGTTGTTTACTTGAGATTTTTCTTGTTTTTTGAGGTAGGATTGTATTGCTATAAACTTCCCTCTTAGAACTGCTTTTCCTGTATCCCATAGGCTTTGCGTCATTATGTTTTCATTGTCATTTATTTCTAGGTATTTTTTTTAACATCTTTATTGGAGTATAATTGCTTTACAATGGTGTGTTAGTTTCTGCTTTATAATAAAGTGAATCAGTTATACATATACATATGTTCCCATATCTCTTCCCTCTTGCGTCTCCCTCCCTCCCACCCTCCCTATCCCACCCCTCTAGGTGGTCACAAACCACCGAGCTGATCCCTGTGCTATGCAGCTGCTTCTCACTAGCTATCTATTTTACTTTTGGTAGTGTATGTACGTCCATGCCACTCTCTCACTTTGTCACAGCTTACCCTTCCCCCTCCCCATATCGTCAAGTCCTTCCATGTCCTGGCTATCGTAAATAGAGCTGCAGTGAACATTTTGGTACATGACTCTTTTTGAATTATGGTTTTCTCAGGGTATATGCCCAGTAGTGGGATTGCTGGGTCGTATGGTAGTTCTATTTGTAGTTTTTTAAGGAAGCTCCATACTGTTCTCCATAGTGGCTGTATCAATTTACATTCCCACCAACAGTGCAAGAGTGTTCCCTTTTCTCCACACCCTCTCCATCATTTATTGTTTCTAGATTTTTTGATAATGCCCATTCTAACCAGTGTGAGATGATATCTTATTTTAGTTTTGATTTGCATCTCTAATGATTAATGATGTTGAGCATTCTTTCATATATTTGTTGGCAACCTGTATATCTTCTTTGGAGAAATGTCTATTTGTTTCTAGGTATTTTTTGATTTCCTCTTTGATTTCTTCAGTGATCTCTTGGTTATTTTGTAGGGTATTGTTTAGTCTCCATTTGTTTGTACTTTTTACAGTTTTTCTTTTTCCTGTAATTGATATCTAATCTCATAGGGTTATGGTTGGAAATGATACTTGCTGCAATTTCAATTTTTTTTAAATTTACCAAGGCTTGATTTGTTACCCAAGATATGATCTATCCTGGAAAATGTTCCATGTACACTTGAGAAGAAAGTGTATTCTGTTGTTTTTGGATGGAATGTCCTATAGATATCAATTAAGTTCATCTGGTCTAATGTGTCAATTAAAGCTTGTGTTTCCTTATTTACTTTCAGTTTGGATGACCTGCCCATTGGTGAAAGTGGAGTGCTAAAGTCCCCTAGTATTACTGTGTTACTGTCTATTTCCCTTTTCATGACTGTTAGCATTTGCCTTCTGTATTGAGGTGCTCCTATGTTGGGTTCATAAATATATACAATTATTATAACTTCTTCAGGGATTGATCCCTGGTCATTATGTAGTATCCTTCTTTGTCTCTTGTAATAGTCTTTATTTTAAAGTCTATTTTGTCAGATATGAGAATTGCTACTACAGCTTTTTTTAAATTTCCATTTGCATAGAATATCTTTTTCCATCTCCACACTTTCAGTCTGTATGTGTCCCTAGGTCAGAAGTGGGTCTCTTGTAGACAGCATATATATATGTATCTTGTTTTTGTAACCATTCAGCCAGTCTGTGTCTTTTGGTTGGAGCATTTAATTCATTTACATTTAAGGTAATTATCGATATGTATGTTCCTATTACCATTTTCTTAATTGTTTTGGGTGTTTTTGTAGGTCTTTTCCTTCTCTTGTGTTTCCTGCCTAGAGAACTTCCTTTAGCACTTGTTGTAAAGCTGGTTTGGTGGTGCTGAATTCACTTAGCTCTTGCTTATTGTAAAGGTTTTAATTTCTCCATCGAATCTGAATGAGATCCTTGCTGGGTAGAGTAATCTTGGTTGTAGTTTTTTCCCTTTCATCACTTTAAATATGTCCTGCCTCTCCCTTCTGGCTTGCAGATTTTCTGCTGAAAGATCAGCTGTTAACCTTACAGGGATCCCCTTGTATGTTAGTTTTTGCTTTTCTCTTGCTGCTTTTAATATTGTTTCTTTGTATTTAATTTTTGTTCATTTGAGTAGTATGTGACTTGGCATGTTTCTCTTTGGATTTATCTTGTATGGGACTCTCTGTGCTTCCTGGACTTGTTTAACTATTTCCTTTCCCATATTAGAGAAGTTTTCAACTATAATCTCTATAAATATTTTCTCAGTCCATTTCTTTTTCTGTTCTCCTTCTGGGACTCCTATAATTCGAATGTTGGTGCATTTAGTGTTGTTCCAGAGATCTCTGAGGCTGTCCTCATTTCTTTTCATTCTTTTTTCTTCATTCTTCTCTGTGGCACTTTTTTCCAGTATTCTATCTTCCAGGTCACTTATCCGTTCTTGTGCCTCAGTTATTCTGCCTTTGATTCCTTCTGGAGTACTTCTAATTTCATTTATTGTGTTCTGTTTAATTCTTCTAGGTCCTCATTAAATGTTTCTTGTATTTTCTCTCTTCTATGTCCAAGATTTTGGTTCATCTTTAGTAGCATTACTCTGAATTCTTTTTCAGTTAGACTACCTATTTCCTCTTCATTTGTTTGGTCTGGTGTTTTTTTTATCATGTTCCTTCATCTGCTGGATATTTTCCTGTCTTCTCATTTTGTTTAACTTACTGTGTTCGGGGTCTCCTTTCCACATGCTGCAGGTTCATAGTTCCCATTTGTTTTGGTGTCTGTCCCCAGTGGGTGATGTTGGTTCAGTGTCTTGTGTAGACTTCCTGCTGGAGGAGACTGTTGCCTGTGTTGTGATGGTGGGGCTGGATCTTTTCCTTCTGGTGGGCAGGGCTGTGTCTGGTGATTTGTTTTGGGGTGTCTGTGAACTTAGTATGACTTTAGGCTCCTGTCTGCTAATTGGTGGGGTTGTGTTCCTGTCTTGCTAGTTGTTTGACATTGGGCATCCAGCACTGGAGCTTGGTGGCCATTGGGTGGACCTGGGTTTTAGTATTGAGACAGAGATCTCTGGGAGAGCTCTTGCTGATTGATATTACATGGGCCCGGGAGGTCTCTGGTGTTCCAATGTCCTGGACTCGGCTCTCCCACGTCAGAGGTTCAGGCCCAACATCTAGCCGGAGCACCAAGACCCTGCCAGCCTCAAGGCTTGGAAGAAAAGGAAGAAAAAAACTGAACAGATAGTACCCCAAACCAAATGGTAAAAGCAAAACTAAACAGACAAAATCACACAAAGAAACATACACATACACACACACTGATAAAAAGAAAACAAACAAGCAAAAACCAAAAACAACAACAAAATCTAAAACAGAGAAGAAAAAAAAAAGGAACAGACAGAACCATAGGACAAATGGTAAAAGCAAACCTAAACAGACAAAATCACACAAAGCAATATACACACACACACACTCACAAAAAGAGAAAAAAAATTTAAAATTTTAAAAATAATAAATTAAAAAAGGGAAGAGAGAAACCAAACCAATAAACAAATCCACCAATGATAACAAGCACTGAAAAAGAAACTATTATAAACATAAAATCAAAAATAAATCAGACGCAGAAAGCAAACCCCAAATCTACAGTTGCTCCCAAAGTCCACCACCTCAATTTTGGGAACTTTCGTTGTCTATTCAGGTATTCCACAGATGTAGTGTTTATGAAGTTGATGTGGGGATTTAATCCGCTGCTCCTGAGGCTGCAAGGAGAAATTTCCCTTTCTTGTCTTTGTTTTCACAGCCCCTGGGCTTCAGCTTTGATTTTGGCCCCACCTCTGCCTGGAGGCTGCCCTCAGGCATCTGTTCCCTGCCCAGACAGGAGGGGGTTAAAGCAACAGCTGATTAGGGCTCCCTTGCTCACTTAGGCTGGGGAGAGGGAAGGGTACACTAGTCATAATTGGAATGCAGGGCAAGCCTGGGACAGCAGAGGCTGACATGACATTGCAACAGTCTGAGGCTCACCATTTATTCTCCCGGGGAAGTTGTCCCTGGATGATGGGACCCTGGCAATGGTGGGCTGCACAGGCTGCCAGGGGTGTGTCAGTAGCAGACAAGCATCTCAGGCTGGTGAGTGATGGTCAGCATCAATCCTCTGTGCAGGAATCTCTCCACTTTACCTTCTGCACCCCTGTTGCTGTGCTCCTCTCTGTGGCTCTGAAGTTTCCCCCACTCCCACCCCCATCCCCACCAGTGAAGGGGCTTCGTAGTGTGTGGAAACTTCCTCCTTCACAGCTCCCTCCCAGAGGTGCAGGTCCCATCCCTATTTTTTGTCTCTATTTTTTCTTTTTTCTTTGGCCCTATCCAGGTACGTGGGGATTTTTTTTTCCTTTGGGGATGTCTGAGTCTTCTGCCAGCATTCAGTAGGTGTTCTGTAGGAGCTGTTCCACATGTAGATGTATTTTTCATGTATTTATTGGGGGGAAGGTGATTTCCACATCTTACTCCTCCACTGTCTTGAAGGTTGGAGTAGATTTCTTGTATTGATTAATGTAATAAGTTGATAGAGGGGACTAATTTTTATTATCTTGAAATTGTGTTCTAAAGAAACTTAAGAAGGCAAAATTGGAGACATTCTACAAAGAAGTGTTAGGACCTCCAGCCTATATGTTGACCCAATGTATGTATTATCAACTTTCAGTCAGAAAGTAAGAAGCCCGCTTCCAGCTTCTGTACAAAGATTGCAGAATTACCATGGTCACAGAAATATTTACACTCTGACCATAAAGAAGAAAATTAAATATCAACACAAGGATTTCCATGCTGCACAAATTCCTTCTCCACCTAAAACCACTTTTAACACAAAACATTAGAACACACACACACACACATACACACACACACTCACACACAAGATGATAGCATTAAATGAAAATTCATGTTATTTTGGTAAAAATATTATTATTTAATTATTTTTTCTGTTTTCTCCATATTGTGCTTGTTCTAAAAGAAAAATAATACTTTTAATTTAAATGATTCTAGCTCTAGTAAGCCACTTAGCTTCTCTAAGCATTAGACAATCATTTTAAAGGAAGGGAAAATTATACTTGCTCTATTAGTCAGAAAAGACTGGTTGTGTTATGGCAACAAATGACCCCAAAGTCTTACTGACTTGTAATGACAAATATGTATTTCTTGCTTGCTTTGCATTTTGATCCCAGGACGTGTAGTGATGGAGCTGATCATTGCAGTTTCTGAGAGCCCCACATTGATGAAGCAGCAACTATCCTGAACATTAGTAGTCACTTGCCAGAAGGAAAGAAGACTACAGAGAAGGATGACATGACACGAAAATGACATATGTTACTTCTCTCCTTGGTTTATTGACCAAAAACTAATCCAAGGTCCTCACCAAATTTCAAGTAGGAAAGGTAATGCAATACTATCACATGTCCAGAAGGAAAGAGAGAGAATTACTTATGAGGAACCCTCTTAACTGTCACCCCTGCTCTACCATCTTCACTGGACATTGTGAGGATCAGAGGAGATAACTATATGAAAATATTTTGCAAATTATAAACTATTATATACACATAAGGTATAGTAATGATATAATAAACATAATTATTAAAAAATTAGAAAAATGTGGGATTCTGGATTAGATTTCATTTACTGAAAAGTTGGAATATTTTGTGGGCTGAAAAAAATGTTAAGAACAACGTACCTTATATACTTGTGGTCTTATATTTTTATTGTGATACCTATAAACTTTCTTTCCCACTTTGTGCACTTAATAGTAACTCATGTTCATATTCCCATCCTTCTGATTAATTAGGACCAAAAACTATGACTACATTTTCCTATTAATTGTTCCATCATGAGAGTTGCATAATGTTGACTATAACAGCTGGCATTTTATCATTTGTTTCACTTTGCAATTTTTACTTTCTACTTGTATACATTTTCTCACATGTGTTAATGTGAAGCTCACATAGAAAATGAGGAAAAAGTAACAAACAGAGGTTAAGACTTTGTAATAGTTGATTTTCCTGTGGTTATAAATGGTACAAGATGCTGAGCAAATTCAAAAGCCATTCGAATTTCACTTCCTCAGTTGAGTAGTAAGAAAGTATGCTGTTCTTAAAGAGATATGGTATTACCACACTGAAACACCCCAGGTTATGAATTAGATTTTCCAGAAGTCTAAGTCTAAGAGTTAGGAGCAAGAGAGAGAAACAGAGAGAGAGAGAGACAATAAATTCTTTGAAATTCTCTAGTTGTAATCTACATTCTCATGCAGCCTGCCCATATGTCATTTTTCTGTTGCCTGCTATTTCCATTAACCAGATTTGTACTTTTTTGGGCTAGCCTGAGTAGCTTTCTCCACTTTTCATTTTGTTTTCTCTTTGTAAATGACCACAATATTTAGACAACCCCTATAAGCTTTACTGTATTTTTTCTGTTACAGCTTTGTGACATGTTCTTCTTTTTGATTCACAACTTATCTTGTAAATATACTCAAGTAGTCCACCTCTCATAACTTACTGGACGTTATCTTAAATCAATCTACACATACGTGTTGGATACCTGCTCCGTGCATACACTGGCTAGTCCCTGGAAGAGTGTAAGTGCAAACAGGCATCCCTTGGTCTTTTGGATAAATCAAGTATATAATGGGATTAGTTATAATATTAAACACAGGTGCTATTTTCAGGCAGCTATTATTTATTCTAAATGATATTAAGCAATTTTATTCTCTGTGTCAATTAACCTTCACAGTGACTGATAAGAATATATAACCCTCTCTGTTTTTTTTAACCTATGAGGATATGTTTGGATTGCTAAAGAAATTTGCTCCATATCACATATTATTACATGGCAGAGGCTGGAAATCAATTCTGAAATCCAGATTCTATGTAAAGATCAAAGCTTGGGGACTGATATTTCAGACCTAAGAACAGGCATTCTTACATTAAGATTAAAAAGTGAAATATTAAAGAATAATTTAATTCAATGATACTGGAGGCATCACAATCCAGTTTGTAATTGACAAGCATGTATTAAAAATAGTAAATGATATTGTTTGTTCGTATGTCCAAAAAGACCAGAGAGATCACAATGATTTGCAAGTTGCTATACAGACTTTATGAGGATTTTCTTAAACTTACCATAAGTGGTCCCATCACTGAGGTGAATCACACAACTATACTGCGACTATGCTAGGTTCAGGAAAAATTCATTTTTTCTTTTTTTTTCTTCTCATTTATCTGTTGTTCAACCTTATGCAAGCTTTTTATGTCATCTGAGCTTGTGCTTCCTTGTTTGTAAACCAGAAGTAATATCGTTCACTCTATCTATTACACAGACTTGACGAGATAAGAGATGTGAAAACTGGAAATGCTTAAACTGCAGTGCAGAGTCTTAAGAATTTGATGGTTAAGTATTAACAATTTGACCTGATAATGATTTTTTTTAAACATCTTTATTGGAGTATAATTGCTTTAAATGTTGTGTTAGTTTCTGCTGTATAAAAAACTGAGTCAGCTATATGTATACATATATCCTCATATCCCCACCCTCTTGTGTCTCCCTCCCACCCTCCTTATCCCACCCCTCCAGGTGGTCACAAAACACTGAGCTGATCTCCCTGTGCTATGCAGCTGCTTCCCACAAGCTATCTATTTCACATTTGGTAGTGTATATATGACAGTGCTATTCTATCACTTTGTCCCAGCTTACCAGCTTACACTTCCCCTTTCCCCATGTCCTCAAGTCCATTCTCTACATCTGCGTCTTTATTCCTGTCATGCTCCTAAGTTCATCAGAAACATTTTTTTTTAGATTCCATATATATGTGTTAGCATATGGTATTTGTTTTTCTGTTTCTCACTTCACTCTGTATGAAAGACTCTAGGTCTATCCACCTCACTATAAACAACTCAATTTTGTTTCTTTTTATGGCTGAGTAATATTCCATTGAATATATGTGCCACGTCTTCTTTAGCCATTCATCTGTCGATAGACACTTAAGTTCCTTCCATGTCCTGGCTATTGCAAATAATGCTGCAATGAACACTGTGGTACATGTCTCTTTTTGAATTATGGTTTTCCCAGGGTATATGCCCAGTAGTGGGATTGCTGGGTCATATGGTAGTTCTATTTTTAGATTTTTAAGGAAGTTCCATACTGTTCTCCATAGTGGCTGTATCAATTTAAATTCCCACCAACAGTGCAAGATGGTTCCCTTTTTTCTACACACTCTCCCGAATTTATTGTTTGTAGATTTTTTTGATGATAGCCATTCTAACCTGTGTAAGGTAATACTGCATTGTGGTTTTGATTTGCATTTCTCTAATGATTACTGATGTTGAACATACTATCATGTGTTTGTTTGCAATCTGTATATCTTCTTTGGAGAAATGTCTGTTAGGTCTTCTACCCATTTTTGGATTGGGTTTCTTGTTTTTGTGATATTGACCTGCATGAGCTGCTTGTATATTTTGGAGATTAATCCTTTGTCAGTTGCCTCATTTGCAAACATTGTCTCCTATTCTGAGGGTTGTCTTTTCATCTTGTTTAAGGTTTCCTTAGCTGTGCAAAAGCTTTTAAGTTTCCTAGGTCCCATTTGTTTATTTTTGTTTTTATTCCCATTTCTCTAGGAGGTGGGTCAAAGAGGATCTTGCTGTGATTTATGTCATAGAGTGTTCTGCCTATGTTTCCCTCTAAGAGTTTTATAGTGTCTGGACATACATGTGGTCTTTAATCCATTTTGAGTTTATTTTTTTGTATGGTGTTAGGAAGTTTACATTTAGGTCTTTAATCCATTTTGAGTTTATTTTTGTGTATGGTGTTAGGAAGTGTTCTAATTTCATTCTTTTACATGTAGCTGTACAGTTTTCCTAGCACCACTTGTTGAAGAGGATTTCTATTCTCCATTGTGTATTCTTGCCTCCTTTATCAAAGAGAAGGTGACCATATGTGCGTGGGTTTATCTCTGGGCTTTCTATCTTGTACCATTGATCTATATTTCTGTTTTTGTGCCAGTACCATTCTTTCTTGATTACTGTAGCTTTGTAGTATTGTCTGAAGTCAGGGAGCCTGATTCCTCCAGCTCCGTTTTTCTTTCTCAAGACTGTTTTGGCTATTCAGGGTCTTTTTTGCTCCCATACAAATTTTAAGATTTTTTGTTCTAGTTCTGTGAAAAATGCCATTGGTATTTTGATAAGGATTGCATTGAATCTGTATATTGCTTTGGTTAGTATGGTCATTTTCACAATGTTCATTCTTCTAACACAAGAATATGGTATATCTCTCCATTTGTCTGTATCATCTTTAATTTCTTTCATCAGTGTCTTACAGTATCCTATAGTTTTATGCATACCAGTCTTTTGTCTCCTTAGGTAGGTTTATTCCTAGGTATTTTATTCTTTTTGTTGTAATCGTAAAGGGAGTGTTTCCTTTATTTCTCTTTCAGATATTTCATCATTAGTTTCTAGGAATGCAAGAGTTTTCTGTGCATTAATTTTGTGTCCTGCAACTTTACCAAATTCATTGATTAGCTCTAATAGTTTTCTGGTGCATCTTTAGGAATTTTTATGTATAATATCATGTCATCTGCAAACAGTGACAATTTTAATTCTTCTTTTCAGATTTGTATTCCTTTTATTTATTTTTCTCTCTGATTGCCATGGCTAGGACTTCCAAAACATTGTTGAATAATAGTGGCAAGAGTGGACATCCTTGTCTTTTCCTGGTCTTAGAGGAAATGCTTTCAATTTTTCACCACTGAGAATGATGTTTCCTGTGGGTTTGTCGTATATGATCTTTGTTATGTTGAGGTATGTTCCCTCTATTCTCACTTTCTGGAGAGTTTTTATCATGAATTGTGTTGAATTTTGTCAAAAGCTTTTTCTGCATCTATTGAAATGATCGTTTGGTTTTTATTCTTCAGTTTGTTAATATGGTGTATCGCATTGATTGATTTGCATATATTGAAGAATTCTTGCATCCCTGAAATAAATCCCACTTGATCATGGTGTGTGATCCTTTTAATGTGTTGTTGGATTCTGTTTGCTAGTAGTTTGTTGAGGAGTTGTGCATATTTATTCATCAGTGATATTGGCCTGTAATTTTCTTTTTTTCTAGTATCTTTGTCTGGTTTTGGTATCAGGGTGATTGGGACCTCATAGAATGAGTTTGGGAGTGTTCCTTCCCCTGCAATTTTTTTGAAGAGTCTTACAAGGATGGGTGTTAGCTCTTCTCTAAATGCTTGATAGATTTCACCTTTGAAGCCACCTGGTCCTGGACGTTTGTTTGTTGGAAGATTTTTAATCATGGTTTCAATCTCAGTGCTTGTGATTTGTCTGTTCACGTTTTCTATTTCTTCCTGGTTCAGTCTTGGAAGGTTATACATTTCTAAGAATTTGTCCATTTCTTCCAGGTTGTCCATTTTATTGGCATACAGTTGCTTGTAGTCCCTTAGGATGTTTTGTATTTCTGAGATGTCTGTTGTAACTTCTCTTTTTTCATTTCTAATTTTATTGAATTGAGTCCTCTCCCTCTTTTTCTTGATGAGTCTGGCTAAAGGTCTATCAATTTTGTTTATCTTCCCTAAGAAGCAGCTTTTAGTTTTATTGATTTTTTGTTATTGTTTTCTTTGTTTCTATTTCATTTATTTCTGCTCTGATTTTATGATTTCTTTCCTCCTACTAATTTTCGGTTTTGTTTGTTCTTCTTTCCCTAGTTTCTTTAGGTGTAAGGTTAGGTTGTTTGAGTTTTTTCTTGTTTCTTGAGGTAGAATTGTATTGCGATAATCTTCTCTCTTAGAACTGCTTTGGCTGCATCCCATAGGTTTTGGATCATCATGCTTTCATTGTCATTTGTCTCTAGGTATTTTTTGATTTCCTCTTTGATTTCTTCAGTGATCTCTTGGTTATTTAGTAGTGTATTGTTTAGCCTCCATGTGTTTATATTTTTTACAGTTTTTTTTTCCTGTAATTGATATCTGATCTTGTACTGTTGAAAATGATTTGATGTGATTAACATTTCAGAACTGATTCGTAAGTGATATGGAATTACCTCATTGTTTACACTATGTTAGCTTTTCCAAAAAGAGGAAACAGTGTTCTCTGTTGTGATATGACAATACTAAAACCAAGGAGAAACCTTGCTCCCTCTGAGCTATTCCTTCCATTTCCACTTGTCCATAGAGTTATCTTTCATTTCTAGTTTCAGAGGGTAATCTTTAAACACAAATCTGACTGAAATACCTCTAAAGTCTAAGTGATTGGTTGTGGTTTGTACTCCAGTTGTCAGAATTTGTCTGGCATATTGTTGATTCTCAAGTTTTGAACGAATTAATATAGATATGTATAAGTGGCTAGAAAGTTTGAAGAATGTATGTCTGGCTGGTTGGATGACATTAAGAGTGGTTCATACACAGAAGCTGAGTCCATGGTTCCTCCCTTTCTCCCTTCCTTCCTTCCTTCCTTCCTTCCTTCCTTCCTTCCTTCCTTCTTTCCTTCATTAGAAATTGTTGATTGCTCAGCTCAGGATAACCATCATGATAGATGGAATGATGTATGTGACATGGGTCTTGATAAAAAAATATAATCTCTAGCACAGAAAAATATATAATCCAAGATGAGTCGAGGGAAATGTGGATTAATATGAATAAAAATTCAAAAAAGTTATAAATTTTTTGAAGGAAGAGATGACTCAAAGACAGTTTTATAAAAAGTTTATATTATATGATGGAATACTGTGGGGTTGAATGTTTGAAGGGGAAGGGAGTGAAAAATCATGTTGGCCTGAATCCACTTGTGCTGAAGAAGATATTTGGCAGTGTATGATGGTTTCTTGCTCAAATGCTATCATCCTTGCCTTTATATTAGTCAGCTAACTTCTGAAATGCTCTCCTATCTCATGCTAACAAATTATAGTGGTAAGAAGACTTATGCCTGGGTTTTGTGTGAAACATTTCACAACTGCATAGTGTATGGTATGCATTTTACTTAATGTCTTTAAGCCTCACCAGACTCATGTATGAAATGAGAATTACAATGCTTACTTTGTAGGAACACAGTGCCAGACTTACAGTTCAAGCTCAAGGGATGTTTGTCTAATGAATGAATAGGTACCATAAATGAAATTCAAGAACTGCTGGGAGTACATGTGTGTACAGGGAAATTAGATAAACTCTGAAGCATTTTTCAACTCTTTGCTTCTAATTAGTGTTACTTTTTAAAATTTTGTTGTGCAAGATTGGAATATTTTGACATTCGGGAAAGAGGGCCAGGAGAGATAAAGCAGAGAGGAAGGTTGTACAAAAAGGCAATACTTAGTTACTTTTACATCATATTTGAGAGTTCATTTGAGTGTTTCCTCAAACTCATTATCTTACAACATCCTCACAGTATCTTTGACAGGGAGACCTATATGTTTGACACAGTATAGAGATTTCACTGATGATATAAATGTTCCATACTGCGGTTTGATATGGAAGCACACATTTTCAGATATATCACACCTTAATATATATAGCAATTACACGGATGATCTACTATCCCTGAACTAAAATTACTCTCTCTATAAATAATCTGCAATTTGGCAGGATTTTGCACAGATGCCTTAGTGCCCTCCTCATTATGTGTGTGTGTGTATGCGAGCATGCACACATTTATTTTCAACATTTGCATTTTTTATTGACTCTTCACAGTTTTTGGCAAGTTGAAGGGCTTGTGATGGTTAGGGAAAATGGGTTAGTATTACAGTTGGCTTGCATGGAACGCCTATGCCAAAGATCAATTTACACTGTTTAGTTTCTGAGCTGTCACTCTCCAGTGGATTGCTATCACTCTAAAGTACACTTGGCTAGTGAAGGAAATTATTTGAACTGTGTTGGAGACTTCAGTAAATGGTCCAGTAATCATACTGCTACTTTCATTCTAAATGAACCATCTCAAATAACTTTATCACATGGAATTCCTTTCTCTTAAGTGATTGCTTTTAATAAGACAGTGTACCCACTGAGAATCACCACCATATCATATCCCCTGTTCACATACCACTTCTCAATGCACTGTGACCGGTCCCTACCCCAGGGACTGTGCAGAGGAACATCAGTCATCCATAAAACAACCAGGAACACCAGCTTTAAGGCCCTACCTGAGGAATCTTAGAGCTCTCCTATGACAGTATTTATGTCAGAATCAACTAGAAATCACCTCATATTATTGAGATTTTGATAGGCTCTTTGAGATAAAGAGTTAAATGCAAAAATATAAAGAGCTCTGACATGAATCTGGTTTAATGACTATAGATAAATAACTGGATCCCCAAATAAAAGTGTATTTTCCTTTTTAAAAAATCCATTAAGGGGCTTCCCTGGTGGCGCAGTGATTGCGCGTCCACCTGCCGATGCAGGGGAACCGGGTTCGCGCCCCGGTCTGGGAGGATCCCACATGCCGCGGAGCGGGTGGGCCCGTGAGCCATGGCCGCTGAGCCTGCGCGTCCGGAGCCTGTGCTCCGCAACGGGAGAGGCCACAGCAGGGGGAGGCCCACATACCACAAAAAAAAAAAAAAAAAAAAAAAAATCCATTAAATAAAATAAATTTCAAGTGTGTTTTGAAAAACAAAATCACTGTGAATATTGAGCTATTTCAGTCATTATTTAATGTTTCAATATTCTCCCCATGTATGTGTTAACAGTATTATAATCTTTTATCCATATACATTTGTGTAGGTGTGTATGCTTTTACATATGTGTGCATGTATAAAGTTCTTAGGAAGAATATAATTTATCTAAGACTCCTAACTTGAAAGCTTGGCTTCTTTGCATTTTACATCTAATTATCACCAAGTCTGATAGAATTTACAAGTACAAAGATGTAAGAAAATGAATGTCTGCATGGTTAAGCAATCTCAAAATATTCTTAGCACAGAAAAATTACATGAAAGATATATATAATGTATACATACATATATAGTGTGTGTATATATATATACACACACATGTAATATGCATATACATAGTGTGTGTATACATAGTGTGTGTATGTATACAAAGGTATATATATTATATTGCATGTATATGTATATCTCTCTATATATGTATCATATATATTATATGCATATATAATTTATATTATAATACATATGTATATATGTATTAATATGTATGTACATATATATTTGTGAATTGTTTCTTGCTTTGACATGCCTAGGGAATTTATATTTACATTAGTGTATCAAATGCTCTGAGGTATCCTGCAGTAAAGAAAGTCTTTTAGTGTTATTTAATCTGAAGTGGGAATTATTCAAAATTTTTTGACTCAGAGCTATTTTTCCATGGGCATGCGTAACCACATTATGTTCTTGCAGAAGGAGTATTCTACTGTTCCTACTTTTAGAAATGTTAAATTAGACACTTTGTATAAAATTTCTAATTTACTCTTAAAACATATCCATGGGTTACTGTAGGTGATAGCTGTTATTTTTGCTAAGCAAAACCTTTTTACTAGCAAAATAATACATTGAATTTCCTTTGGGGGTAAAAAAAAAAACACTCCTTCCTACTGCCAACATCAACTTCAGGAGCAGGACATATGTGATTGAATAAGGTGCTTGAGATAGAGCTTCAAACAAAATAGACAAAAACATTGCAGTGATAAAATGTACAGATAAACAAATGTAGAAGTGAAATATAGAAAAGATCAAATGGTGACAAATGAAACAGAGAAAAAATAAAGCAGGGGTGTAGGAATTGAATGGTAAAGGTTGGACATGTTGCTTCATTATCCATAGTAATTTATGGAGAGGAAAAGGGATAATCAGAGTTCTAAGCTTCTTGTGGTACCCGAAATAAATAGAGTTAAAATAATAAGATTGGTTCTGAGGTATCCATTCAATAAACATTTATTGAGTGGCTACCATATGCCAAGCACAGTTTAGATGTTGCTGATATGGTAATTAACAAAACAAAGATCTCTGATCTCATGGATAGAGTGTTGTGTTGGAAAATGTTTGAGAACTGGCTCTTCAAAAAAATTAAAGGAAGACCTAATTTGGAGCTTTGTGAACTTCTCTGATTTAGCCAAGCTGCCATGACCAATTGCAAGCTACCACTTACATACAGAGTAGGAAAGAAATGTACACAGTTAGATCTGGAATTAAAGTAAGAACAGACTCGAGCATACCACTGCATGTATCTTATATTCAATCATGCAAATGTAAATGTACTAAATGGTAAGTTAACACATGCATTAGATGATGACATGTGCTGGTAAATAAAAGAAAGCATAGCAGTATAAAAGGAAATCAGAAAGCTGAACGGAGGGAGAGGAGAGTACAGTGGTAAATAAGAAGGCTGAGGTTGACCTCACTTATAAGATGCCATTTCAGCAAAGATTTTAAGAAGGTTAGAGACATGGACAATCAGATGTAGGGGGCAAGAGTTTTCCAAGCATGAGGACACCTAGAGTACAGGTTCTAAAATGGGCACACTTTTGGCTTGTGTTGAGGGACAGCCTGCAAGTCATTATGTCTGGAATAGAACGAGTGAAGGGAAGATATTAGATGAGGCAGGGATTCAGATCATATGTAGTCTTATCGACCACAGAAACGGATGTTAGATCTTATTCTCAGTTAAACTGGGAGCTATTTTAAAGTTTTGTGCAGAGAGTGCTTAAAAGTCATCGTCTGTCATGACTCTTAAAGAATCATTCTTGTTGCTAGGCTGAGAATAAAGTAAAGGCAAAAAAAAAAAAAAAAAACAGGATTCATTCAAGTGGTTCAGACCAGGATGGAAACGGTGGAGGTGGTGATAAGTAGTAGCTGGATTCAGAATACCTGTAGACAGGAGAGCCAACAAGGTTTCCTGATAGGTTAAAAGTGTCCTGTGAAGGAAAAAGTGAGGATAATAATGATTCTAAGATTTTTGGCCTGAGTAAAAGGAAATACGTAGTTGTCATCATAAGGGATGGGGAAAATTTTGTGGTGGCAAAGTGTGGGGGTGGGCAATGGGGCAGGACCAGGACATCAGTTTTAGACATGTCAAATTTGAGATGTTTTTAGCACCCATGGCAGATATAAAGTAAACAGTGGGTATATGAGTCTGGAGTTTGGGAGAGAGGCCTGGGCTAAAGATAAATATTTGGAGTATTCTGTATATAGATGATTAAAAAGTCAAGTATCTAGAGAGGATTACTAAATGAATAAGGGCTAAGTAGAGGATTCTGCTCGAAAGACTGAAAAACAATGATCAGCGAGGTAGGATAAAAAACAGGAAAGTGCAAGATCCTGGAAATCAAGACTGTCAAGGCATAAGGGGGACCAATTATTTAAAATGGATCTCAGAGGTCAGGTAGAATAAGGTCTAAGAACTGAACAATGGATCTAGCAATGTGGCAGTTATTGTTAATATTTACAAGAATCATTTCAATGAATGGAGGGTAAGGAAGTTTCTTAGTTGGTCCCAGAGAGATAATAGGGGAGAAGTGATATCAGGACCGATTTTAGAGTGAGCCTGTTAATTAAGGAGAAAGCTGTGGGGCTTTTCCAGGTATATTCAGAGTTTGATACTATATATTCAAAGCTATCCTCAAAAATGGCCAACCCTGGAAAAGGGGAAGCTTTACCCTAGAGAGTAAAGCAGGGTGACCTTATCTAGAATTTACACTTGAAACTCCCTTGTTCTCTTTTGTCTCTTGCTGATGGAGATGCAAGCAAGGTCAATTTACCAAAAGCACTGGAGAGCAGTGGTTAAGCTAATCAATATATTTCAGTTTTTCAGTCCAATGATTAGGGAGCAAACCAGTGAGAGTTAGGTTCCCATTTTGGGGTTACCTACAGTAGGAGAAATGTTCTTCTACTGCTGGTGTGAGTCTTTGGTGGTGTTTGTGATATCTAGTTATATAGTGACCTTATGCTTGCCTGGGTAGATCCTGGATGTGACAGAGGCCACCAGGTGGATCTGTCATAGAGCCAGGAGGTAGAGAGATGCAGAGCCTTCTTGTCATCAAGTCTTGAATCAGCCTCCCCTAGATCTGGCCATTTCATTTACCTAAGCTAATAAGTTCCCTTTTTGGCTTAAGCCAGTTCAAGTCAGATTTTATGTGAGGATTTTACCTGAGCCAGTAGGCATTATTATCACTGCATTGGTCCAGATTAGAAAACTAAGGTTTATTTTTCAGTGAATGACTAAATGCCCAAACTTACACCGTTAATTCATGAAACCAAGTATGTCTCAGGGCCACACCTTTTTCTTATTCTACTGTGGGAGAAAATAGCAGAATAAAAGAGATGAAAAACTAACTTCTTAAGAGTCTGCAATTGGATGGGACTTTCATAATTATTTTTCTGATCCTTTTATGAGGAAACTTCACCTTAGAGAAGGGAATAGCATGCTCAGAGTCAGAGGGAGAGGATTTAACCAGCAAAGGAGAAACTGTACTTGGTTTTCAATTCTTGGTATTTGGTTTGCACCCAAACTTCAAGATTCTTTCAACTCCATGTGATACTGATGACAGAACAAACAAACAAATGAAAATAAATTTAAAAAAACAGACAGTTTGACATTTGAGGTATTGAACAAAGAGTGCTTGAATGGCACTTAAGAAGAAACTCTGGAAAATTTAATTAAGGCAAAAGGGCAATTAAGGTGGAATCCATATCTCCTCTACATTAGTGTTAAGAAGGTAGAGAAAATTACAATTGTTTAGGTAAATGGCTGAAGATAGTGGGTGTCATGGGAATCTGGGGTTTTATTAAGAAAGCCAATGAGGGGTAAATTCTACTTAATAGTGCTTCCTAAGGAAGAACTGATGCAAAAGGGCCTAACTAGGGAGAGAAGACTGTGGTTCACTCTTAGCCTTAGCAGATGAGTTCATGACAATTTTAGGGTGGAAACAGCAGGGAAAATAGGTAAGATACATGAAGGGAGAAGTAAAATGTTGTTAATAAAAGCATATTACTATTTTCTATATACTAGTATTCTTCAGGATGTCCTGACATTACAAAGCATCATATTATCTAGTCCATGCCTCAGAAAAAAAAAGTAAATAAATAAACATGTAAAGCAACACACAGGAGGAACACATAGTCATCTAATGTAAAGATATGAAACAGGTTTTACTGATCACAACTTACTTCACTTATAAGTGAAGTGTACTTATAAGTACAGTATAACATTGAAAAGTCACACCTTTTCCCTTTTTTCTATATTTTTAGGTACCACCTCAGCTGCTTACATGGTCAGCTCCTCTACTTTATTGAAAAATCTGCTGAAATGTCAGCTCTTCAGAGTAGACATCACTGGTCATCCTTATTTCAAATAGCACACAAAGGAATGTATATAACAAAACAGAAAATGACTCACAGATATAGAGAGCAAACTAGCAGTCACCAGAGGGAAGGGAGAAGGGCAAAATAAGGGATTAAAAGATACAAACCACTATGTATAAAATAAATAAGTGAAAGGATATACTGTAGAGCACAGAGAAATATAGCCATTATTTTACAATAAGTTTAAATGGAATATAATCTATGAAAAAAATTTAGTCACTATGTTGTACACCTAAAACTAAAATAATATTGTAAATCAATCATACTTTAATTTAAAAAAAAAAGAATGGCTTGGGAAAAGGGAAAAAATAGCACTCTCTAATCCCCATCTCTGTGACTTTCTTTTTATTTACCCTTTGGTATTATACTTCAGAACACTTACCTCTGCTTGAACTTAAATAATGTCATCAATCTGTTCCTTTCCTTTAACATATGTTGACCCCTCCCACCCCTAGAATATGAACTCAGAACTCAGTAGTCTTATTTACCACTATATCTCCAGAACCTAAAATGAGTATATGTCAATAAATATTTTTGGATAACAATGAATTAGCATTAACTTTTAAATGGTAGAGTATTTTGTTCTGATCTGCTACTTGTGTTTTCTCCTGATAATAATTGGAGATTTCTTATGATTAGCTTTGATAGGGATTTCTCATTCATTGCAATGAAGAGTATTCCATTACATAAATGTAACAATATATTTAACAACTTCCTTTTGGGTAGATCATTTTTTTAAAAATATAAATTTATTTATTTATTTTTGGCTGAGTTGGATTTTCGTTGCTGCGTGCAGGCTTTCTCTAGTTGTGATGAGCGGGAGCTACTCTTCATTGTGGTGTGTGGGCTTCTCATTGCTGTGGCTTCTCTTGTTGAGGAGCATGGGCTCTAGGTGCGCGGGCTTCAGTAGTTGTGGTGCACGGGTTCAGTAGTTGTGGCTCTTAGGATCTAGAGCACAGGCTCAGTAACTGTGGTGCACAGGATTAGTTGTTCTGTGGCATGTGGGATCTTGCAACACAAGGGCTCGAACCTGTGTCCCCTGCATTGGTGGGTGGATTCTTAACCACTGTGACACCAGAGAAGCCCTGAGTAGATCTTCTAATCTTTTATCATTAGGAAAAAGAGAGTTGCAATGAACTCATTTTTAAGCATTTTGTAATTACATGTGAGTCTATTTGTAGAAAAAAATGTTTAAAAAAGGAATTTCTGGGTAAAAAAGTATGGGTATTTGATAATTGTCATTTTGCCATCCAATGGAGATTGTAATAAACTCTCACTAGCAATAATCCTTTTATGAGGAAACTTCACCTTAGAGAAGGGAATAGCATTGCCATTATACTGTTATCAAGTGTTTTTGCTCCTTTGCAATCTGAGAAGTGAAAAATGATGTATCCTTGTAGCTTTATTTTTTATTAATTTTTAAATCTTTTTATGTCTTATGCCTAGCTGTGTTTGCTCTTGTGTGAAATTTTGTTTTGCTGATTATTCTAATGAACTGTTGGGATTTTCTTATTAACTTTTATTAACTGTACATTAAGAGAACAAGAGCTTCACTTGTAATATGTGCTGTAAACTTTTTATCCAAGTCATGTTTGCAATTTTCCTTTATTTTTGCCTTGCACAATGCTTATATTATGTATATTGTCATTTTATAAATGTTATGGCTTCTAGCTTTCATCATTATAAAAAATATATTTTCCAAAAAATACTTATGAAAAAAATCTTCCTTAAGTTCTATCTTTTTTAGATCACTTAAATTCCAAACTCATTCTGGATATTTTTCCTTTTTACTTCTATATAAAACATCTTATCCATTTAACTTTACACCGGAAACTTGAGAAAGGAAGGCATAGTCTCTCCTTTCAGGAATTAGAATTTAATGACATCAAAATAACTACATAGGTGTTTTTTTAAATATATTGTTCCTATGTCAAGCACTGAAGAAAGTGAATTAAATGAATAATATATTTCTATTTACTTTCCTGTCATTTCCTATTATTTTCCTATGTTAATGATGATATATCTTAAACTAGTCATTAAATATATATTTATAATGTCTTGATCTGTATTAGAACTGTAAGCTTTATCCATAAATGACCCTAGTTTTTCTTTATTTCTTGTTTAGCTCATTTTGAATGATATTTAGATTTTAGTCCACACTTTCATCTATATTTTCTCAGTATAAAATTGCCCATCCTTTTATTTTTCAACGTCTCTAAGTCCAGTTATAGTCATATCTTTTTCCTTTGTAATCTGATGTGATATTCTTTGTATATAAATAAGCAATTAGTCTTAATTTTATCTCATAATTTATGTGACACTTTCTGCTTTTACTGCTCCTTTTTACAATCCTTTACTACGTGAAGTGTATTTTTTTGTTACTTGTGTGTGTGTCCCTTGATAATTTAGAATTATGTTCCGTTAACTGATCTTCTTAATGTTACTTTTATAACTACAACTTTATATAAATTCTTGCTATTTCACTGATTTACGCAGCAACTATTGAATCTTCACAATGAACAATTATAAGATTACAACACTAGTGTCTTCATTTAGTTTCTCTCAGAAGCAGATCTTGAAGCAAAGATTTCAAGTGTAAGGTCGATCATTTGGAAGGTAATGGTAGGAAAGTGGGGAAGGAAGAAAGGCACTAAGGTGGTATTATCAAACCAGCTCCCACCATGGGTGACTGGAGTGAAATCTTGCTGTGAAATTCTTAGGACCAGCGCAAAACACTTCTCAGAATCATCTTATCTGAAGGTGAGGGAACTGTGGTGATTATAAGCCAATCCACACTGGTGATTTTTTGAGGGCTGCTCCGAGGGTTGATAATTTCCCTGCACTTGTGGCTTTTCTCACAGAGGAAGTAACATCAATAACTGAGAAAACCTAGGACAAAGAAGTGCAGGTACTAAAAGTTGGAATTTTCTGCCCTAAAATTGAAAGGGATTAGAGATAATGATGGAACACTCATAGCATCTACTACAGCCCTACCACCCTGTCACCACACGGCCGGTGGATCCTGTGCTCTTGTGCCAAGTGTCACACTACCTTGTTGCTGTAAGTTAGTCCCTTGGTCTGAAATAGTATTATGCAAAATCCCATGACAATAACCTAGTGACTTTCACATACTGGTGCTGGTTAAGGCATTCAGAATAAGGAGTAAAAATCCATTAGCAGAATAGTTGACAATCTCAGTAATTATGAAATAGACTCCCTACAGGCAAAAAGCATCCAGTGAAATCAACTTGCTGCTCAGTGGCTGGTTAGTTAGTCTTCTGGAAAAGGTGATACCATATCACAACATCAGTGTTTGTCTCTGCTGACAGATGAGGCCAGCTGTCTCCCTGGTTATTCAGTGCCTCCATTGCTATGACCTCTCAGATTTGGAGGGCATAAAGATCTGCACACTTAGCATTCACCCTTGAATTACCATCCATATGTCTCTTGCTCTAAAATCTTTTTCCTCCATCTTTTAATCTTGCTCCTTTAAGGACACTGGCCAACAAAACAGACATTTATCAATGTCTATAAGTCCATATATATTCTTCACCCAGGCCACTTCTCTCTATACATCAAGTTGATGAATAGAGGTTTAATGTTTATAGCTCTGCCCTGTAGGAGGATTTTACTCATCAGTATCTTTCAAAGCCACTTTTGAATGAAGCTGTAGTGCAACAGAGGTCCATTCTGAGCTTATATGTACATATCAAGATAGCTCATTCATAAAGTAAGCTGGTGACTACAGCAAGGCCATAAGAGTGAGCTTAGTGGAAGAGGTAATTATGACAAAAATAGGTGGCATATAAGTCTATGCCACCTGTTTATATAAATGGCCTGTGCCCTCTGGATATAAATGGGTCACAATGAATTGTTGCTGTGCCCACCTGACTCTGACTTGGTGAGTCTGACAATAGTAGCTCTGGACAATTTTGTATAATACCTTGGTGTCCTATAATCATGAACTCAGTTTTACCAGGGCCAACAACATGTCAAGCATTGCTTTAAAAATAGTAAAGTTCTGTGTTGCAGAGAGTATGCCTTTGTTTCAGAACCTTAGAGATTTGTGCTCTGACTCTATTAAGATTTGCCAGACTTCACACAGTTTTTATATCTAGCACAGACACTAGTACCTGCCATATAGGCCACTTGGGAAGACTTTTGTACCACGATTTGACAGCTTTCTTTGTCACCCAATATACAAGCCACACCAGGATTCCCAAGCATGGTATCCTGTCTTCAAAATGTGAAGAACCTATGAAGTACTGTTTCTCCTTTTTAGTGGTAGGATGTATATAATCGCCTGTCCTTTTTTCTTCAAAATGATGTTCTAGCATTCCCCAGATCAATGGACACCTACAAATTTTATCAGTGGAGCTGGTGCATAACTCATTCATTATAGGATTTATCACATACCGTCTAGTATGCATACATTCAACCAGAACATCCAGTGCACTTGCCATTTCCTGCTCTTCAAGTCTGTTTACCACGTTTCATCAATACTATGGATCAGCATGATGTTCTGGAATATCCAGAAAATAAACCATTGACTGAAAGGGAAAGTAAGTAACCTTGAGGAGGAGCTGATATTTCAACATATATATATTGGTTTTTAAATCATGCCCTCATTTGTTAATTAGCTGACGTGTGCTATTATTTCTTCCTTAGTGTTTCAATTGCACTTAACAGTAACCAATTCCATGGTACTTGTAGGGACTACCATATTTTATCTCTCAAATTATAGAAATACTGCATTAGTTGGGGCATCCCCCTCTATTTGTATCACAACCCAATGCACCACAGGTGAGTGAAATCTTGAGACCCTTGCTAGTTAAAACACAGCAAGTATTAGCACCTCTTACCCCAAAAGTAGCATCATTATTGTCTTCTGGTTGGTAAGTGATCTGATTTCAGAATCCATCCTGAGTATCTGCTTCGTAGGACCATTTCTCATACCAACTGTCTTAGTTTGTTTTCCATCAGAATCAGGACCAGATTCAAGGATTTTTCTAAGAAAAAGTAGGGATATAGCTAGGAAGGGAAGGCAGACCTCAACAGGGCCTACTATTGCTATGAGTGACTGAAAAATCTTGAGCAGCCAGGGTAGAACATGCACTTGTGTTTCAGGGTTATTCACCTGATGTGAAGAGTCTTGGTTGAGGGCTGATCTAAAGGTGTGTTAATTTCCTGGCACTTCTTGATGCCACTTGGATGGGCAAAATGTTTTCCTTGCAACCGAAAGCCAAGTCCTCAAGCAAAAACAAAAGAAAACAAAAAACAGTTGCTGGTAATTGTAATTTGTGCTGACCATTGAAGTACTAAGAAAGAAGGGAAGTAGGTGGGAGGTTGAAGTGTCTGCTGTAATTAATTATTTTTTCTTAATAAAATGATTGCTTTTTCTTATTATTCTATTTAACTTTATATATTAAACAAAAGAAAACAAAAAACAGTTGCTGGTAATTGTAATTTGTGCTGACCATTGAAGTACTAAGAAAGAAGGGAAGTAGGTGGGAGGTTGAAGTGTCTGCTGTAATTAATTATTTTTTCTTAATAAAATGATTGCTTTTTCTTATTATTCTCCTATTTAACTTTATATATTTAAATGTACTTGCATCCTTGTAACTTGATTTACCCACTTTAAATTATATAATTTTGAAAGCTTCATTATAAGACATGAGGACATGTCTTCTTAAACGCTCTCTCACACTCTTTTTACCTTTACTTTTTTATTTGCTATTTGCCATTTCTCTCTTTCTAGGTTTATAACATTTTTATTCTTTTCATTAAATATTTAGTAATACTGGTTTGTTAATCTTAGCCCTATAGATGTATGTGTTCAAAGTCCACCATGGGCTCCTTTCCCAATGATTTTCTATTGATCTTAAGTTTTGCTAAAGTTTGTCTTCTAATAATTAAAAAAGGCTTATTCAAAATTTGTGATTTCTTGTATGCTCAAAAATATTTTCTTATAAATCTAACTACCTATTCAGCTTCCCTACTTAGACTGCCAATGTTACAGTTTCAAAAGTGGGCTTCTAATCGTCCCCCTACCAAATCCCAAATCTATTCCTCCCACAATTTTCCCAGTAAATGGCAAGTCCATTTTTTACCCCAGTGGTTTAGAACAAAAACACATGGAGTCATTTTTAACTCTTCTCTTTTTATTTACTTTTTAAATAGAATTTATTTTTTAGAGTAGTTTTAGATTCAAAGCTTAATTTAGTAGAATGTACATAGATATCCCTGCCTCCAGTCATGCATAGCCTCCCCCAATATCAACATCCCCCGCCAGAATGGTGTATTTGTTATAACTGATGAACCTACATTGACACAACATTATCACTCAATGCCTGTAGTTTACATTAGGGCTCACTATTGGTGGTGTACATTCAGTGAGTTTGGGTAAATGTATATTGCCATGTATCCACCATTATAACATCATACAGAGTAGTTCGTCTGTCCTAAAACTCCTCTATGCTCTGACTATTCATCCCTTTCTCTCCCTTAATCCTTGACAGTCATTGATTTTTTTTAACTATTCAATAGTTTTGCCTTTTACAGAATGTCATATAGTTGAAATCACACAGTATGTAGCCTATTCAGATTGGCTTCTTTCACTATATAATATACATTTAAGGTTTCTCCATGTCTTTTCATGGCTTGGAAGCTCATTTTTTTTGGCTCTAAATAATATTCCATTGTCTGTATGCACCACAGTTTATTTATCCATTCACCTACTGAAGGACATCTTGGTTGCTTCCAGGTTTGGGCAATTATGAATAAAACTGTTCTAAACACCCATTTGCAAGTTTTTGTGTGGACATAAGTTTTTAATACTTTTAGGCAAATATCAGAACACAATTGCTGCATCTTATGGTCAGAGTGTATTTAGTTTTGTAAGAAACTACCAAACAGCTTCCAAAGTGGGTGTATCATTTTGTATTCCACCAACAATGAATTAGAGCTTCTCTCTTATTTTTGAATCCTACAGTAAATTCATAAACAAATATTTTTGGTTTTCACTGCTTACATGACTACCACTTATGTCAAGTCACCATCAACTTTAACTTATATTATTTAATAGCCTCCTAAATAGACTCCCTATATTTGCCTTTGGTCATTTTGTAATACAGAAGATAGAATAAGGGAATTAAAATATGCAAGAGATCATGCCACTCATCTTAAAATACTCCAATGACTTCCCATCTCAGAGTAAAATCTCAAAGTCATAAAATAGCCAACATAAAAATAGCCTTTCCACATTACCTTCCTGACCTCATCTTCTTATTGCCTCCTCCTCACTCTGTTCCATCCATACTGACCTTCTTCTTGTTTCCTAAACATTCCAGGCACATTTATGCTTTAGCACCTTGGTAGTAGCTATTCTCTTTGCTTGGAATGTTCTTTCCCTGGATATATGCAAGGCTTACTCCTTTACTCATTCCTATTTTTGCTCACATGTCATGTCTCATTAAGGCTTTCCTCGGCACCCTCTCTAAAATATCAGTGCTTTTGATAATCTCTATTTACTTTCTATGCTTATTATTTATGTATTTATTTTGTTTATTGAGCATTTATCACTTAATGCAGTGCTTTTGATAATCTCTATGTACTTCTTATGCTTATTTATTTATTTATTTATTGAGCATTTATCACTTATCATCTCCTCCCATTATACATATATTGCTCAATTTTTACCTCCAATTAGTATGTAAGCTTTATAAGAGAGGGAATTTTATCTTCTAGTTGTTATTATTATTGCTGATATTGTATTCCTTGTACCTAGAATGCTTGACAATAATAGGTGCTCAATAAATATTTCAGAACAAATGAATGAATGTTGACTTTATAATTAGACCAAAATTTCTTCAGGCTAAAATTCTTGTTTCCCTGAGGATGTTGGAACCACATGTTCCCCAGTCTTCTAACAGTAAATGTTGCTATGAATCATTTTGAATCTAGCCTGATTATTTTCTTGTGAAGACGATCTAATCATTATATCCAAAGTATTCTTTCTCTATCTTAGAAGACCAGTAACTTGAACTTTTCTCTTTTCAAAGTCTTACATTATAGGGTACCCTTTCAACATATATAGTTAGGTCTTCTTTTACATCTGAAAATATTTACTAAATCATAGCTTTAAAAACATATTTATTCAGTTTTTGAAGCTACCTTTCACAGTCCGTGTGTGAGGTCATCTTTTTCTTTCCTTTGTTTCATATCTGCCATCTGCAATCTTTTAAAATTTTTTGTTCATTTTTCTCTCATTTTTTGTCTTTCATGGCCTTACTGCACTTTGAGCAGTTTCTATTTTCCTCTGTGCTCTTTCCAATGCAGACATGTTTTGCAGATGATATTTTTCCCATTTCCTTTCCACTTATCTCCCACATTCTGTCAGCTCATGTTTCATCTCTTTTGGTTAACTTGTTGCATCTTACTAGTACAGTTTTTTAAAAGGTATTTTTAAAATTTTATTTATGATTCTGTGTTTGCTCATATATTACATCTGTTCTATGGCAATATTTTTCTGGTGAGGCTTAGTCATCTTTCACATTTTGCTGTTCCTTTTATTCTTATTTCTTGTAGTATCTTTGTAGAGATCCTGTACTGCTTCCTTTTTAATGGTTTCTCGTCTTTGAGTGGGGTGGATTCTTACAGGACAGCTATTTTCAGGAGAATTTGGGTTAAGCTGGGGCCAGAATGGGTTTCTGTAACAACAAGTTTTCCCACATAACAGCATGGGGTTACTTATTTGGCAGGGTTATATGACTGTGAATGTTTTGTGCCTTTGCTTCTTCCCAGAAAGCAAAGATCAACTGCAGCCAGGTTGGTCCCAAGTCAAGGTTCCTCCTTCCTGGGAAACTGCTTCAAGCTTTCCTGAAACCATTTACTTTGCCTACATTTCAGCGTTGTGGAAGGGGTGTGAAGGATGCTAGTCTGTATACCCTATTCTAGTTGCTCAAAGAAATGAGTGTTGGTTTGCCCTTATGTATTGCACTTCCTTTTGGGAGCTATTTTTGCTAACTTTATTTTATAGATTTGCCTTTTTCAACAAGTGTCTCTGCTCTTCAGTGCATTTGGCAGTTCTTTCTCATCTACCGTTATTCAAGGTCATAGGTATCTTTAAATCTTATAAAGGTAAATTTAAGTCTTGTGAACTTTTGCTGCATCACACTGCCTCTCAGATACTTTTTGTGCATAGATTTGTGCAGGAAGAAGAAAAGGGAGCAAGACATGGATACGTAAACTGAAACAATGGTTAATGCAGGAGGAGAAAAAGTGTTGAGAGGATGAAAAGGAGACCCAACAGTGTGCAGACAGGTACAGGGGGACTCAGGATGTCTACTGGGTGAATGCTGGTGATCATTTTAGTTTAAGGCATTTGCAGACTCTCCCGATAGAGTGCTCCAGCTTACTGAATATTGAAAGATAAAGTTTATGAAGAGGATGAGTTTGAGATGGGAATTTTCTAATGCATACAGCAATTAGTAAAAAGTATAAATGAAATTATTGAGATAAATTATGTATTATCAGAAAAGCAGAGGGTGGTATGTCAGCATAATTTGTATGCTCTGGGTCTAAGGAGAGGAGCCCCACTTGGAAGCAGATAAGTAAGAATAAGTGAAGAACAAGAAGAACTTTGCTTCTCTGCAAGAAATGTGGAACTGGATTATTTTAATGATGATATTTTAATGGTATTATATTTCCATTGTTGTTCTTACCAAAAATTCTTACTGTTATTTTATTGATTCATGTAACACACACTTATTAAGCCCCTTTTATATGCCATTCCAGGTCCTGGGGACAGACTGATGGGGAGCCATAGTCTTTGATTATTGCCTTAATTAGTTCATAATGCTATAACAGAAATCCCATAGACTGCATGACTTAAATAAACAAATATTTATTTCTCACAGTTCTGGAGGTTGGCATGTCCAAGTTTAAGGTGCTGGCAGATTTGGTATCTTTTGTGTGTGACAGATTTGGTGTTATGCTTCCTGGTTCTTTCTGTCCCCTCACATGGCAGTAGGAGGGCAAGAGAATTCTCTGAGGTATCTTTTATAAGGACACTAATCTCAATCATGAGGGCTCCACCCTCCATGACCTAGTCATCTTCCAAAGGACACATCTTCTGATACCATCTCATTGGGGGCTAGGAGTTCAACATGTAAAATTTGGGGGGACACATTCAGCCCATGGCAATTACGATTCTTCATGGAAAGAATAGAGTGAATCTTTTTTTTTTTCTTTTTGGCTTGGAATAGGGGACCCAAATGGGAATATCTGAGAACCTTATTTGTCATTTCAGCAAATAGTATTGAGAATCTATTAGGTGCCAGACACTTATTTGGGTACTAGAGATACAACAGTGAATTTGGTCATTCAGATGATCAGATTCATATTTCTCATATGTATTTGGTTTTCCTCCATAATTCCTGGCTCACAGCTCTCAATGGAATTTCCTAAGTGATAAAAGTTTAAAGCTGCCTCTTATGTTAATGAGGTTACTTCTGTAAAACACCTAAGCATGGGGACTGGTTGCCAGTGGAGCCAACCATGGAGGGTTGAAACTTTCAGTTCCACCGCCCCCAGCCTCTGGGGAGAAGTGAGAGGCTGCAAGTTGAATCAGTTGCCAATGGTCAATGATTTAATTAACTATGTCTATGTAATGGAACCTCTATAAAACTCGAAAGGACAGGGTTCAGAAAGCTTTTGAGTTGGTAAGCACATGGTAATTTGGGGAGAGTGAAGAGCCTGGAGAGGGCATGGGAGCTCGTGCCCCTTCCCAAACAACTTGTCCTATGCGTCTCTTCCATCTCACAGCTCCTGAGTTATAACTTTTTAAATAAACCAGTGATCTAGTAAGTAAAATGTTTCTCTGACTTCCGTGAGCATCCCTAGCAAATTAATTGAACCTGATGAGGAGGTTGTGGGACCCTCTGATTTATAGCCACTGGGTGAGAAGAACAGGTAACAACCTGGAGTCCAAAGTCCAAGGAGGGGATTGTTGGAACCTCTAATCCATAGCTGGTTGGTGAGAAGCACAGTTGATCACCAGCATCTATGATAACCGGCATCTAAAATGGGAGATGGGCAGCCTTGGAGGACTGAACTTTAATCTTGTGAAATCTGATGCTGTCTCTGAGTAAATAGTGTCAGAATAGAGTTGAATTGTAGGCACCCAGTTGGTGTCAGAGAATTCCTTATGGGTGTTGGGAAGCCTCCCTCACGTATGCTGGCATTGAGTCCAGGAACCCACAAAACTCCTCTAGGGGGAAATAAAAGCACTTATAAATATAAGATGATCCTTTTTTGAGATAGCAAACCATATGAATCTTTTATAGGTTAAGAATCACTGGTCTAGGGTTTAGTACAAAGACTAAATAGATGATGTTGCAGACAATAATTGAAGGAAAGATAAAAGCATATCATGATTTTTGAGTACCAAAAAAACTATACTGACCACTCTCTGTCACAAAAATTCAATGAGGGGCTATCATTGTCATTGTACATTGAAGGTACCCAAATCTCAGAGCTTAAAATACTTTGCCCTGAGTCACACAGGTGACCAGTGGAGGGACCTAAGCTCTGGCCCAGGCTTCCGTAACCTACTGCACCTCACTCAATTGCCTGCTGAATTATTGCCCATCGAGATTCCAGGACTGTGGCTTTATCCTCCATTAATAAAGACACTTTGTTGTTCTGTTTCTGTTCTCCAGCTCCAGCTGTTCTCACTTATGGTGAGGACAACAGCACACTTCTTCCCTTTTTTTTCTTCTCACATGTCCCAAAGTAAGTGTTAATTAATAAAGCTGTTTAGTTTTCCAAACATCTGAAAGACATTAAAAAATATGAAGACTTGGAAGAACAGCCTTTCTTCTTTCCTAGCCAGTGATCTGAAAACTCTTAAAGGTGATTGTAGGTGCTGGAAGATGTAAATAGAAGCAATTTGTGGCAAAACATGTCAAGACTGAACAACCATGAAGAGTTTCTCCATCGAGTAAATGGTGCTAAACAACAGCTAAAACCAGCCATTGAAGGCAGTATCTTTTCACATAAAAGAAATATTAATTTGACCAAACGTTCCAAGACCTTGTTATGTAAACATAATTCCAACACCCTGAATGGCAAAAAAAAGAAAAAAAGAGAGAGAGAGAGAGACATGTGGCAGATAAAACTGTTAATAGCTAAATATATTAAAACCAGAATGTATGAAGAACATTCCTTTGTTTACTCTGGATTTATAGTCTTTGTTCAGAGCCAAAACAGCTGCATTTTGCAACTTTACTTCAGAAACTGGTCTTCAATCTCTTGCACTGGGTGGGTATTTATATGTGCCTGTATTTGTGTGAGTTCATGTATTCGAATAATACAGCATGTGAGAAATTATGTCTCTCTGTACCCTGTGTGCATGTTTTTGTGAGTGCTGGGTTTGCAGGCACGTGTATGAGCCTGTGGATAATCAGAGGGGCACGCTTGGATCTGTGTACATGCATAGGTGACTGATCCTATGTGTTTGTTTGTGGATGTGTGTGTCTATGTGCATGCAATTGTGAAGGGTTGCATGTGTGAGCAAATTTAAATGCTTAAGGGTGTGTGTATGTGTGAACACCTGTGTGGAGAGGAATATGAGTACCCCTATGTGCAAGCTCCTTGATTCCTATGTAATCCTGCGTGTGCAAGCCCAGCTGTATATTCATATTTGTAAGAACATGTGCATGCATGTTTGTGTTGTGTAAGTCTGGGGGAAGGTATGGGGTCTGGCGGCAATATCGGAGAATGACAAAGTGTTACTGGAGGGACTGTTTCTCAACCGTCATGCTTCACTGTCAGTGTAGAAGCTGTTTCCAGAAATGGCTGCTGTCAATTTGTCATGCTGTTAATTGATGTCAAAGCTGTGTCTACTGGGTCTGGCACTCAAGTGTTAAAGTGAAATTTCCAAACAAGTCCAGACACCCGGAAGCTGTCCTGAGTTTACAAGGTGATTGAAAACAGATATTTTTAAGGAAAAAAGAAAGGATTACATTTTTGGTGGTACTTCATGTAGAGGCCAGTTTGACAGGTCTATCTGTAACTCATCTGGGGTAAGTTAGCAGGGTGAGGATGGGATTGGAGGGGAGACAGAGAATTGTGTAAGAGGGCTGCCAGCTAAGCTCCAGCGGTGACAGCTACTCCTTGCATTTTCCCAGACTCTGAGTATCTGTTAACCACTTCAGAGCCTTTTTTTTTTTTTTTTCCTCCAAAGAGTAGGATTCTAGAACTGGATGATACCATCCTTTGTTTAGATTTGAGGAAACTGAGGCCTGAAGTGGAAAGGTTACTCCTCTGATGTAAGAGGCAGACTTCAGATTATAACACAAATCAATGAACTGTGAGAACTGTTTGTAGAATTCAGGTTTTTATTTCCTTCTAATATTTTTTTACTTTATTTTTTGCTATCAATTAGTGTGTATTAAAAAATATATATATTCAAACAAACTGGGGGATTGACAACTGCTGGTTTCATCGGGGAAGGCAAGGAAGAATGCGTATAGGACAAGATTCATGGCCCATCATTTCTTTTCCTCATTCCTGTGCAAATCCTTTCATCTGAAATCCAAACACACAAATACTCTTCTCTCTCCATTGGTAATATGAAATATTGGTATAGCATATAAAATACTTTTTTACCAGAAGATACTTTTAATTCCCTTCTTACCCATAATGCAGAATTTAATTGAACATTATTTTTATCAATTAATGCTATAAGTAAATTCATTTGATATATGATTATATCTGTGCCATTCATGATAAGGGTGCAAATGCAAATTTATAACATACATGACAACGTTAACTATATTTTATAGTTTGCAAAAACACTTGTGTGGTATACACAAATTACTAACTTACTCTATATATAAAGAAACAGATTTAGAGCTAGTGATACAGTTAAGGTGAATAGTTAAAAATGATTTTAAGCATGTATTTCCCAAAATGACCAAATCTGCATATGGCAAACCAAAAATGCAAGTACCTTTAGAAGGGGTGAAACTGTTTATCCCAAAAATAAAGGTATGGCTTTGAATAGGAACATTACTTGGAAGAGATATCTCACTATCTATAATCATAGTGTTAATGGGTTGTTTAAACTTCTACAAGAAGATCAAAACACCCTCCTCTCTCCTGAGGACATTACTATTCCATGTCATCAGATAATAAAGTTCCAGTTTGGTTAGCAAATCTATGAAATATGTTAGGACCTCTTTTGGTGACTGTGTGTTTTTTTCCTCCCTGAATTGTCTCTCTTGGTCTATGGTGCTTTGGAGATTTCTCAATATTTCATTGATGCCCCATGGAACTGGTGAATCAAGTCAAGCCCAAATTTGCCTACTAGATGGGGCACCCTGAAGGGGCAGCCCAGGTGAAAGAGTTTAGACCATTTGTGCACTGAGTAAGGAGCATTGTCCTTCCCTCTGTCTTCAGAACACTGACATCTACACTCACAGTCAGAACTAAAAATAAGCTAAGAAGGCTACTCTACCTGAATTAAGACATATCACTTAGATCTGTGGCCAAATAAGTGATTTAACATTTTACTTGCAAAGTCTTAAAGATCCATGACTCTCAACTATGGTGTCACATTAAGGTCATCTAGGAGAGTTTTCTTAAAACCTCAAGGCCCAGGAACTCCAAAGATTCTGCTATTTGATCGGAAGTTAGCTGAGGTCTTAGGCTAGACAGAATCCACATTGAGACTCAGTGTGTGTTAACCTAGAACAGAATGGCAGAAGACAAAATAGTCTAGTCATATTATAAAGCTTATTATAATATAATTTATACATTAACCTAGAATGACACCTCCACAAGTCTTCTTTGGGGACTTGCAGTACTGAAAGCTAATTTTGGGATTCAGAGATTGAAGGACCAGGATACCATCTTTTCATCAAAGACAAGGTTAACATCAAACAATTTATAATGAGCTCGGTTAGGAGGAGACATTCTTATCTCCTCTCCACACTCTTCCCCAGGCCAAACCTCTTGAAACATTGGTGACATGGCTTCTGCCCCTCCCCCTGCTTCCTTAACCATGTCACAAAGTTGTGACTTAGAGGATTAGCACAATTGGAAGAAAGAATTGCTGCTCCTCTGTAGTGTAAGTCTTTCTTAGCCTCTTATGGATCTTTCTGCTCATAGAACAAAATGGTTATGCTTTGTCTCTGGTTCCACAACAAAAGCATACTAGTGTCAAGGTCAAGTTACATCTTTAAAAACATGTATGGAGGTCTGTATCTCACTGGCCTCAGCTAGGAGGTAGCAAATTCCCTTGGAGCAGCTGAGCAGGATATGGTCTGTTAGTCATTCTCTCCCTAAGGCAGAGCATCTTGGTGGTTTAGACTCTGCCACTAAAAATTTCAACCAGAGACCAGAAATGCAGATTCTTTGGCACCCACCCCCAGGACCAGTGAATCAGAATGTTCATTTTCACAAAGTTCTCATGTGATACACATGCACATTGAAGTTTTTGAGAAGCACTCATGCAGGCCAGTGTATCTTTCTCCATCCTGGCTGTATGATAAAATCGTATGAGGAACTTTTACAAAGTAAACTAAAGCCCAGGTTCCATCCAAGACCAATTAAACCAGAATCTGTTAGGTGGGACCTGAGCATTAGTATTTTCAGAAACTCCTTACATGAATGTGAAACAAGGACTGAATGGCTCTATATTAAAGTCCAGGAGCAAAATATTTAAAAGTCTATTTTAGACACAGATCTGAGTTACAAATCCAAATTCATATATACCAGCAATAAAATCAATATTTTGATTTTTATCTTAATGATTTCACTCTTATATTTTAATTACTTCTGGACACATAGGAATGAAAACCAGTACTTTATTTTGTTCCTTTTAAATGTCAACAAACCATTAGGTCATATCTGAAATCCCATGTGGTATTACAGAAAAATCATAAGCCTGGACTCAGACAGAGTCCAGTGTGGTGGACAAACACTGAAATAAAAATATTCTTTAGTTCTTCTACCTGATAATAAGGGTCAATTAGAGTTATAAATAGGAAGAAGCTAGAATTCTGTTGCCCCTCCCAGCATTATTCCTCCAGCACTTCTGGAGCTTCTTCCACACTCACTGTTCCTTTCTTCATACCCTTGTCATGGGGTCCAAGAGTAGTCATTTACATCTTATCTAACCTCAAATAGAATATTTCTCTGTTTGGGGGTTAGATAGAGGAGTACCACCAAATGGATAGGCATTTTGAAACTTTAATTCTTCCTGGGTTGAGTAAGGAAATACACAATGGTGATAGATTTAGAATCATCAGTGAACAAGGAGGTAGGGCGCAGGTTATAAAATCTTCCCAACCACTTCTAAAGTGGCCTTAGACAACAGTTACCTATCCTCATGCAGAATAAAAACCACAATCTGACAGCCTCTGGGAAAAAACTGACCTGCATATATATTTTAAACATTTGTTTTAAATTAGCTTCTGAAAGTTAGAATTTGTGATTGCATATAAATTTTGGACTTCTGACTTCTCATAGAAAATGGAAAGAACTGGAAATATATTTTCCTTTACAAAGCCTTAGTAGTTAGGAGACCTTAAGCAAGTCATACAGCTATTGGGAATCTCAGTGTCCCTGTTTATAAAATAAGGATAAAGATATTTGCTTATCTCGCATAATTATTGTGAAAATTAAGTGGAACAATATATAAAACTTTCCCTGCACATTTTCTGAATTATAGTAGGATCTCAAAAAATGAAGTTTTATATTATTATTATTCAATTATTTACAAAAATATATTGGTAAAAAATACAATAATTTTGATGTTAAATGCCAAGATTATCTCATCATTTATTGATAAGAACAGCACATAATAGTTCGTAGATTT